>NC_083340.1:48255257-48571484 GCF_019175385.1 Lycium barbarum
TTAGTGTTTATTGATGTTTGTTGTTGTTTGGATGTCTCCTCTGGGTTATTGTGTTGCTAAATTGAGCCGAGCTAAGTCTCGGGGATGTCGTATATACAGAGGAAATGCTGCCGAAATTTCGGTAGGCAATTATGTGTAAAGTTAGAGTATTGAAAGAATGGAACTAACCAAATGGTAAACTTGACCATTTCCAGATTTTGGACGAAATTTGGAGTGACGCCAAGCGAGCATAAGGCGCCATCAAGGTATGTGAAGCACTTCTCTACGTTCCTAGGCATGTTCTGGATGTGGTAGGCTCGGCCGCGAGCCTTAAGTCCGACTCCGTTCCCCGGAATTCGAGACGGAAAACCGCTCCAATTCCTTCAATTCAGTTGAACCTATTTTCTTACAAATTGTCCTTAAAGTGAGATTTTGCACAAAAATTTCCCCAAACGGAGTCGGAACACTTCCGAATGAGTATGGGTGACCTCATAAGGTCAATTATCAATAATTTACATATGTAGCCTCGGGTTGGTCCGAGGTGGGCCCACGAGGCCCGATACTCCCGGTACGATTTTAAATACTTCCATTTTGGGTCCGATTTTCTTTAAAAACTTCTGAACTATTATTTTGTGTATATTATGGCTATTTTGGTGCAATTTATACAACATGATTTTTGAATATCTGAGAATCCCATTCTGATAACAATCTGTCGTGCCTTCCCAACTAGGATATAGGCGCGTACTGTGCATATTATCTGGATATTCTGATTTTGGCTCGCCGTTTGGCACCCCTTCAGTTTGATCGAGTCTGTATGTTGAGTCTGTAGGTAGGTGGTTTCTCATTTATCGATTCGTGTCTGTCTCAATGCATTCCTTCACTGCGACCCGGGCCAGGTTCTGTTATCGTGCATATTTCTCTGCATTGTTCACCGCGTCCCTCGGCGTACGGGCCGGGATCTGTATGTCTGTATGATCTGTGTATGGGGATGGCGGCCAGGATGGCATATGATCTGATATGATTCTGTCTGTCCACCGCGTCCCGTACTAAGAGGGCCGGGTTCTGTTACCGCGCCCCCAGACAGGGCCGGGATCTGTATGAATATATACGTGTGCCATCTGTATTTATAAAGCACACGCCTCTGTATGATTTTGTATGATTCTGTGCTACTCCGCATGCATAATTCTGTCCGTCATACTACAGTCTGTCCGTCTGTGTTACGACTATTTCTGTATGTCCGTATGGCTTCTGCTTCTGTATGTCCGTATGGATTCAGATTCTGCTCGTCTGTCCGTATTATGATTCCGTCTGTCTGTCCGAACTATAATTCTGTTCATTTGTGTGTAACACGATTCTGTATGTCTGTCTGGATCATAACTCTGTCCGTCAGTTTGATTTATGATTTTGCCCGTTATATTTCTGTGACTCTAGTTCGGACTATGTTTATATCTGTTACGTTTCTGCTTTACATACTCGGTACATTTTCCGTACTGACCCCCGTTCTTCGGGGGCTGCGCTACATGCCCGCAGGTACAGACGCGCCAGGTAATACGCCGCCAGCATAGGTTTCCGACTCTGCTATCTGAAGAGCTCCCTTGACTCGGAGCATATCTTTTTGGTATATATTTTCTGTCTTCTATGTACTCCGTATGTGTGTATTCTGGGTACGCCGGGGCCCTGTCCCGCCATATGATTCTGTATGTCTGTAGAGGCCTGTAGATAGATGTGTGGGTTTCGGGTTTCGTCTGTATGTTAGCCTTATCGGCTTATCTATATGTTTCTGTATGTTCAGATATATATATATGTTTGCGCGCGTGCCGTAGTTGTATCGGCCTATTTCTGTACTTCTGTTTTGAAACGAAAAAAAAAAAATCCGTATGATTCGAAAGTCGGTCGGGTAGGTATGTACGGGTACCCAGTTAGGGTACCAGTCGCGGCCCACGGGGTTGGGTCGTGACAAAAGTGGTATCAGAGTGGTTAGTCCTCGGAATGTCTACAGGCCGTGTCTAGTAGAGTCTTGTTTATCGATGTGTTGTGCACCACATCTATAAACAGGAAGCTACAGGGCATTTAGGATGTTACCCTTCTTTGGATTCTTAGATCGTGCGATAGAACTGTATTAGTAGGATGATCCTCTCCTAACGATCTGTTATGTTTCAGTGATGCCTCCGAAGAAGGCAACAGCTGCCCAGAAGGGCAAGGCCAGGATTGAGGCAGGAGAGACCAGCCAGGCCCCGAGGGTTACCAGGGCCAGTGTGCACCCTGCACTTGAGGATGTGCCCCCGTCGTCTGGATCTGTTACACCCCCCTTGCCGGAGGATATCAGAGCAGCAGGAGCTGCTAATCGGGAGACGGCTCCACCGCAAGCCCCTGAGGTTCCAGTGCCCGAGCCTCCAGCTCCACAGGCAGGGGCGGAGGGTAGGGCCATGCGAGATGCGGTTCAATTATTGACCACATTGATGGCGGAGCAGGTTCGCAGGCATGGATTTGGGGGTGGTCGTGCGGATAGGTACGAGAGCTCCAGGGCTCGCGAGTTTCTGACATGTGGTCCTCCAGAATTCTCCGGGACCAAGTCTGAGGAAGACCCCCAGGAGTTCATTAGAAAGATGGAGAGCACACTGCGATTGATTAAAGCTTCGCCGACTGAGTCTGTGGAGTTGGCTTCGTATCGATTGTATGAGGTGGCAGCAAATTGGTATGAGTCTTGGCAGCTCTCCAGGGGCGACGACGCGCCCCCAGCGGTATGGGCCGAATTTACTAAGGCCTTTCTTGACCATTTTCTACCACCAGAGCTACGAAGAGCTAGGGTCGATCGGTTCTTGAACTTGAGACAGAATGGTAGAAGTGTTCGCGAGTACAACCTAGAGTTCGATTCACTGGCTAGGTATGCACCCACCATAGTAGTTGAGATGGCCGACAGGGTGCACAGGTATGTGATGGGACTGGACTCTTATCTGATTGATGGTTGTTTGGCTGTGGCTGCTCAGCCAGGGATGCATGTAGCCCGGGTACAGGCACACGCCCAGGGCATGGAGGACCGACGTAGGGAACGTCGGCCTGATAGGGGTTACGACAGGGGCCAGCCTAAGAGAGCCAGATCGGCTGGGTATTCAGAGGGATTTCAGAGCGAGCCTTCCCAGCGGCAGAGAAACAGGTATTCGTCCCAGCCAGCCTACAGTACGCCCCCACAGTTCACAGGACAGAGCTCCAGAGGTCCCGGTCAGTCGAGGCCACCCATACCCCCATGTTCTTACTGTGGGAGGCCCCACCCGGGGGAGTGTTACCGCGCTACGGGCGCTTGTTATTTTTGTGGGAGCCCAGACCATCGAGTCAGAGAGTGCCCACTTAAGGGCAGTTCGGGTTCAGCCCGGCCTGCTGGGTCCGTTGCAGGCTCATCTTCTCCTTCAGCGGCCATGCGCCCTGCGGGGCGAGGAGCACCAGCACCAGCACCCGCACCAGCGCCAGCGGGTCGTGGCAGAGGACGTGGTGCAGCTTCTGGTTACAGCGGTCCTTCGAACCGCGTGTTTGCTTTAACCGGCTGGCAGGACCCAGGAGCGTCTTCGAGTGCACGCCCAGGTACGCCAGCCAATACTTTTTGAGAAATGTATGTATGGATAAGTTTGTATTTTGCTGAATTACGTGATCTTATACTTCTGGGTATTAGAAATAGTAAGATAAAGGTTAATTTGGTGGATACCGAGATTCAGAAAAGCAATATGGTAATGGTATGACTTAGCCGGGGGTGGGACTCGCTACCAAAATTTTTCCGAAAACCTGCGAAGACCCCGATTTACTCTAAAATTACGTGACAAAGGTCGTGAGGGGCACTCGACGAAATTATATTAGCCCTAACGTGTCGAAATGCATGAAAGTTTCGGAGTTAAGCGTGCTCAGGCCATAGCAATTCTGGGATGGGTGACCCCCTGGGAAGTAATGCAAAGTTTTGCACAATTGTAGGTATGACCGATATAAATGAAAAACTTGGGGTAATCTAAAGGAAAAGAGGATGTATGGAGTAATTAACGCCTTTACAGACACCACACAGACCGACGCGGATTAAATGGGCAAAAAGGAAAGGTGCGATACCACTCGGAAAACTTAGCGAATCTGGATAACAGTCAGCGACGACCTGAATGTTGTCAGGGGATAGAAAAAGCCCAATTACATCATAAGTTAGTCTGGTATGACGATGGTTGTAAAAGGAAAAAAAGTATGGATAGTAGGGAAGGAGAGAGATAAGTAGAGCGGGTAAGCAGAAACTTTGAAAAAAGTCGATGAGCGACACCCAAGACGATTTGTATGATTGATTCTGAATATGTTTCTGTCTGACATATCTCTGTACGATTAACCCTGATTACGAATCTGTCTGACACACCTCTGTATGTCTGACTCCGGATATAAATCCGTCTGGTGTGCCTCTGTACGTCTAATTTTGATCACGCATCTGTCTGATACATCTCCGCATGTCTGATTCTAAGTGCGACTCTGTATGATACATTTCTGTAAGCCTGATTCCGATTTTGAAATCCGTCCGATACCTTTTTATACATCTGACTCCGATCTTAGGTCTGTCTGACATACTTCCGTGCCCCTGATTTTGACTACGAGTCCGTCCGATATGCTTCTACGCGTCCGGCCCTAATTCTGAATCTGTTGGTAAGGAGTGTCTGGTATGAAGTGGGATGTCGATAATGTGGTAGGGAATTCAGGAGTGTAATAAGAAATGAGGTGGACTATGATGTTTAGGAAACGTTCGTCGGTTACAAGAATATAGCTTATGGTTCGATTATTATGTGGGGTATGAGAAAAAAAAATCTATTATGAAGGCATTTAAATCGGTGATGTGAAAAATTACCCCATAATGTTGGCAAAGCAGCCATGTCGGAAAGTCAGTAAAGGACGACTATAAAGAGAACCCTCCCGGAGTAGTATGACGCCCCATAAGGTCAATTTAACATTCGAGGACGAATGTTCTAAAAGGGGGGGAGAATGTTACATCCGACATTTTTGTTCATTCGGAAAATTCAAGATAAATTGACTTGTGATGAATAAGGCCACAATTGGGCCTTACTTGGTATGAATGTGTAAGTTATGAATACCTTGGTGTGGAATTTCGAAAGGAGGCCAAGGGCAAAATTGGAATTTTGGAAATTTGCCCATGAATTATAATATGTGACCAACCATTTTGGGCTCCAAAAATTCATAGAATAAGGCCCAATATGGGAGGCCCAACCGGCCACAAAGGGGTCCAAACCCATAAAATATTTTTTATTATGTATATAATATTATATAAGTAGGATAAGATTGTGAGAACCTTCAAGAAAAATCAAAAGAAATCAAGAACAAAAGAGAGGAGCATTTCGGGTTTGGAGAAAAAAAAAAAGGAAAAGAAAGAAAATTTTTTGGAGCCAATCCTTTGGTTTAAAAAGTTCATCTCTTGAGAGATTATTGCTAAGCACAAGATTCTCTACAAGTTGATATAAAGATTGTGGCAAGAAAACAACTTCATCTTCCAAGTGTAGAACTTGAAGAAAGGTAAGGATTTCATGCTTTTGTTGTGTTAAAAATGATGTATGTATGTTGTAGTATGTGTGAATGAATGAAAAATATGGAAATTTGGTGTGTTGGAATTTGGGGTGTGTGGCCGAAATGCATATATGTATATGGCATGTCTATGGTGACTTGAAACTATGTTGAAATCTAGTTGTAGTGTGGTAGGAATTGTATTAGAAATTAAAGTTGAATGAATTAAGGAAAGTTGAGAATTTTGAGGTGTGGTCGTGTGGTGTGTGTTGGTGTTGGAAGGTGAATTGAATCTTGTTAGCATGTTAATTGTGTTGTTATGGAAGATTGGTTATTAAATTGTTGAAGGAAATTATTGAACTTTGTTATGATTTGTGTATAAGTGAAAATGAAAGTGTTAAGAGGCAAATTATGCTTATGACAATGAACTTGGAATATAAAAATGTGTTGATGAGTTTGCATGTTGAAAGTTAGGAAGGGATTGGAAAAGTAGTGACTTGATGGAAAGTTGAATGTTTGTGAATTTTATGAATATCTTGTGAATATTATGAGAACATGTTATGGATTCCTCCGATGTGTGTCGTAATGATTTTGATGGATAATGGATATGAAAATAATAAGTTTTGGTTGGAAATGTAAGCTTGAAACGAAAGATGATTCGTCGTGTCGAAAGGTGGCTAATAATGCCATAGCGTATGATTTAGTGTTTATTGATGTTTGTTGTTGTTTGGATGTCTCCTCTGGGTTATTGTGTTGCTAAATTGAGCCGAGCTAAGTCTCGGGGATGTCGTATATACAGAGGAAATGCTGCCGAAATTTCGGTAGGCAATTATGTGTAAAGTTAGAGTATTGAAAGAATGGAACTAACCAAATGGTAAACTTGACCATTTCCAGATTTTGGACGAAATTTGGAGTGACGCCAAGCGAGCATAAGGCGCCATCAAGGTATGTGAAGCACTTCTCTACGTTCCTAGGCATGTTCTGGATGTGGTAGGCTCGGCCGCGAGCCTTAAGTCCGACTCCGTTCCCCGGAATTCGAGACGGAAAACCGCTCCAATTCCTTCAATTCAATTGAACCTATTTTCTTACAAATTGTCCTTAAAGTGAGATTTTGCACAAAAATTTCCCCAAACGGAGTCGGAACACTTCCGAATGAGTATGGGTGACCTCATAAGGTCAATTATCAATAATTTACATATGTAGCCTCGGGTTGGTCCGAGGTGGGCCCACGAGGCCCGATACTCCCGGTACGATTTTAAATACTTCCATTTTGGGTCCGATTTTCTTTAAAAACTTCTGAACTATTATTTTGTGTATATTATGGCTATTTTGGTGCAATTTATACAACATGATTTTTGAATATCTGAGAATCCCATTCTGATAACAATCTGTCGTGCCTTCCCAACTAGGATATAGGCGCGTACTGTGCATATTATCTGGATATTCTGATTTTGGCTCGCCGTTTGGCACCCCTTCAGTTTGATCGAGTCTGTATGTTGAGTCTGTAGGTAGGTGGTTTCTCATTTATCGATTCGTGTCTGTCTCAATGCATTCCTTCACTGCGACCCGGGCCAGGTTCTGTTATCGTGCATATTTCTCTGCATTGTTCACCGCGTCCCTCGGCGTACGGGCCGGGATCTGTATGTCTGTATGATCTGTGTATGGGGATGGCGGCCAGGATGGCATATGATCTGATATGATTCTGTCTGTCCACCGCGTCCCGTACTAAGAGGGCCGGGTTCTGTTACCGCGCCCCCAGACAGGGCCGGGATCTGTATGAATATATACGTGTGCCATCTGTATTTATAAAGCACACGCCTCTGTATGATTTTGTATGATTCTGTGCTACTCCGCATGCATAATTCTGTCCGTCATACTACAGTCTGTCCGTCTGTGTTACGACTATTTCTGTATGTCCGTATGGCTTCTGCTTCTGTATGTCCGTATGGATTCAGATTCTGCTCGTCTGTCCGTATTATGATTCCGTCTGTCTGTCCGAACTATAATTCTGTTCATTTGTGTGTAACACGATTCTGTATGTCTGTCTGGATCATAACTCTGTCCGTCAGTTTGATTTATGATTTTGCCCGTTATATTTCTGTGACTCTAGTTCGGACTATGTTTATATCTGTTACGTTTCTGCTTTACATACTCGGTACATTTTCCGTACTAACCCCCGTTCTTCGGGGGCTGCGCTACATGCCCGCAGGTACAGACGCGCCAGGTAATACGCCGCCAGCGTAGGTTTCCGACTCTGCTATCTGAAGAGCTCCCTTGACTCGGAGCATATCTTTTTGGTATATATTTTCTGTCTTCTGTGTACTCCGTATGTGTGTATTCTGGGTACGCCGGGGCCCTGTCCCGCCATATGATTCTGTATGTCTGTAGAGGCCTGTAGATAGATGTGTGGGTTTCGGGTTTCGTCTGTATGTTAGCCTTATTGGCTTATCTATATGTTTCTGTATGTTCAGATATATATATATATATGTTTGCGCGCGTGCCGTAGTTGTATCGGCCTATTTCTGTACTTCTGTTTTGAAACGAAAAAAAAAAAATCCGTATGATTCGAAAGTCGGTCGGGTAGGTACGTACGTACGGGTACCCAGTTAGGGTACCAGTCGCGGCCCACGGGGTTGGGTCGTGACATTTATTATCTTTCTCAATCTTCAAGCGAATCACAAGATCTTCCAGCGACATTTCCTTACGCTTGTGTTTCAGATAGTTCTTGAAGTCTCTCCATGAAGGAGGCAACTTTTCAATCACAGCAGCCACTTGAAATGCCTCGTTGATCACCATACCTTCAGTAATAAGGTCATGGATAAGGACTTGGAGTTCTTGAACTTGGGTTCCAACAGTTTTACTGTCTGTCATCTTGTAGTCAAGAAATTAACTTAGCAACCACGAATTTTTTCAAGCATGCATCTTCAGTTTTATACTTCTTTTCGAGTGCAAGCCATAATTCTTTTGAAGTTTTGGCAGAACTGTAAACATTATACAGATCATCATCTAGTGCACTAAGGATGTATCCTTTGCACAAAAAATATGCATGCTTCCAAGCCTCAGTAATCATAAAGCGCTGGTTTTCAGGCATTCCTTCTTCAGTAGCAGGAGGATTTTCATTTGTGAACTTCTGCATGCCTAGAGTAGTCAGCCAGAAGAACATTCTTTGCTGCCATCCTTTGAAGTTGATACCAGAAAACTTCCCTGGTTTCTCTGCCGGTGCCATCGCATGTGCAGCAGTTGGACGGCTTGACGATGCAACATTTGTCGGCCCAACAGTCACGCCAACAGTAGTACCAACATTAGGAGCATTAACATAACTTTCTGTTTCCATTCTTCATTGTCAATAATTGACAAACTGTTTAGTAAATGGCAAATGAAACAGAACAGTTAACAGAGAAGATATATATATATATATATTTGTTTTCCTTTTTCCAGAATCTGTTTCATGATGAAGTTTTTATGTTCTTCAAGTTGGACTAGAAAAATTCCAACGGAGTAGAAAACCAGAAGGTTTTAGTCTCCAAAACAGAATACAGATTAAAATATGTAAGCAATAATTTCCTTAAGATTGTTATTAAATCTGTATTGCAAAGAATACATTGAACCAGTAAGTTAGACTAATTCCTGAAACAGAAAACAGAATCTGTCAAGTTTTTGCAAAACTGTAGAAAACGAAATTAACAGAAACTGAAAAATAATATGAACAGTATATGGAAAACCAAATCGAGCCCGCTGAATTCACAGTGTGTCCTTAAGGAAATTATTCCCCTCAATGTACGCGAGGTTTTGGAATCTTTCCTCCCAGGATAGAACGATTTACTCACCAAAATAGCGGTACAGCAAATTCAGGTGACTACGAACCACTCGAAGGTAGTATATCACACGAGAGTTTAAAGAAAACGGATCATTAATTAATTAATTAAAATTAAAAGAAATTTGGTCCAAAAAGATTATCAATCAATCAGATCATTTGGCCAAAGCCAAAGCCAAAGCCGAGCCGAGCCGAGCGACGATGACGGCACGATGGGAGACCCTCTTCTTGACCCTTTAGCAACACGAAGGAGTGCTTCTACTTTTAAGTAGGAGAACTTTTATTTCCATCACCTATGAGAGACAAATGCTTATTTCATAAAGCAAGAGGGAACAACTCATTTTTCCCTCCACTTCTTTTCCCTTCATTTCCCATTCAACCTTTCAATTAAACCCACCAATTTTGCCTTATAAGGCAGAATTTACGCGAATCCTTATTTTTTTTTTCAACTGAGCGAGGATTCGAACCCAGAACCTAAAGATATTTTCGATCACTTTTTTAAGCGAAGGGTAAAAATTAAAGACTAGCAATTTGAGGGGCAAAAAAGTTAAAGACCAGCGCCTTTAAAGGGCAATCCGCGGAAAAAAATGATTTCATTAACCCTGTTTGATTACCTCTTGACTAGTGTTTTAAAAGGCGGGGGCGTAAGGCGGGACGTTTTACATACGCCTCGAGGCACGGGGCGTAAGCCCCATGAGTATTTAATTTTTAGTATTTTTTTAAAATAATATAATTACAATAAATATTTTTAAATAGGTAAAATTACATTAAAAAATAAAAGAAAACTGTATATATATATATATATATATATATATATATATATATATATATATATATATGTGTGTGTGTGTGTGTGTGTGTGTGTGTGTGTGTGTGTGTGTGTGTGTGTGTGTGTGAGTGCGCGCGCGCTTGATCCTCACAAAAAAATGATCAAAGCAATCCATTATACACCGCTTATAACTTGTAATTATATATAACATAATTCTACAAGTATAAACAATACAATGAAATAAAAGCTATTATGAAATACAAAATAATTCTAACATTTTAACTTTCAAACACGGAAAAAAACACTGTTTCTTAAAACACTATTACTATCATACTATTCATTTTATCTCCCTATAAGCAAATAATCAATAAAATTTATCAATATTACAATTAAAACATAACTTCTTCATGAACAAAAAATAAAATTATATGATTGATACATAGGACTTATGACCAATGACAAGTGAAAATGTACAATTCCACTATGTGTTTTTGTTAAAAAAATTAAGTAATATTCACCCTCACGACGTTCTCAAATAGTAAATATCCAATACTACGACTTGTTATATGAGTTACACCCAATCTTCTATTTCTATAGATGAAAAACTATTAAGTATCATTATTTTGTTAAACAATTATGGGGGTGAATGATTTTAATTAAGGAATTTAAAATATAATTTGTGTAAGAACTGTTAGGTGAGCCCTGGGCGTTGGGCGTGTTTAGGACGTACGGTTGGGCGCTTAGGGCGTAAGCCTCATAGGAACTAAGCCCCGCACGTTAGGCCCAGGACGTTTTGCCACTGCCCTGCCCCGAGGCGAGCCTCGGGGCGAGTCCTGACACTGCCTTTTAAAACAATGCTCTTGACAAATTCACCAAATGTCCTAATTGTATTCAGAAATATCCCTCTTCTATTCCTTTTCTGCTGACGTGCATTTTTCTTTTTACTGGCTAAACTAAAAGGAAAGGGGGTGGGGGACTCTATATTTCACCATAGTTTTAACAGTATTGAAGTCGACATACGAAAATGAGTATTTCAAAATTAGACCTGCTACCGTTTGGCCATAAATAATATATTAACTATTGTAAATACTGAGGTTAAGTATTTGCAAATGTTGATTTGGTGTTAGTATTTGTAACTATTGAATTTCAATTTCTGAAATATTGATAAAAAAATTGAGTCGAGGAGTATTTCAAGTGAAATAGAAATTTTGTTACCTCACAATTTTTAATTTTTTTTTTCAAGTGAAGACGTGTTAATGTCCAAAGATAAAATTACTACAATTCAAATACTTTTATTTTTCAGTTTCAACTAAATATTGTCCAGACGCCTACATATACTGCAAATTTTGTTACGCAAACTGATTGAAACATTTGTATAAAAATTCCAAATCAGCTGGAATGACGCGCAAATCAATTGGCATGCTACAAATAAGGGAAAGAAGGAAGAAAAAAGAAAAAAAAAATGGAGAGAAAAATAAGAAGGTGCAAAAAATATTTCCTAAGACATGTCTGCCATTAGATTTGCACCCTTGGGCGATAAGGATAAAGACTTATTAATGGACTTTTTATTATTTAATTATTTTGGTTAATGCATCTTAAATGAATTGGTAGCATGCCGAGCTTTTGGAGCCATCATTAATCTAATGATTGGAACCATCAGAAATTGTAGTACCATAATAGAGTTGACATTCAACTAGAGAACAATTTGCTGAAGCAACCAAAAAGATTTGGTAAGGATTTTGATATTTTGGTAGGGTTTCATTCTTGAATTACAACAAAGGGTAGTTTTTAGTTTTTTAGTTCAGCCAACACATGGGGGGTCAGGTTCTAGAAGTATTCTCCTATCATTTTTCTAATTTTCTAAATACGTTATTAACATACACCTTTGACATCAAGGGCAAACCTATCATATATCAAAAAATGTTATCATCAATGTGACTGGTGAGATATAATTTATATATAATATTTTCTTATCCTTCGAAGGGATTATTCAAGAAATAGTTAAAGATTGCTAACAAGTCTTAAACGAAAAGACAAAATGGGAAAATAAACAAAATGGAAAGACTTATAGAATATAATGTATTGTGAATCAGCTCTTAGAAGCAAGAAAAACACTTGTCCAACGTGATTTGAAAAGAGTATCGCAGTTTTCATGTGGTATATTAATTTGAAAGCTTTTCTTCACAATAATTTCTCTCGATGCGTGTAAAAGACAAGTGAGAGCTCTCTTCAAGTCTTCATAAATAGTAATACTACTATCTTTTGTCTTTTGTCTCTTTTACCTACTATTAATATAAGAGAGTAGGGGTCGTTTGGTAGCTAGTTAGGAGACAAGTTACTCATATATTAAACGGAAAAGGGCCAAAATTACCCCTGAACTTTGAAAAATAGTTCATCCATACCCTTCGTTATACTTTAGGGCCAATTATACCCTTACAGTTATACTATGGGGTCAATTATACTCTTCTGTCTAACTGTTGCCACGTGGCATCATCCCAGCCCTTCAAAATTATTTTACCCTCAAATAATTTTTTACTCACTAAAATAACTCAATCCGACCCGAAATTATTTTTTTCAGCAAAAATAATACGGATAATTTTTATATTTTTTTCTGGAAAAATTATCCGTATTATTTTTGCTGAAAAAAAAATTTCGGGTCGGATTGAGTTATTTTAGTGAGTAAAAAATTATTTGAGGGTAAAATAATTTTGAAGGGCTGGGATGATGCCACGTGGCAACAGTTAGACAGAAGGGTATAATTGACCCCATAGTATAACTGTAAGGGTATAATTGACCCTAAAGTATAACGAAGGGTATGGCTAAACTATTTTTCAAAGTTCAGGGGTAATTTTGGCCCTTTTCCGTATATTAAATCCTGCATAAGTAATAGTACTGCGTTTGGTAGCTGATTGGGATGCAAGTTATTCATGTATAAAATTAATACTGTATTTGGTTTGTACTTTAGAAACCCGCATAACTAATACATATACTATAAGTTATGACGAAATTTATACATTATTTTCTATAGTATACAAGGTGGAATAACTAATATACATGAATAACTAAATAGTGCATAACTAATCTCTGCATAAAATAATACATAAATTTTCTCATAACTAATCCATGCATTACTAATACATGCATAGCTCTAACCAGCTACCAAAAGAAAGGTCCAAGATCTACTTTGTGAATGCAAAGGAAGTCCCCAAAATCTACTTTGTGAATGCAAAGGAAGTCAACTTCCTAATAGGAATCAATCTGCCAAGCATGACAATAGTGTTCAATTTTCGTAACTCCAATTCCTAAAAGAATATCTTGTAACCTATGCCTATTTGAAAAGTATCGATTACTTCTGATTCTCGTTATGAATGTAAAATTTTAATTACCATGTTACTTATTGAAGGAACATAAAGTGTACAATAACATAAAATAGCCATAATGCATGGACAGATTGCAAGAATAACCAAATGAAGAATCAAACATCTTAATTTCATTTTGGGAAATGCATGTATTCGTCTACAAAATGACACATTATGTCAAACTCGTAATTTTCCGAAAAGCAGAGAACAAGAGAAATATTATTATAAAAGTAAAAAGGGGCAGTTGAGACTTGAGAGGACAAAATCCGCCTTTGGAAGATATCCAAGAGATTTGGCATTATACTAGAAAATTAAATAATTTAAGTACCTAGCACCCTTGACAGCAAAGTATGAAGAAATTTTCGAACGTAAAGCAAAAAACTGTAGCCTTCCACATGTATTAAGGAAAAAAGAAAAACCACAACAAACTATTATTAATCATGCCTTTAAAGTCAAATAGGTGGACAAGTCTGTTGCAGTTGTTAACTAATATAGAGACTAAAAACTCTTTTCAAGTGTTAGAATTTCTGAAATGTTTCCAAGTACATTTGATTAAATGTATACTTTAATAGATATTTATTTATTACACGTTTACATGGAATGATTGAAGAAACGGTAGGCAATGAGGCATCAATCTATATCAAAGTTCTCTGTACATTAATAGGAGTAGTTGGTGATTGATAAGTTAGTCATAAGCTTGAAGAACTCTTCCCACAAGAAAACTCACTTCTTAACTAAAAGTCCCATTCCTCTTCTAATTATTTGGTGGAAAAATGACTCTTGAAAAGCTAAGTTGGAAATCAATCATCCCATGTTGCTACAAAGTAGATGATGAATTTGTAGGATCCAAGAAAAAGATCACAAAAAAAAGTTCATTCCAGAGGCTTACCCTTTTGGACTTTGATGATCCAAGTTCACCATTATCTGCTGATGAACTCTCCAATTCATTCATTGGGTCAAGCCTTATCAACTTTACATATACTGATCTCAGAGAGGTCACACACCATTTTTCATCTGCTAATTTTCTTGGTGAAGGAGGATTTGGACCCGTGTACAAGGGATTCGTCGATGACAAGTTTAGGCCAGGACTAAAAGCTCAGGTTGTGGCTGTTAAGGTGCTGGACACAGATGGTCTACAAGGCCACAAGGAATGGCTGGTGAGTTATTTTCCATTATTTTTGTGCGCGTGTTAAAGGTTTTATGAATTTGAGCGACAATTCATATAGCCACAATTTGATTAGGATTGAAGCGTAATTGTTATTGTTGTCGTTATCTGCTAAGTGGATATGAATTTTTCATGTAGACGGAGATAATATTCCTGGGGCAACTGAGGCATCCACATCTGGTAAAATTGATTGGATACTGTTGGGAGGATGATAATAGACTCTTAGTCTATGAATTCTTGCCAAGAAGAAGCTTGGAGAATCAACTCTTTGGAAGTAAGTTGCCACATTCTTTTCTCAATGTTAATCATAGTGCTATCGCGAAATTAGATATACATGCTATATAAACGGCTGAATCATATCATAGTATCCAGAGGATCAAGGTCTAGAAATTGATTAATCCTGTTTTTCACATCATCAAACGTCGTATAACCAAACAAAATTCGAAGTACCAGTATATGGTTTTTAGCACTCAAAGAACCTGAAACCAAGGTGTCTTGATTTATAGTCGATCATGTTTGTATTTGTGGGAATATGCAGAGTTTTCAGTCACATTATCGTGGTCAACAAGGATGAAGATAGCATTGGGAGCAGCAAAAGGTCTCGCATTCCTCCATGAAGGCGACAAACCAGTCATATACAGGGATTTTAAGGCATCAAACATCTTAATAGATTCAGTAAGCTACTCCTTCCACCTCTCTTCCTTTTTTCCCATCATGTTCTATTTTTAATTTATTCGCTATAACTTGTATTCTATGTTTAAATACTTCGGATAGTATTTTTAAAAATGGAAAAACAAAGACAAAGAGATAATGACTCTTGATCATCTATGTTGTAGGATTACACTGCTAAACTTTCTGATTTTGGACTAGCAAAGGATGGACCAGAAGGGGATGATACACATGTATCCACACGGATAATGGGTACACATGGCTATGCAGCCCCTGAATACATCATGACAGGTAAACTAACTCTTATAAATTGAATATTTGGTTCAATGGAAAAATGATATAAGCAATTCTAGAATTGGAAAAAATTGATAATTGAGACTTTTCTAGTCCAACTTGTGATTAGCTAATTCATTGTCAATGGCATCATTTCCAGGTCATTTGACGACAATGAGTGATGTATACAGCTTTGGGGTAGTTCTGTTGGAACTGCTGACTGGGAAAAGGTCTTTGGATAAATCAAGAAGAGAAGGACAGCAAAATTTAGTTGAATGTTTAAGGCCTTATCTAAGAGATCCAAAGAGAATTGCTCGTGTGATGGACCGAAGACTTGAAGATCAATACCCTATCAAAGGGGCACAAACTGCAGCATTAGTGGCATACAGATGCTTGAGTCATTACCCAAAACCTAGGCCTACAATGGATGATGTTGTCAAGATTCTCGAGACTCTTCAGGAAGAAAACAACAACACGGATTCTTCAATCAGTGATCCAATGATATCGATGATACCGAATAGTGATTTTAGCAGTGGAAGTGAGAAAAATGGGGAAAAAGAGGATGCTGCAGCACCAGAAAGGAACAGGAAAAACAGAAATGAAAAGCACTTGAATGGGAAAAATCAAGGTTATGGATGGAGACATCGAATCAATAGACAGAGAATGGTGGCATCTTACTCAGATACTGCTCTTTATAGAAGGCATTGAGATGGCAAGGATTGCTTCCTCAAGCATTGCAGTGAAGAATATAAGTAATTGCACTTCACTAGCTATACAACTTTTACACTACAGCAAGAATGATAATAATTCAGAAAATACTATTTGTGCATAAAGGTGGAATCATTCCAGAAATACATAGTAGTAATGCAGTAAGCAGTATACAGAAGGTATAAGCAGCAAACTGCTTCAACTTTACTGTTAAGACACCTAATTTAAGGTATAGGATTGTTACGTTCCTCATTTCTTCAGTTGTTAGACATGGAATGGAAAAAGAAAACAAGACTAAGCCAATTCTATTTGTAAAGTTTGAAATCATGCAATTTCATACCTGGAATTGTTAGGTACTTAACACTAAGAGTGTGACCTAGCGAAAGTCGGTGAAACAATAGGAGATAAGGGTTAATGAAAGGTGATTTCTTTCTATCTACTTAATTTTACATATGTTGGTGGGAGGTACATGACTAGCACGTACTAATGGAGTAATCGTGGTGTGTACAATTTTGCTCAGACACTATATTACTCCCTTTGATCCATAATAAGTGTCTTTTTAACATTTTTATTTTAGTTCAAGATAAGTGTTCTTTTACATAATCAAGAATGTAGTAATATTTTCTTTCAAATTTATCCCTATTTAAATAAGGAGTTCGGAATCAAAATGCCAAAAAAAAAAATCATTTTGAACTAAAATACTCCAACAAAAAAAAAAATGTTACAAAAGTACCTTCAGCGCAGTAATTTACTGCGCTAAAGCAGTTCACGGAGACGGAGCCGTTAACTGCTTTAGCGCAGTATTTTACTACGTTATAGAAGCAGTTAAAAAAAAAAAAATCTATAACGCAGTAAAATACTGCGTTATAGAAACAGTACCAAAAAAAAATTGGCCAACTTTATTTTTTGCAACACTTAATGTTTTTTTTATACTTTGACCAATGATTAGTCGTGTGTCAAGACTGCGAAACGTCAATATTTTATATAGAACCTGATATTTTTTTCTGCGTACAATAATGTAGGCTCAATACATCAAGGATACGTAAACGTTCGGATCGTCATTTTAGGGGTTGTAAAGGTGCCCGAAGTAAGTTTTGTTTGTAAATTTTAGATTTAAGTGTTCTATATATATAGACGTCCATTTTTATTTGAAGACTTGTTGTCATTAGCTTAAAGTTTTTTATTTTTAGGGTTTAGATTTAAGTGTGTTATTTTTTAAAGCGTAACTTTATTTCAAATATACACGATTTTTTGCGCTCAGACGTCCGATTTGCGCGTTTTGTTTTTTTGCAGTATATTCGAAATAAAGTTACGCATTAAAAAATAACACACTTAAGGAACACTTAGTGTTTTTTTTCATAAAAAGATCGCAACATCTTATTTTAATAAATCTTTTCTTTGCAGCACTTAGTGTTTTTTTCATACTTTGACCAACGATTAGTCGTGTGTCAAGACTCCAAAACGTCAATATTTTATATAGAACCTGATATTTTTTTCTGCGTACTATAATGTAGGCTCAATACATCAACGATACATAAACGTTCGGATCGTCGTTTTAGGGGTTGAAAAGGTACCCGAAGTAAGTTTTGTTTAAGGTTTAAGTGTTTTATTTTTTAAGGTTTTGATTTAAGCGTGTTATTTTTTAATCAAGACATAACTTTATTTTGGATATAAATATAATTCTAAAAAATATAGGGAGAAAAACTAGTTATAAAGTGGTCAAACTTTAGATGACCATAACTTTGCGCTCGGACGTCCGTTTTACGCGTTTTTTTTAACTTGCGTATTTTTTCAAGATCTATGTGGACAAACCGCCGGCCGAGCTGATTTTTAAAAAAACACCTTTTATCCCATTCAATTTCAATTTTCCCCCAAATTGGAGTGAAATTTTCAGTTTTATTTACTTATAAGATGATGATACGCAATAGATTTTAACGTAAAAATCCTGGGGTAATGTAGCTGTGAATGTCAATTTCACTTCTGCGGTTTCAATTTTTGAAAATAAAGCTGACTAATTTTCTCAACATATAAAGTTGACTAAAATAACCTTACAGTCAAACACTAAGTTTTTTCAAACAAAACTTACTTCGGGCACCTTTTCAACCCCTAAAATGACGATCCGAACGTATACGTATCCTTGATGTATTGATCCTACATTATTGTACGCAGAAAAAAAATATCAGGTTCTATATAAAATATTGACGTTTCGGAGTCTTGACACACGACTAATCGTTGGTCAAAGTATGAAAAAACACACTAAGTGTTGCAAAAAAAAAGTTTGCCAATTTTTTTTTTAAGTGCTCGCTATTTTACTGCGCTATACAAACAAAAAAAAAATCTTTTACTGCGCTAAAGCAGTTAAAAACCTTTTGGCAACGACTTTATTTTCAATAAATATAAACCCTAAAAATAAAAAACCTTAAGCTAATGACAATAAGTCTTCAAACAAAAATGGACGTTTATGTATAAAGAACACTTAAACCTAAACTTTACAAATAACACTTACTTTGGGCACCTTTTCAACCCCTAAAATGACGATCCGAACGTTTACGTATCCTTGATGTATTGAGCCTACATTATTGTACGCAAAAAAAAAATCAGGTTCTATATAAAATATTGACGTCTCGGAGTCTTGACACACGACTAATCATTGGTCAAAGTATAAAAAAAACATTAAGTGTTGCAAAAAATAACGATTGAAAGGAACGCTTCTCCTTCCTCCCAATTCCCATCCAAAAACAGACCTTCGATTTTTTGTAAAGTTACAGACAAGTTGGTTGGCCCACGAAAAGACCATAGCCCCAACAAGTACGTAAGAATTGTAGATGTGTGGCTTTATGAGGGGTCCAACAATGGACATGATTGGTAAAATTAGACCATTAAATATGAGAATTTTACATCACACGAAGATTTACGAACACTAATTACATTGTTTATAACTTCTTTCGGATAATTATCTGGAAAGGGAGCCTCAGAGAAATGGGAAAGTTGTCTCCGAATGACCTATAAGTCACGCATTCGAGCCATGAAAATATTCATTAATGCTTGCATTAGGGTATGGGTGACAGGAAAGTTGTCTCCGTGTGATCTATTGGTTATGTGTTTGAGCTGTGAAAACATTCATTAATGTTTGCATTAGGGTAGAATGACTACATTACAACTCTTGGGGTGCGGCCCTTCCCCGTACCCTACTAACGCGGGATGCTTTGTGCACAACACTACCCACTTTTAGATAATTAGCCAATTTAACAATGCTCCAAAATCCTTCATTTTCTTGTTTCAAATTAATCATAGGAGCATATGCTCTTGATTCTCTGTTCCTAAGACATACTCGTGATGGGCTCGAGTTTAAGAAATAAATTGAAATATATGGTATAAAATAAGTCATAGATATTTGTATGGCTTTAAATCATCTCATTATGGACAAAATGAAAAGTTTAAAGTCAATTTATTACTAAATATAGAAATATGTCATTCTTTTAGAACGAACCAGAAGAAAAAAAGTACTGTCAAACCTCTCTATAACAACATCCTCATATATCAACACCTCTCTTCCATCGTTGGTCCAATACATTACATATTAACTTCTTCCTGGAACTATGATACTTATTTTAGATCTTTCTTCCTTGCTCTCTGTCATAAATGGTCGTTCAAAAACTTCAGAATGTAATCCTAGGGTGAACTTTTAGGCCTTTATAGGTTAGGGTTCAAACCCTCTGTTTTTCAAAACTAACCCTTTAAAAATTTTTGTCCCAAAGAATGGCATAATTGATAGTATTTTCTCTAACCCAATTTATGTGATACACTTTCTCTTTTAGTCTTTCTCAAAGAGAATAATATATTTCTACATTTACAAATAATTTAACTTAAACTTCCCCTTTTGCCCTTAATGAAATAATTTACAACCACACAAATATTTATGACTTGTTTTAGACTGCAAGTTTCAAAAGTGTCCTTTCTTTTTAAAACTCTGTATCAAGTCAAATTATATCACATAAATTGAGACGGAGGAATTATCTTCTATTTCTTGCACATTTTGGCGCCTAGGTCACACAATTGTGTGGAAATTATAGCAATTGCGCTATTCACTCTGCCTATGCAGTATTTCAACTTTTGAGGGTATTTGAAGAGCAAAATCTAATCTCTATTTGCTTTCGAAAATATATTGCAACTTCAACTACAAATAAAAATAATAGAAGTAATTCACAGGTAATATCATCTTTCTCACCTCATTAGAAAGCATAAAATAGATCAAATGACGCAATTATCAATAAATATTTACATACCCATCAAACATCCATGTTATAAATAATTTGTTTAACAAATAACTTCATTTATGGTGTGATCAGTGATGCACACTCGCTCGTCTCCACGAGCATGCATCCACGTGTAGATACACATTTGATAGTATTTTAGAGAAAATAACAAAATGATCCTTTACGTTCAAGGATGGCTTAAATAGTATTCTAAATTTACTCCTGAGCGTTTTGATCCTTTAAGATTTTCATATGTGAATTGTAAAAGAAGGTTTAACCAGTAACATCAGGAAACAACAACATACTCAGTGAAATCTCACAAAGTGGGTTCCCGTCAAATTTCAGAAAATACAATATCAAAAATAGCACCAAACACCAGAAATTAGATGAAAACAGAAGAAATTACACTTCAAATAATTTGTCAAATTAGCATCAATTAGATGAATATACAGTGCGGAAATGAAAGTTTTAGAGAGAGAATTTTATAATGTTGGAAGAGATGAATTATTCATTCAACTGACTATAAGGTGAGCTGTACTGCTACTTATATAGCTACCTAACCGCCTTTCTATACAGTTAACTACAATTAACTACTGATCTCTAACTAATCTATTTTGACAATAATTAGCACTAGCATCAATCTATTAGTTTCCACATGCAAGTCACGTGATCCCATTCTCATTACTCCCCCTCAAGCTCGCATGTGTGAAGACATTGAACACTCCCAGCTTGGAAATCAAATGCTCATGTTGTGCTCTAGGTAATCCTTTTGTTAACACATCTGCCAGCTGTTCCTTTGATCTAATATGCTGAGTTCTGATCATCCCCTGTTGAATTTTCTCGCGTATGAAGTGACAATCAATTTCGATATGTTTTGTTCTTTCATGATATACTGGATTTGTAGCTATCTGCAAGGCTGCTTTGCTATCACAGTACAGATCAACAGGCAACTAACCAAACCAATTCAGACACCATTGTGGCCATGCTTCTATGCTCTGCTTCTGCAGAGCTCTTTGAAACTGTGTTTTGCTTCTTTGATTCCATGAAATCAGTGAATTACCATGTTTTACTAGGAACCCTGTTACTGATCTTCTTGTGTTTGGACATGATGCCCAATCTGCATCACAATAGGCAGCCAACTTGGTCATTTTCTTACTACTCATTAAAATGCCAAGTCCTGGTTCTCTCTTCACATATCTGACTACTCTCAATGCAGCCTCCTAGTGTGATTTCTTGGGAGCTTGTAAAAACTAACTCAAGGTTTGGACTGCAAATGCAATGTCCAGCCTTGTTAGTGTCAGGTATAAAAGCTTTCTAATCAGTATTTGATATTTCTCCTTATCCTCCAGCAATTCATCATCTGATTCACCAATAATGTTGTCCAGTTCTTCAGTTGTAAGTTTTTGGTTGCATTCCAAAGGTGTCCAGCTGGATTTTCCTGCACTAAGCCCTAGTTCTGATAGGAGCTCAAGTGAGTACTTCCGTTGGTTCATAAGAATCCCTTTACTTGATCTACTGAATTCTATTCCAAGAAAATATCTCAGTTCCCCCAAGTCCTCAAGCTTGAAAGATTGATGCAGTGCCTTTTTCCTCTGTTGAATCAATTGCAAATCATTCCCAGTAATTAATATATCATCCACATACACCAGGAGAATCACTATACTGCTACCTTTCTTCATGGTGAACAATGAATAATCAAAACGGCTTTGAGTGAACCCTTGTTGGATAAGAGCTTCAGTCAACTTCTTGTTCCACTGTCTGCTTGCCTGTTTTAAGCCATAGAGGGATTTCACAAGTCTGCATACCTTGCCTGTATTCTTCCCCTAGCTTGTGAAACCCTCAGGAAGTTGCATGTAAACATCATCAAATAAATCTCCATGTAAAAAAGCATTGTGCACATCCATTTGATGGATGTGCCAACCCTCAGCAACTGCAATGGAAATGACAGATCTAACAGTCACTATCTTAACAACTGGGGAGAAAGTCTCACTGTAATCCAGCCCTTCTCTTTGATTGTATCCCTTAGCCACCAAACGAGCCTTGAACCTCTCAACTTCACCATTGGCTTTGAATTTGATTTTGTAGACCCACTTGCAACCAATGGGAACTTTCCCAGGGGGTAATTTTTTACACCTCGAAAACAAATAAACTTCCGTTGGTACACAAGTGAATGAACTAGTGATGAGTACGAGCGTACGATGTTTCCGCGAGTAAGAAATAACACTTGACGACCCTAAGTAAGATTCCGAAGGCAATTGCAATAAGAGATAGGATATGCTCCAAAATGAATAATTATAGGTTCTGAAAATGAGAAAAGTTGCAGATTTGCACTTTGGCCAGTGGTCGTAAAATGAAATACGGACCGTAAAGTGGTATACGGTCCGCAAACTGCCATGTCGTATTGTGGCTTCCAAAACTTCAAACTTTCTGCCAAGTGATCAAATGGTTAAATACGACCTGGAATACGGACTGTAAAGTGGTTTACGGCCCGTAAACCATGATCGTAAATCACCATGTCCCAGCCTGAGTTTCTGGTTCTGTTATGATTAAATACGACCTCGAAGGACGGTCCGTAAACTGGAATACGGACTGTAAACCAAGTTTACGACCACTGTGCACTTCAAATCAGATTTTTAAGTCATTAAATAAGGGGACCAAGACTTATTTCATTTCACTTCTACATCACACCCCTTCTCTCTAGAACATCTCTCTACATATATTCCACAAGAATTCAAGGATATTTGGTGGTCAACAACATAAATCAAGGGAATCAAGTGCAAGAAAACCATTAAGATCATCTAAGGTCAAGAAATCCAAATGGAGATAAACTAGGGTTTTGCTCAAAGTGGAGTATTATCAACTAAAGCTTGTTCCTACAACATTTAAGGTAAGATTCATGATATTTATATGTTGTTTAAGGTAGTTAAGAGTTGAAATACTTGGATTGTAGAAGAGTATAGAAAAATGAGTCATGAATATGGAATAGTGTCATTTTGAGAAATAGTATGAATTGAGCTATGGGTCTTGATGTATTGTGATGTAACTACGATATAAATGATGTTGAGAACATGAGATGAACAATGTATGTAAATGGACGTCGTCTGTGTTATGGCCATGGTTATGGATGAATTGAATGTAAGTCTAGAAATATGGATAATGTGAATGAGTAATGGCTATTGTTATGGCATCGCGAATTTATTATTAACGTTTGGGAGTTGAGATACGTTATGGAGGAGATGTTGTCCGATTTTCTCTATCTTTAGTCATATATGCTAGCTATCGATTCTAATGATAGTATGACCTCAATGAAGGTAGAAACGTTAGCATTGGAGGAGAACGCGCAAGTGTAGAATAGTGCAACGGAAAGGTATGTAAGGCTAACCCTTCTTTTATAAGGCATGGTTCTTTGGCCAAACATCTAAATCCTCTATACGAGTATGTTGTCTTTCAAATGATTTGATCTTCCGAGCTTGTAAGCTCATGATTCTTGATACGCTACGATTGTACTAAGTTCCTCGCATGACTAGTAGGCCTATTAAAGTAGATGAAATGAATGATGATGATAGTGATAATGGTATTGATGATGGCTATAATGATAATAACGATGACGATTATGATCATGGGGTTAAAAGTAAAGATGTTTATGAACTATTGTGTATATGTATGACTATTATGGAACACCGAGCTTATATGGCCAGGTAGTATATGTATAGGTGTATATGTATGTATATTTACGTAGCCCGCACACCTCTGCAATTGGGTATGGACAACACTGAGCCTTGGTAGGGCCAGGTACGTGTAACACTGAGCCTTGGTTGGCCAGGTATGTATGATCACCGAGCCCATATATGATCGGGTACGTGAAACACCGATCCTACGTGGCCGGGTATGTTATATAAGGATATGTATGAAACACCGATCCTACGTGGTCGGGTATACTACGTAAATGCTATGTGTATGACATGATTATGTATATGATATGATTACGAATATGATATGACCATGTATATGAATGTGAATAAGGGCATGTGTACGAATACGAGCACAAATATGGTACGGGTATTATGGTGGAGTACGGATAGGGATGTATGTACACAAATACGTATTAGCAAGGGAAAGTTCCTATGAAAGGCAAGTAAGTGCATATGACGATGATATTGCCATTTCCCATCCTATGCTATTTCTTATGTTGTTATCTATGCTTCTATATTGATATTAACTATGCTTTACATACTCAGTACATTCTTCGTACTGACGTCCTTTTGTTTGTGGACGCTGCGTCATGCCCGCAGGTGCACAGGGAGACAGGCTCGATCCATAGCTACATTCTCAGAGACTACACAGCAAAGCTCCATTTCCTTTGGAGCCATAGCTTTTGGGTACTTATTCTTTTGTGTACATAAATATGGGCATAGCGGGGTCCTGTCCCGCTTATGTGATATGTTATACTCTTCTTAAAGGCTCGTATTCACTTGTATATGGTTAGATATGTCTGGCCTTGTCGGCCCATATTTTGTATATAATTTTGATAGCCTTGTCGGCTCATGTACGTTGATGTGGCATAGATGCCAACCATTATATAAAGGCCTTGTCGTCCAATGGGACTAGCATGATGAACAAATATATTTATATGTTTAATTGTACGGCTCACCTAGATGTAAGCATAAAAGTGAGTTAAGGGGTGCCCGAGTGGGCTAGCACCGAGTGCTCGTCGCGGCCCTCTAGACGGGTCGTGACATAATTCAACCAGTTACCAAGTTTTATTGTCTTCCAGGGCTTGAATCTCAGCTCTCATTGCTTCAACCCATTTGGTATATTTGGAAGCATCTTTGAAATTCTTGGGTTCAACCAGTGCTGAGAAGCTAGATAAGTAACTTTTATAAGCAGGAGTGACATTGCCATAAGAGACTGAATTTGTAACTGAATGTGGCACAAGTATGTCATCCCCTGGTAATGTAGTGTGGTAATTAGTCATCCAGACAGGTGCCTTCTTTGATCTGGTGGATCTTCTTGTATCATTCAAGAATATGGGAGCTGAGCTGGAAGCAGCAGGTTGATATGGAATATCAACCACAGGAGCAGGTAGTGAAGCAGCATCAGGTTCAAATGCTGGTGGTGTAGGTTCAGCAGGTACCATGAAGGGATCAGGTGGCATATCCTCTTCTTGAGCAAGAACAGGACTATAGTTAGACTGGGGCATGAACAGTGGATCATGTGATTCCATAGATTGGAAAGGGAACTAATCCTCCTTTAATGTAACATCTCTATTCACAAAAAACAACACTTTGTAAGATCAAATAGGATATAACCTTTGGTCACCTCTGAGTAGTCCATCAGAACAGCTGGAGTGGCCCTAGCCATGAATTTGTCATGCACATTCATCTTCTTAGAAAAACAAAGACAACTTAGTGTTCTAATATGGTCAAGCTTAGGCTTCTTGAGATGAAAAACTTCATATGGACTACGACCACCTAAGACATTAGATCGAAGTTTGTTTATTACATATATAGCAGCAAGTACACAGTGACCCCAGAATTTCAAGGGGATAGAACCCTGAAACCGCATTGCTCTTGCAATCTCCAAAACATGCCTATGCTTCCTTTCAGCAATGCCATTTTGCTGTGGGGTATAGATGCAAGTCCTTTGATAAACTATTCCACAGGAGGCAAACAAGGCTGCACAATTTTCATTGACAAATTTTGTCCCATTGTCTGTCCTGATAATTCTAATAGTTCTGTCAAATTGGGTCTGGACAAGTTTAATAAAGTTCCTCAACACAACAATCACATCACTCTTTAATTTTAGTAAATAAAGCCAAGTCATCCTGGAATGATCATCAATAATGGTTACAAACATTTTATTTCCATCAAAAGTTGGTACAGCATATGGTCCCCAAACATCAACATATATCAAATGAAATATCCCTGCAGATCTGCTAGTACTATTATTAAATAGCAATCTAGTATGTCTAGCTAATGGACAAATGGGACAACTGTCCAGTGCTTGCTTACACAAATCATGTGATAAGGAAAATGCATGTTGTAATGCACCAACAGAAGCATGTCCAAGCCTTCTATGCCATAGCTTTATGTCCAAATCCTTTCTCAATGCAGTCAATCCAAAACATTTATTCTTAGCATTATTAATAGGTTTCTGAGGAAGTATGTAGAGCCCTTCCTTTGCCTTACCAATCATCATCACCTGCCCAGTACAAAGGTCCTGAAATGGACAAAGTCAGGAAAAAGGTTCACTGAGCAGTTAAGCTCTCTAGTGATCTTAGCAATAGACAGCAGGTCAAATTTGATATCAGGAATAAACAATAATTTTCAAGTTGTCATATATCTCCCAACCTACAAGAGCCCATATGTGTCACCTGTGTAATGCCTCCATTAGGAAAATGTACTTTCTTAGTGTCTATCCCTGCCAATTCCCTTTTATTATCTAACATATTAATATCTGAAATCACGTGGTTAGTTGCCCAGAGTCAACTATCCATTCCTTTCTTTGTGATTCTACTAAATAAGCATTAATGCTACCTGCCATGTTTGCTGCAGGGGTGGAAGCATCTTCAGGAGGAGGCAAGTTTTCCTTGTCAAGCATTTTCATAATTTGACTGTATTGCCTTGGTGTTAATTGAGGAATAGCTGGGATCTTGAGTTCGTCCAGTGTTGGTGCCCTGTTCTCAACTCTTTCTTGCATCCTCTCCTGCTTTCTATGATGCTCCATTACAACATTATGAGCAGTAGTGTTATAAGCTCCAGGATGTTATCTATAATTGTCCATCATAGCATTGTGAGCAGTGTTGTAAGGACCAGGTCCTCCAACCTTCTTTTTAAACTTGTAATCAGGTGGATATCCCACTAATCTATAGCATATTGCAGCTGTGTGTCCCTTTATTTTGCAATTATCACATAATGCATTAGGATCATATCCTTTCTTTTTGAACTTCTGAAAGTTACCTTGTTGTGTCCTAGCAGTAATTAAGGCAATGCTCTCATTTTGATTACCAGTTGCATTCATTGCTATTATGCTTTTCTGATTCTCTCTTTCTAGTAGCATTGAGTAAGCCTTGTTGACAGTAGGAACTGGATCCATCATCAAAATCTGCCCACGCGCCTGTTCATATGTCTCATTGAGTCCCATTAAAAATTGCCACAATTTCTGTTTTCTCATGAAGCTGACAAAGTCTTTAGATTTCTCGCATCCACATCCTGGAATTGGCGCTAGACTATCAAATTCCGCCCAAAGTGCAGGTATTCGCGAGAAATACACTGCAATGCTACTCGTTCCTTGAGTAATCGTAGCTATTTCCCTGTGCAATTGATAGATTCTCGAATCATCCACTTTGTCAAATTGTTCCTTTAAATCTGCCCACACTTCAGATGCAATAGAAGAATAAATGATTCCACTAAGCAATTCTGGTGATACACAATTCATTATCCATGAAAAAACAATTGCATTGCATCTGTCCCACAGATCTGTCAAATTAGGACCATAACTATCTCGTTTGCAAGTTCCGTTCACAAACCCTATCTTATTTCGCCCTAGGATTGCGAGTAACATACCTCTACTCCAGATCGAGTAGTTTTCTGGTCCAGTTAATTTCATCGAAATCAAAACTGCACCTGAATTATCATTTTGTTGCAAAAACAACGGATGATTATGACTTAATTTTTCTGGCAGCGTATCATCTTGACTGACCGCCATTATCGTAGCCTTTTGCTAATTGATTCAAAACTGCAAAATTGACTTCGGTTCACTATAATCAAACCATATCTATGGCCGATTGCTCTGATACCATGTCAAATTAGCATCAATTAGATGAATATACAGTGCGGAAATGAAAGTTTTAGAGAGAGAATTTTATAATGTTGGAAGAGATGAATTATTCATTCAACTGACTACAAGGTGAGCTGTACTGCTACTTATATAGCTACCTAACCGCCTTTATATACAGTTAACTACAATTAACTACTGATCTCTAACTAATCTATTTTGACAATAATTAGCACTAGCATCAATCTATTAGTTTCCACATGCAAGTCACGTGATCGCATTCTCGTTATAATTGCACCAAACACCAAATATAAATTAAAAAAAAATAGAAGAAATTATAAAAAACTACATCTTCAAATGTACGTATCGTTAATTGTTTTCTTCATAATTCTTGTTAAATATAACAACAAGAGTTTGTTAAATATTTATCTGAGACTAAAAGTACTCACTTTTGACACATTTAGATGATCAAAATTGTTCAACAATATATTTAAAGGACTATTAGACCTACTTCCAAACATTTTTGTCAGTTTCTTCATTTTATAGCACAACATTTAAGAAAATGCCTTAAGAAAGTTTATGCCTCAATATACCTCAATCTCTGTCGTAGTCAAATTCTCAACGCACGAGCTAATTCAACCAATGTATATTAACATAATCAGTTTCTATCAAATCTTGTTCATCATGTTAACAAGACCCACTTAGGGTCACATATTGCCTTCAAACCATCCAAACACCCATTTCCTCATAAACATGAAAATTCAATTCTTATCATTTATCAAGCAATTGGATCCGTTAGAATTATAAACAACTCATTTATTAACCTCAATCCACTTTTTCTCTTCTTCACAAGACCTACTAATTGTATCAATATTTGTTTCTAAGCTTACTTCAACACGTTGTTAAACTCACAATTTCTATCTGTAAATATGATCAATAAGTTAATTTTCCACATTAGAAATAAAGCTAGAGTTGTGGGATTATTTCTTGAATCGAACCATAGAAATTCCAATCTTCTAAGAATTTTGAAACTATGATGAAATATGAAGAAATTCAATCTTTTTGAATGTTAAGTCTTGCATTAATTTAGTGGAATCTACTTAAAACATCATTTAAACATACTTTGTGAATGTATTTAGTGTCTTTGTTGTTAGTATTGATCTTTTTATTTAATGCAAAGAATAAAAACATCTTTTTACTCTCCACAATTAATCGTGGTAACATATATCTAAATCTTAAGTATATGAGGAGTGGAAGAATTAAGTTACTTTTCATAAATAGTTCACATTCATTCATATTCATATGATGTTTTCTTAAATTTGTAACTTCATTAATGAAAAGATATTAGCTTTTCAAAAGACTTGAAGTTACTTGTCTTTATGACAATTTTGTCATTAAAGCAAGAATAACGTCATCAACCCCTTTTGGCTTCTTACGCTTTTTTGATGAATGAAAACATAGATGATATGGCTATTTAAGGAGTATCATTTGTGAACTAAAGAAACATCTTATCTCATTACTCTAAATACTCTCTCCTTCCTAGGCTTTTTTCCTTCGTGATTTTTGGGCAATTATATTTGTGTAACTCCAAACTTCCAGCAACGAGTGCATGTATTTGGAAGAGTTGTGGAACCTTGGGGAGTGATCGACCTTAATGATTTGCACCGGAGTCGGGCCAAAATTGTTTTCAAGAACAGTGGCTTGCCACGACGTAGCTATTTAATCCGATGAGTTGATTCTATCTTTTTGTTCATTTTTTCTGATTCATATTGTTAATGTTTCCAACAATTTGAAAGCGATTTCTTTAATAAAATATTGATCAGTAGCTTTGAAGAAAACTCTTCCCCATTTATCAAAGCTTGAGCCTTTCGACGGAAATAATTATTAAACAATGATCTCAATAAACCTTTTTGAACTATAGAAGTTTATTATGCGTGTTAATGAACATTCTACTCTAGATTGACTTCTGATTCACAGAACGATCAAATTAAAGAAGAAAGTTGCATTATTTGCCTTGGTTCCTTTTTCATTTCCCGATTTTAATTTATGTAAATTTTAAAGAAAATAGAGATGATGACTATCATCACCGAGCAGCCTAAGTTTGGTTTATAATTGTACAAGGGAAACAAAAGCTCATTCAACACCATCAACTTATTTTAGATGGTGAATTTGTGATGCAAAATGGCGGTATTTACAGAATTTAATAATCAACCAATGATTATGTTAAAGGGAAAACATTATCTTCGTCAAATAACTGCACTTTTGGAGACATGTTAATTACAACAGTAATAGAGATGATGCAGCGAGGCTAGCTATGGGATGGAGAAAGATTTGAATCGACACGTTAGTTCTTATTTAAAAGAGAACTAATGCAAAAGATAGATGATGAATCTTGCATTTGATGTACATGAAGGAAACTGAGACAACAATAATATTCTCCGAGAATGAAATTGTCATATTTCAACAGGAAGACAAACACAACTTCAAGGTGCAAGAAAAGAAAATGCAAAAATAAGGTTCTATTTTCTTACAACTCCACTCTTATTTATTTTGAATCTATCCTTGTGTTTCTTATGTAATACTAGATATATCAGTGTTGGGGCAGATGATAAATTTTTATGATGATCTTAACATGCATACTAACTGTTGGACTAACATATATGATATGTTTGTGATGATTTGCGATCTCATAATATTTTTTCTTAATGTAAATATGTTTCTAGTAAGATCATGTGGAGTTTAATTGTAATTTGTGGAATTATATGAATTATTTTAATCGAGAGGATCATATCTACACTTGAAAGTTTTTATACAATTTTTTGACCGTGTGAATAAATGATATTTACATTTAAATATCACCTTAAGGTTATTGAACCTTTAGGATAATTTTAATGTCTCTTGTGAAGTATGTTTAATAACTGAAAATGTGAATTTCTCTAGACTTTAAGAGATCATTAATAATGAAAGTACTTCAATTCTGTTTATATAGTCGAGTCTATTGATTTGTGGGAGGGTAGGTCATGTTAATATTGCTTCTATTAAAAGACAAAGAAATATAGACTTAATTCCTGCTCTGAATGTTGATGAGTTTTCTAAGCTTCTGTAGAAGCAAAATATGGAAAAGAACCTTTAAGACTGTCACTAGTTAATAAAATAAAATTGCTTGAACTATTGCATCTAGACTTAGCTTATTTCAAGAACACAGTTAGTAGAGGTGGGAAGAAATATTACATCTCTTTTGTGGATGACTATTCTAGATACACTAAAGCATATCTCTTTAGATCTAGGGATGAAGCTGAAAGTATGTTCTTGAACATAAAGCATAAGTGAAAAACCAATTAGATAGAAAAATAAAAATACTTCGATCTGACAAAGGTGGTGAATAAAGTGCTAATACTCTAGAGACCTTTTGCGAGAAAAAAAATATTATTATACATGAGGTTAGTGCTCCCTGTACTCTCCAATAGTGTAGTCGGACGGAATAATCGAACCCCTGAGAAAATGATGAACTCAATGCATTTAAATTCGGGTTTATTTGACATCATGTGGGGAACATGTCACGACCAACCGGAGGGCCATGACTAGCACCCGGAGCTAACGCACCGGGCACCTCTTATCGCACATTCACATTCATGTCCAGGTGAGCCACATGGCTTATCAAAAACTCTGTGCCTCAATAATACCATTTCCAACGGCTAAAACACTTTTTATATCAACATCAACAACTACGCCCATATACATATACACAGGCCGACGAGGCTGACAAAATAATATACTAAAATATAAGCCGACAAGGCAAAAGACATATACTATACATGACTATCTATGAACCTCTAGGAAGAGTATGAAGCATCATCATAAGGACGGGACAGGGCCCCGCCATGCCCATATGTATATACATAAAAGAATAGTACCAACAGCTACGGCTCCGAATCAAATGGAGCTCCTCTATGCAGTCTCTGAACAAGCAGTCTATGGGTCAAGTCTATCTCCCAGTCCACCTGCGGGCATGACGCAGCGTCCACAAAAAAAAGGACATCAGTACGAATAATGTACTGAGTATGGAAAACATAATCAATAACATAATGGAAGCATGAGAAATAACATAAGATAGAAAAGTCATAGGATGAAAGAGCCATTTATACCTCTAGCGATGTTCATCATATTTACTTACCCTCTTTCTAATGGGAAACTTTCATTTCATACATTTATACGTATAGTAGTATCATACCCGACCATAGGGGTTCGGTGTCTTATGTACCCGAGCATAACAAAGTTTGTGTTATACATACCTGGCCCTACCATGGCTCAGTGTTATTCGTACCCAACTGCAGTGGTGCACGCATGATAGATATCATACCCGGCCATATAAGCTCGGTGTTCTTAATAATCATACTTTGATATACATATAGATATGTAGGAGTGCACACGTATCCTCAACATCATCATCATCATCATTATTATTTTCATTATACCTTTCCTTAGAAGATCAACTATCATAGGATGGGACCAATAGTGTCATGGGAATATCAAGAACTGTGATCTTTAATGATTCTAGGAAATAAAGTCATCATGGAAGGTGTTATGGAATTCATGTGAAGGTATACAACGATGAGACCATGCCTTAAGAAAGAAGGGTTAGCCTTACATACCTCTTTGTCTTCTCAACTATCTAACGTTCGCCGCCAAGGCTTGAGAAATCTACATTAAAAGGATTCATACCATGGCTAAGTCTTAAAGTCACTCTTGAATTCAAACTAGAGAAACTCATGAACTAACAAAAATTGGGCAGCATTTCCCCTATTTCATCAACTTCCACCATATCGTAAAAAAACTCCCAAACAACCATAATAACATCCCCAATATCATAATCAAGTAGTCATATTCCATTAAGTCCCAAAACTCATTCTCACATTCAACTTACATCAACAACTTCACTTCCACCCTTTGCACAATTTTATACAACACTTCCTTATCATTATTAATACCCTTCATAGCAAGATTATATCCATAGCATGCTAAGAATCATGACTCAAGTTAGTTTGCTACTAAAAAATATCCTAAAATCTACATTTAGGCCTCATCGTTTACTTACTCCTTTCACCCAAGTTATTCAACAACTAATCATTCTTGATAACATGGAATAGGCATGAAAACTAACCTTTTATCTCGAAGGAATGAGCTTTGGAGCAAGGTATCAATTTGCATGAAACCCCTAGTTTCAATACCTAAGTTATCCTTGCAGTCTACTAACCCTAGTGAGTCTTCCAACACATGAATGCCTTGATTCTTGCTATTTGATCTTTGTTTTCTCTTGGGTTTGAGTGGAATATGCTTGGAGAGGGTTTTAGAGCTTTGGAGACTTAGAGAAAATGTGGGAAATGAAATAATGAACAAGGGTGGCCATATATAACTAAAAAGAATTCTTGCCCGACCCGGATATACGGCCAATTATACAGGCCGTGTAAATTATACGGTTCGTACAATATGACTGTATAATCCAACCAGAGATCCACCCCAATCTGGAAATAATCTACGGACCATTATACGGGCCGTAAAATTTATACGGTCCGTACAAATGGCCATACAATCTGGAAATTCCCGAAGCTCATTCTCGTCGACCCGTTTGGCTTCCAATCCTTATGGAACCTTCTTGGCACTTATATGACACTTCATTAACCATCTAAGAGGCTGTATAGCAGCCCCTCAAGACATTACTAAATACACATCAACTCAACTATTGCGAAAAGCTTTCCAAACACGTCTTGCATTTCACTTCTTTTGACCAACTTAGTTCCATCGATTCATATAACTTCAAAATCTTATGGTATGCACCTAAGGCTATCAAATACTCTCCTTAATTTTATAGGAACTTCATGTTTATCTTAAGCTCACATTAGTCTATTCACAATGCAACAACTCAAAACTTCTAAGATGTAACATTCTCCCCCCATTAATAACATTCGTCCTCGAATGTTAGGCTCTCGGGGATTCTACAAAAATTTCGCCAGAGTTTCCCCTGTAATATGGCACTACCATCCTGTCACAGCCACCCAAAATACATCGCCTCACAGGGCTACAACAACAACATCAATAACCATGGTCACACACGACCAAGAAAGCATCAAGGAAAGCACTACATACCTGAGGACATTGGCGTGTCTGCCTGAATCGCTTTTGGAGGTGGAAATAAATGCGGGTACCTGAACTTCATGTCTTTTTCTGCTTCCCAAGTCATTTACTCTCTATTATTATTTCTCCATAGAACTTTAACTTAATCTACATCTTTGGTTTTGAGTCTCTGTACTTGCCTATCTAGAATCAGAATGGGAAATTCTTCATAAAACAATTGTTTGGTGACTTGGACATCATCTACCGGTACAATCCTGGAAGGATATCCAATGCAATTACGAAGCATCGATACATGGAAAACCGGATGGACTGACTCCAAATCCGAAGGTAGATCTAATTCATAAGCCACTTGGCCTACCTTGCGTACAATCTCATAAGGTTCAACATACCGGGGACTAAGATTCCCCTTTTTGACAAATCTCATGACACCTTTCATTGGCGACACCTTCAAGAATTCCTAGTCTTTCACTTGAAACTCTAAGTCCCTTCGACGATTATCTGCATAGGATTTCTGATGACTCTGAGCTGTTAATATTCGATCCTGTATAAGCTTGACCTTTTCTATAGCTTGCTGGACCAAGTCTGGTCCTATCAATTTAGTCTCCCTTACTTCAAACCACCTAATTGGCGATCCGCACTTGCACCCATACAAAGCCTCATACGGGGCCATTTGGATGCTAGAATGATAACTGTTGTTATAAGGAAATTCGATCAGTGGTAAGTGATCATCCCAACTACCTCCAAAATCCAATGCACATGCTCATAGCATATCTTCAAGAGTCTGGATGGTACGCTCGGCTTGTCCATCAGTCTGTGGATGAAATGCTGTGCTAAGACTCACATGAGTCCCCAAACCTTCTTGAAAAGATTTCCAGAAGTTTGCCGTAAACTGTGTCCCTCTATCGGAAATAATAGATACTGAAACACCATGGAGTCATACTATTTCTTTGACATAAAGCTTTGTATAATCTTCCGCTACATATGTAGTTCTGACCGGTAGGAAATGAGCTGACTTCGTAAGCCTATCCACAATTACCCATATAGAATCATATTTGTGCTTAGAACGAGGTAAGCCTGCGATGAAGTCCATATTAATCACTTCCCATTTCCAAGTTGGAATATCCATAGATTGCAACAATCCACCGGGCTTTTGGTGTTCCATATTCACTTGCTGACAATTAGGACATTGAGCCACGAACTCCGCTATGTCTTTCTTCATTCCATTCCACCAATATATGGATTTAAGATCATGATACATTTTCGTTGCTCCGGGGTGAACAGAATAACGGGAACAATGGGCTTCTCTCAATATTTGGTGGCGTAATCCTGCAACATCAGGAACACACAACCTACCCCGACATCGGAGAACTCCATCTCCAGAAATCTCAAAGGATGACATCTTCTTCTGAGGGAGTGTATTCCTGTAATGAACTAGCATGGTATCCTCGTACTGGCTCTCTTTCACTTCAACCACTACTGACGAGACCGCTGAATTCTGAATGATAGCTCCCATATCGCCCGAGTCCATTACCCTGACTCCTAGGCTAGCTAACTTCTTGAGCTCATGAGCTAACTCTCTATTCTCTGGCTGAACATCACATAAACTTCCCATATATCTATGGCTAAGAGCATCAGCCACAACGTTCGCCTTCCCGGATGATATAGGATGTTAATATCATAATCTTTCAACAATTCCAACCATCGCTGTTGCCGTAATTTCAATTCTTTCTGCTTGATAATATACTAAAGGCTCTTGTGATCTGTATAGATATCCACATCGACACCATACAAATAGTGTCTCCACATCTTTAATGCATGAATCACCGCAGCTAACTCAAGATCATGGGTTGGATAATATTTCTCATGTTTTTGCAACTGCCTTAAAGCATACACAATCACCTTACCATGTTGCATCAACACACACCCTAATCCAACGCCCGAAGCGTCACAATAGACAATATAGCCTTTCGATCCTTCTGGAAGTGTCAGGACTGGGGAAGAAGTTAATCTATTATATAGCTCTTGAAAACTACGTTCACAGGCATCCGTCTATTGAAATTTAGCTAATTTCTGGGTTAACTTCATGAGTGGTGCAGAGATAGAAGAAAAGCCTTCTACAAACCTCCTGTAGTAATCTTCTAAGCCCAGAAAACTACGAACCTCCATAGGTGTTGTAGGCCTTGGCCAAGTCTTCACCGCTTCAATCTTTTGGGTATCTACCCGAATACCATCGGCTGAAATAATATGCCCCAAAAAGGTCACCGAATTCAACCAAAACTCGCACTTTAAAATTTTTGCAAATAACTCTTGAGTCTGGAGAACTCTAAGGACTGTACGTAAATGATCCACATGTTCTGCCTCGGACCGAGAATACACCAGGATATCGTCAATGAACACAATCACGAATAAATCTAGGAAAGGCCTGAACACATTGTTCATCAAGTCCATGAATACCGCCGGTGCATTAGTTAGCCAAATGACATTATCTGGAACTCGAAATAACCATATCTTGTTCTGAAGGCCGTCTTAGGAATATCTTTCTCCCTAACTCTCACCTGATAATACCTAGATCTCAAATCTATTTTTAAAAACCATTTGGCACCCCGTAATTGATCAAATAAATCGTCAATCCTTGGGAGCGGATACTTATTCTTGATCGTTACCTTATTCAGCTGCTGATAGTCAATGCACATTCGCAAGGAGCCATCTTTCTTTCTTACAAACAATACGGGTGCTCCCCGTGGGGATGAACTAGGCCTTATGAATCCTTTTTCAAGCAAGTCCTTCAATTTCTCCTTCAACTCTTTCAACTATGCGGGAGCCAGTCTATACGGAGGAATGGATATTGGATTGGTATCTGGTAGCACGTCAATAGCAAAATTGATCTCCCATTCAGGAGGAAGGCCTGGAAGCTCATCCGGAAATACATCCAGAAACTCATTCACCACGGGGACAGACTGAAGAGTTGGCGATTCGGTTTCTATACCTTGAACGCGGACTAAATGATAAATACAACCTTTATCAATCATTTTCCTAGCCTTGAGGTAGGAAATAAACCTACCTCTCGGGGACACTGTATTTCCTTTCCATTCCAAAATTGGTTCTCCCGGAAACTGGAAGCGAACAATTTGCATTCTACAATCAACATTGGCATAGCAAGAAGCCAACCAATCCATGCCCATAATAATATCAAAGTCCACCATTTTCAACTCATGTAAATGGGCTATAGTATGATGATTACAAATCATAACTACACAATTTCTATATACTCGGCTAGCTATTACTGGTTCACCAACGGGTGTAGATACCTCAAAAGGTTTGATTGACTCCGGTTTGACCCCAAATCGACCCGCAATATATGGAGTGACATATGACAATGTGGAACGAGGATCTATCAAAGCATATACATCTTGAGGAAATACCGATAATATACCTGTGACGACATCAGGAGAGGACTCAAGATCCTGCCGTCCAGCAAAAGCATAAATATGGTGCTGAGGACCACTAGAACTGGGAGCTCCTCCTCTACCTCTTCCACGGCTGGCCGGCTCCTGTGAACCTTGAGCCAGAGGGCGTATAGATGATGAAGACTGGCTACCGACCTTGAAGGCTGGACCCTACCCCTACCACCAATCGAAGGGCAGTCACGCATGATATGGCCTGGCCGACCGCATGCATAGCAAACATCTGAACCTAGTCGGCACTGGCCCTAATGTAGCTTCCCACACTAAGAACATCATGGCATGGGTGGCCTTGCCTGACCCAAGTCGCCTCTGTAATGAGAACCTGAAGCTATGAAACTCTGACTCGGCCCGAAGATAGTAGATCTATCAAATCTCTGGCTTGTAAACCGTGGAGGCGCACTAGTCATAGAATGGCTTGAATTCCTAGAAAACTACTGTCTTTGCCCGCCTCTAAACTCACTAGTCGGACCTGAAGATCTAGCCCTCTTGTTATAACATCTATCTAGCTCACGCTCACCTCTTTGCCGTTGTTAGTTTCCTCTAAATTTTGGGCGTCGGTTTGAATGTGAGAAATATCCATATTGTCCTGAAGGGATGCAGTCAAGCATTTATCCATCAAATTTGGCCCTAGGCCTCTCACAAATCGGTGCACTCGATCACCCATATCCTCTATCATGCCCAGAGCATACCTCGCCAAAGAATTGAACCGGAGACTATACTCTAAAGCACTCATGCTTCCTTGCCTAAGATTCAGGAACTTGTCGGCTCTAGCCCGCCAAACTTCTAGGGGCAAGTAATGTCGTAGGAAAGCATCAACAAATTCTTGCCATACTGGGGAAGGTGCATTGACTCCCCTAGAAGATAACCAAACCGTATACCAATGAACCGCAACATCTCGCAATCTATACGATGCTAACTCCACCTATTTCACGTTGGACGCATGCATTAACCGGAGTGTCCTCAACATTCCACCAATAAAGTGTTGAGGGTCCTCATCTAGCTTTGACCCGAAGAACTCCGGAGGGTTTAAGCTAATAAAATCACGAGCTCTTGCACTAACCGCCCTATCAACATGACCCATTCGTTGCTGTTGGGCCTGAGCGGTAACCAATTGAGCCAACAATTGAATGGCCTCTTTCACCTCTTGGCCTGAAACCTCTGGTGGATGAGTTGGGGGTGCTGGAGCTGGGGCTGAGACTCCCTCATGCTCCTTAGAAATAGTCAACGAGTGAGAGGACTGAGATTGAGCCACATTCTGGGACTCACCTTCCTCGATATCCGTTGGTGGCACTCTTTCAGCCCGCTTTTCTGTCACTGTCTTGCCCTTTTGGGCCGCCGTAGCTTTCCTCTTTACAGGTATTTCATAAATACATAACACACGGTTAAAGGAAAAGAAAACATTATATCATGGCTCTATCGCACGATCTTATGAAAAAAGAAGGTCATTCATTCCTAAAATGCCTGAAGCCCCTTGTTTATAAGTGTGGTGCGCAGCACACCCATTAACAAGACTCTACTGGACACGTCTTGTAGACACACTCTAGGACGAAACTGCTCTGTTACCACTTTTGTCACGACCCCACTAGAGGGCCACAACGGGAACCCGAAGCTAACCCACCGGCACCTCGCATCGCACATTAAAATTCATGTCCAGGTGAGACACATGGCTTATCAACAACTCTATGCCTTAGAAATACCATTTATAATGGCTAAAATACTTTTTATATCAACATCAACAATTACGCCCATATACATATACACAGGCCGACAAAATAATATACTAAAATATGAGCCGACAAGGAAAAAGACATCTACTATACATGACTGTCTACGAGCCTCTAGGAAGAGTATAAAGCATCATCATAAGGATGGGAAAGGGCCCCGCCATGCCCATATGTATATACACAACAGAATAGTACCAACAGCAGCGGCTCCAAATCAAATGGAGCTCCTCTATGCAGTCTCTGAACAAGCAGTCTATGGGTCAGGTCTATCTCCTTGTCCACCTGTGGGCATGACGCAACGTCCACAAATAAAAGGACGTCAGAACGAATAATGTACTGAGTATGTAAAGCATAATCAATAACATAATGGAAGCATGAGAAATAACATAAGATAGAAAATACATGGGATGATGGAGCCATTTATACCTCTAGTGACATTCATCATATTTACTTACCCTCTTTCTAATAGGAAACTTCCATTTCATACATTTATACATATAATAGTATCATACCCGACCACAGGGGTTCGGTGTCATATGTACCCGACCATAACAGAGTTCAGTGTTATACATACCTGGCCCTACCAAGGCTCAGTGTTATCCGTACCCAACTGTAGTGGTGCGCGCGATAGATGTCATACCCGGCCATCTAAGGTCGGTTTTCTTAATAATCATACTTTGATATACATATAGATATGTAGGAGTACACACGTATCCTCAACATCAACATCATCATCATCATTATTTCCATTAATACCCTTCATACCAGGATTATATCCATAGCATACTAAGAATCATGACTCAAGTTAGTTTGCTACTAAAAAATATCCTATAATCTATATATAGGCCACATTTTCTACTTGCTCCTTTCACCCAAGTTATTCAACAACTAATCATTCTTGATAACATGGAATAATCATGAAAACTAACCTTTTATCTCAAAGGAATGAGCTTTGGAGCAAGTTATCAACTTGTATGAAAACCCATTCAAAACCCAAGTTATCCATGAAGTCTACTAACCCTAGTGAGTCTTCCAATACATGAATACCTTGATTCTTGCTATTTGATCTTTGTTTTCTCTTGGGTTTGAGTGGAATATGCTTGGAGAGGGTTTTAGAGCTTTGGAGACTTGGAGAAAATGTGGGAAATGAAATAATGAACAAGGGTGGCCATATATAACTAAAAAGAATTCTGGCTCGACCCGGATATACGATCAATCATATGGGCCGTATAAATTATACAGTCCGTACAATTGGATCGTGTAATCCAACCAGAGATCCACCCCAATCTGGAAATAATCTACAGACCATTATATGGGCCGTATAATTTATACGGTCCGTACAAATGGTCGTACAATCTGGAAATTCCTGAAGTTCATTATCGTCGACCCGTTTGGCTTCCAATCCTTATGAAACCTTCTTGGCACTTATATAACACTTCATTAACCATCTAAGAGGCCGTATAGCAGCCCCTCAAGACATTACTAAATACGCATCAACTCAACTATTGTGAAAAGCTTTCCAAACAAGTCTTGCATTTCACTTCCTTTGACCAACTTAGTTCCATCAATTCATATAACTTCAAAATATTATTGTACGCACCTAAGGCTATCAAATAATATCCTTAATCTTATAGGGACTTCATTTTTATCTTACTCTCGCATTAGTCTATTCACAACGTAACAACTCAAAACTTCTGAGATGTAACAGGAAAGCTGTCTTGTGTGCCTGCTATGTTCTTAATAGAGTCCATCTTGAAAAGTTGGATAAGACTTCATATGAGTTGTGCAAAAGGTTTACCCCTAATCTGAGATTTTTGAAATTGTGTGGGTGTTTGGCTAAGGTTGGCTTACTTTATTTTAATAGGTAAATGCAGGATCTAAACCTTTGACGTTGTTTTTATTAGTTATGCTCAAAATAGTGCTGCTTATAGATATATGTGTTTAAATGACTATTCTAGTTTTGAATATAGAGATGCTGAATTTTTTCATCATGTTTTTCCATGAAAAATGATGTGCCAAGTGATGTGCATGATGATGTTTCTACCTCTATGTCTCCTGATTTACCTAGTGTGCCTTCCTCTAGTAGTGTTGCTAATGAACATGAAATTGTACCTCGAAGAAGTAAAAGACGTAGAATTGAAATTAGCTTTTGTCTTGATCTTATCACTACTTTCTTGACTAAATTCACTTTCATTTCGAAATCCGGCTGGCTCCCGGCTATAGTTTGGACCTTTCGCCTGCTTAGAAGTGGATTCAAACCACAGACATAAAGATTTTCAGTCGTTTTCTCTAACCAACTGAGCTACCTAAACCAGAACTTTGTATTAATTGTCTGAATGATGGATCAGTGTATATCTATTTAATTGAGGAAGACCCTAAGACATATAATCCAGCAATAAAGTCAATCGATGCTAATTTCTGGAAAGAGGGCATTAAATGTGAATTAGATTCTGTAGTTTCTAATTTAACTTGGGACTTGTCTGAATTGCCGGTAGGTTATAAACACATAAGTAGCAAGTGAATGTTTAAGAAGAAATTGAGACCTGATGATACAATTGATAAAGATATAGCTAAACTTGTAATTATGGGTTTTGACCGAAAGAAAGGCGTATATTATTTTGATACTTTGTATATTATTTTGATACTTATTCTGCTGTGACCAAAATAGCAATAATTAGAACTCTTATTACCTTAGCCACTACTTATGATTTAGTGGTACATCAAATGGATGTTAAGATAGCTTTTCTAAATGGTGATTTAGAGGAAGAGATCTATATGAAGCAACTTTAGGGGTTTGTGATATCGGGACTGGAGAATAAAGTATGCAAGCTTAGAAATTTTCTGTATGGCCTAAAATAGACACCTAAGCAATGGTATGAAAAGTTTAACAACACATTAGCGAACAATCAGTTTATTGTTAATACATCTGATACTTGTGTTTATTCTAATATGGTCGGATCAGATAGTGTGATTATATGTTTGTATGTGGATGACATGTTAATCTTTGGTCCTAATGTGAATGTTGTCAATGAAACTAAACTTTTTGTCTTTTAGGTTTGAACTGAAAGACTTGGAGAAGTAGATGTGATTTAATTTAGAGATAAAAATCAAAAGAACTGTTAATGACTTTTCTTTGTGTCAATATCATTACATTGAAAAGATGGTGAAAAAGTTTGATAGTTTTGATGTTGTATCAGTGAGACAGAGCTCTTTATGAGCCTAGCATATACTTGAGATAAAATAAAGGTTCTAGTGTTTCTCAAATTGAGTATGCTAAAGCAATTTGTAGTGTAACATTTATCATGCATTACACTCGGCTTGATATATCTTATGTTGTTAGCAGATTGAGTATGTATATTCATAACCATATCGTAATGTTGTTCATCATTTGCTAAAGTACTTGAGGGGTGCTATTGATTGGTGTTTGCATTTTAGTAAATATCTTACTGTTTTAGAAAGATGTTGTGCTGCAAACTGGGTAACTGACAATGATGAGGCCAAGAAGCCGAGTGGCTGAGAAACATATTGGCAGATGTTCCATCGAGGGGGAACAAGCTACACTAGTTTCTTTACATTGTGACTCACAGGAGGCAATCAGAATTGCTAAGAGTTGTGTGTGCAATGGAAAAAAGAGACGCATTCCCATTAGACATAGTGTTGTCAAGGAATTATTGAGGTGGTGTTATTTCCCTACAATTTGTAAGGTGTGAAAGAAATTTGGCGGATCATTTAATGAATAATTTGACAAAGAGAATAATATTTGAAACGTTGAGGGGATAGGGCTAAAACCCATATATTCAGGTAAGTATGGTGGATACTTGTTTGTTGGCCAAACGAAGCCATATGACTCCCCAATATGCACCACATATCCTATTCCTATGGTGTATAGTAGTGCTTTGTGAGGTTGAGTTCACTCTTAAAGTATTCCATATCCCATTGTGGTAGTACTTTTGAGACGCACTGTAGCGACCCATTTGGTCGTTATTGCATTTTCGACCCTTTTAATATTTTTTCAAGCTTTATTTAGCTCATATTTGACCCGCAGGGACCGTTGGCACGCTTCCCGAGGTCATCGGAGTTGATTTGGGTAAGTTTTGGAGAAATTTGTCTTAAAAGCGAAAAATGGTTGACTCAAAGTTGACTTTTGGTAAATGGACCCTTTTTGGGAATATGTCGATTTCGAGAGGTCCGGATGGTCTATTAGAACTTGTGCGTATATGTCACGATCCAATTCGTGGTCGCGTGAGCACCTATCTTTCCCACCTCGGTAGGCGAACCCTCTAATTGAATTCATATTAATTAAGTAAAGGCGATTCATTTAAATCAATAGATACTTAAAAATTCAACGGAAACTTCATAATATATTTAATAAACTCCAGATTTAATATATTTACAATGATGTAACACATACAGACTCGATCCACTTCCCATGACCTGGTCTAGACTAGTACAAGAACGACTAATGATTGCAGAATTACCACTACATTCTAAGACTCAACCTCTGTCTCGAAATGAAATGGGAGGATGCCTTCCAGATAGGCACCGCGTATTTCCACACATGCTTTGATCAATCCCCTGAAACAATCTACACCCCAAAAAGGGTGTAGCTAGTGCAATATCAGTACAACCACATATACTGAGTAAGTATCATAGGCCGACAATGGTTAGTAACACATATCAGTAAAAGAATTCACAGATAAACATGATAACAACCCAATCAAGTCATACGATGATCTACCACACACTATAAATCAATACCCTTAAGCATTAATTTCACTCTAATAATTCACCAGTCAAGCTTATTGTTATATCACGCATTTTGTACCCTCGGATAATTCAAGACAATTGCAAGGAGTTAAGGACAAGGCTATATTTTGGTCTTGTTTAAGACACAAGTTGTTTATGAAAATTTTGAAGTGGAAATATTAAGAAAGGTTAAGGGTAAAAAGGGAAATTCGCAATATGACTCATGGAAATATGGAGGAAGACTAAGGGCAAATTTGGAATTTGGAAAAAATTAAATTTTCATGAAGTGCAAAACAAAACAAAAGAAAAAAAAATAGGCTTGGAATTAAAGGGGCCATTTGGGCTGTCCAATTGGAGTGGGCTTAGGCCCACCTAGAAGCTTAATGGACAAAATAAAAAGATGACTAAGTCATCTTATTCATCTTTATCTTTAGAAATTTCAAGAACCTTAAAGAACAAAAGAGAAGGAGAAAAAAAACCAAAGGCCATTCGGCCATGTCCAAACCAACAAGGACCTTGGAAATTTTTTTATCAAAAATTATTTTCTTCTAGCTAAACAATCCATTGAAGGGTCCTTAGCAAAGTGAAGTGATCATTGGAGCAAGAAAAACACATATTCTTGCAAGTTACAAATTCTAGCCAAGTGAGAAGTTAAGGGAAAAAGGTAATGTTTAATCCTTTTCTTATATGTTATGGATGATTATGTATGTTGTAGTAGGTAAAAGTGGATGAAATTCATGAAAACATGGAAGCATGTTGTGGCCGTGCATATGTTTGTATGTGTAGGAATAATGATTTAATATTTTATCTAGTGTTTGGTTGTTGTTGTTGTGGATGCTATGTTGATAATGAAAGCTTGATGATTCTAGTGAAGTTGTGATGGTTGGAGAGTTTGTTTTAGGGGTTAATGTGATTTGAATATAGTTTTCTTGTATTTATGGAAGATGATGTTGTTAGTGTGTGGATTGTTGGTGTAGTTATGAATTTGAAAGAAGGAAATATGTTGTTATTGTTCTTGTAGAATTTGGAAGGTTTTGGGTAGTATGTTGGTTTGGCCGTTTGGAATGTAGAACGGATTGTTGAAGTGTTCTTGAATATTGTTTGAATGGTTTCGGGTTAATACTTGAATATGTGAGCTATTGTGAATTGAATATAAATGAAATACCGTTGAATTGTGTGACGAAGGTTGCTAATGTTAGAATATATTTTGGATTGATTGTTGAAGTTGTTAGTATGATTGTTGGTATTGTTGTTGATAATTTGGCCGAGTTGAATTCTTGGATTGTTGTTGATAGAATTGGCCGAGTTAGATTCTCGGGGATGGTGTATTTACAGGGGAAATGCTGCCGAAATTTCGGCAGAGCATAAGTAAATTTATTTGAGAACTAAGGCAAGTGTATGACGACGAATCTAATAATTGTGTGAACTCGTTTGAATGTAGACTAGCAAGCTTGGATAAATTAGCGTAGCTAATAGGACGTGGAGCAGGTATGTAAGGCTTACCCTTTCTTTCTTTTGGCATGTCCTAGAGCCAAGTAAGGTATGATATGCATCTTGGGGATTATTCTATTCTGTGATTCCGAGTTTGTCTATGATTCTTATTCACTTTTGGACATGTTTTTTTTAAAAAAAGAGTTCTGTAAGTATGATAGCACGTTTGATTATTCCATCGAGTCTTTGATATATTTTGATGCGTATATATGGTTTCAAAAGCTCTATTTGATTTGATCCATAACAATATCCGAGGGGTACTTGATATGATTGTTGCTTCGATTTTCCAAAAATAGTTGCTGAAACGCTCGTAGAAGGTTTTGTACTTCAAACACTCATAACTTTCTTATACTAAGTCGGATTGACCCGAAACTTGTTTCTGAGCCTCCAGATGTCGGTAAGTATACTTGTCCATCGAGTCTTCCATAATATATTCGGAGGTTACCGACCTTATGTCACTCCGATAGATACATGACTTTCTTTGGACTCTCCTACATGCTGCTATATGATATATGTATATGTATATGTATATGGGGTAAGGGGAATGGTGAGAGCGTTATATACGCCTAGCCACCTGATCAGTTGGTAAATTATGATATCGTCCCGGACGCGGGATATATAGGTAAATGGATCGGGCTGCACGTTCCGCAACAATGTAATATATATATATGGATCGGGCTGCACGTTCCGCAGCAATATAATATGTATGGATCGGGCTGCACGTTCCGTAGCAATATAGTATATATATATATGGATCGGGCTGCACGTTCCGCAGCACTAAGCATGCATGGTACCCGCCAAAAGGCACTCATATGTACAGGTTTCTCTTCTATCTCATGATATGTTATATATTTCCCCTATGCCATTGTTCATGCTATGTATCTCTCATATGTTATTATTCATGCCTTACATACTCGGTACATTACTCGTACTGACGTCCCTTCTTGTGGACGCTGCGTTTCATGCCACGCAGGTAAGCAGGTAAACGGGTTCGATTCCTAGGAGCTCCACCAGCGGTACATTGAGAGCGCTCCAGTTGTTCCGGGGCTTCAGTTTATTGGTACTACTTTTGTGTATATATTCGGGCACGGCAGAACCCGACCCTTCTTGTAAATATATGTATCTTGTTTAGAGGCTCGTAGACAAATACGTACAGTCAGATGGTTCACACTGTTGTTCGTCCTTGTCGCTGTATAATGTGTTAGTAAAGTTTGTTGTCACTTGTTTACGAGTATGCTATTAATAATGGTGTTGAGAAAAGTAATTGACGGCATCGTCCATACATCCCACTCAGTAGTAAGAGTAAGGTGCGAGATAAGAGGTGCTCGGTATAGTAGTATCGGGTACCCGTCGCGGCCCCTAGTTGGGTCGTGACAAAAGTGGTATCAGAGCAGTTCGTCCTAGGGGTTGTCTACGAGCCGTGTCCAGTAGAGTCATGTTTATGGGTGTGAAGCGCGCCACACTTATAAACAGAGGGCTACAGGGCATTTAGGAAATCTGACCTTCTTTGTACGCTAGATCGTGCGATAGAGCTATGTTACCAGGTTTCCATGTTCTTTTCTTAATCCTGTGTTATGGTTTCAGTAATGCCGGTGAAGAGGAAAGTTACGGCGGCCTAGAAGGGCAAGACGGTGGCTGAAAGAAGAGTTGAACAGGAGCCACCGGCGGAAGTAGAAGAAGGCGAGTCTCACAACGAAGCTCCTCCTCAGACTTCTCATGCTCTCCCCGTGTCAGCAGAGCAGGAAGGAGCTTCAGCTCCAGCCCCAGTACCTCCAGTTCCACCGCCAGCAGCTTCGGGCCAGCAGATAACAGAGGCTATTCAGTTGCTGACCCAGTTAGTTGTCGCACAAACTCAGCGGCAAGGTACGGGCCAAGAAGATAGGGCGGTGAGTGCAAGAGCCCGTGATTTTATCACCCTGAATCCTCCGGAGTTTTTTGGATCGAAACCAGAGGAAGACCCGCAAGGTTTCATAGACGAGATGCTGAGGACACTGAGGATAATACATGCTTCGGATACAGAGTCAGTAGAGTTGGCATCATATAGATTGTGGGATGTAGCGGTCCAGTGGTATAACAATTGGATATCTTCAAGGGGAGCAAATGCACCTCCCCCGGTTTGTCAATAGTTCACCGAAGCATTCCTGCGACATTACTTACCACCGGAGGTTCGACGGGCTCGAGCCGATATGTTTTTGAATCTCAAACAGGGAAATATGAGCGCCCGGGAATATAGTCTCCGTTTTAACTCTTTAGCCAGGTATGCCCCAACCATAGTGGCTGATATGGGAGATCGTGTACATCGGTTCGTGAGTGGGTTGGGGCCACGTTTAGTTAAGGACTGCTTGACGGCTTCACTCCAGGATGGAATGACTATTGCTTGTATCCAGGCCCACGCCCAAAACCTAGAGGAACAACATCAGCTACAGAGAGATGAACGTTATTCTGATAGGGGTTCCAGAAAAAGGGCCAAATCTTTCGAAACTAGAAGTGAGTATAGAGGGCGACAGGCACAACAACATTCCAAGTATTCAGGCCAATCAGTGGCCAGCGCACATCCTCAATTTGCGAATAGAAGATTTAATCGTCCTACCTATTCAGGACCAGATCAGAGTGCCAAAGCTCCAGGGTCCCAGTATAGAGCTGATTCTAGCAGGATGATGCCACCCCTACCATGGTGTACTCGGTGTGACAGGCCACACTCTGGAGAGTGTCGCGCAGGTACAGGTGCTTGTTTTACTTGTGGTCGAGTTGGCCATCTGATGCGTGATTGCTCACTGAGGAATGAGGGAGATAGAGCTCAGCCCGCCGGGTCGGCAATTGGTTCATCATCGTCTGTGCGCCCTCCTGGACAGACTTCCCAGGCTCCAGCAAGCCGTGGCCGAGGCAGAGGAGAGGCACCCAGTTCAGGTGGTCCTCAGAACCGTATCTATGCATTGACAGGACGGCAGGATCTTGAATCTTCCCCAGACGTGGTTACAGGTACACTATCGGCATTTTCCTACGATATGTATGTGTTGATTGATCTAGATTCTACTCTATCATATATCGCTCCTTGTATTGCTGAATGTATTGGGAATTTGGGAAATCCAGGACGAAAGGTAGTCATACACATAGGTAAGAGGTGAATGTTAGGGATTGCGAGGGCTAAAATAGTAATTGTTAAAGGAGAGATGCGTTACGAGAGTGTTTCGGAAGTTGTCAAGACCCCAACTTGCTCCAGATTACGTGATAAAGGTCGTGCGGGGGAGTGGAGGCAAATACACCAGCATTAAGACACCGAAATGCATTAAAGTTTCGAGGTTAAGCGTGCTAGGGTGAGAGCAATTTTAGGATGGGTGACCCCCTGGGAAGTGTACTAAAAGTTCCATAAATGTAGGTATAGGAGACGAATGTAAAATTAGGGCAACCTAAAGGAAATTAGAGTATGTGGAGCGGTTAGAAACCTTATAGAGGTCGCGTAGGTTGAGACGGACTAGACTGGTGAAAAGGAAGAAAGCGTAACATAGCTCTGAGATCAAAGTAAGTTCGAATAGCGTTTGGAAATGTTTGTAAGTGAAATGGTAGTAAATATGTATATATATATATATATATATGTATATATATATGCATGTGACATCTCATTTGTGACTGTATCGATCGATAAGTGAATCACAGCAACCAGTGTTGCGATATATAGAAGACACTAACTGAATGGAATTCAAGAGACGGAGTGAAAGACATAAGTACAGATGTTACAGGATAAAACTGATACTGGATCCACACTAGTTAAGGCTGGAAATTCCTAATACAGTGATATTCGGGAACAGAAAGAAAGTGAGTACGTAGAGAATAAGGAGCTTCGCAGTATCCGAAATATCAAAGAAAGGACCAGGATAATGAGCAGTTGACTAGAAAACCCATGATGTGGAATGAGAGATTTATGTGAAGATCGAGGGGTTCGACTATAAAAGAAACAGGATGAAAGATAAAGGACGGGCAGGTAGGAAAGGACGTAGAAATAAATTGACAACGGGTGTAAATGAGGCAGATATAGGGAGAACATACGGAAGATACCTGGAGAGGTCAACAAATATAGAAAGGACACCTGAGACAGCACCATATGAGGCTGGGTATCGCAAGAAGCACAAGTCACCAATCAGTTGGTTCGATGTTGGCGAAACTAAGTTAATCGGCCCACGGCCTACAGGCAACCTAAGCTTCTAAAACGGATATGCTAAGTGATCGTATGCGACAACTATAAAGGAGGCCTCCCTGAAGTATTATAATACACCATGAGGCCAGTCCAACATTCAAGGACGAATGTTCTAAAGGAGGGGAGGATGTTATATCCCGCATTTTGTACCTTCGGATAATTCAAGACAATTGCAAGGAGTTAAGGACAAGGCTATATTTTGGTCTTGTTTAAGACACAAGTTGTTTATGAAAATTTTGAAGTGGAAATATTAAGAAAGGTTAAGGGTAAAAAGGGAAATTCGCAATATGACTAATGGAAATATGGAGGAAGACTAAGGGTAAATTTGGAATTTGGAAAAAATTAAATTTTCATGAAGTGCAAAACAAAACAAAACAAAAAAAAATGGGCTTGCCAATAGCTCTTGAGTCTGGAGAACTCTAAGGACCGTACGTAAATGATCCACATGTTCTGCCTCGGACCGAGAATACACCAGGATATCGTCAATGAACACAATCACGAATAAATCTAGGAAAGGCCTGAACACATTGTTCATCAAGTCCATGAATACCGCCGGTGCATTAGTTAGCCAAATGACATTACCCGGAACTTGAAATGACCATATCTTGTTCTGAAGGCCGTCTTTGGAATATCTTTCTCTCTAACTCTCACCTGATAATACCTAGATCTCAAATATATTTTTGAAAACCATTTGGCACCCCGTAATTGATCAAATAAATCGTCAATCCTTGGGAGCGGATACTTATTCTTGATCGTTACCTTATTCAGTTGCTGATAGTCAATGCACATTCGCAAGGAGCCATCTTTCTTTCTTACAAACAATACGGGTGCTCCCCGTGGGGATGAACTAGGCCTTATGAATCCTTTTTCAAGCAAGTCCTTCAATTTCTCCTTCAACTCTGCGGGAGCCAGTCTATACGGAGGAATGGATATTGGATTGGTATCTGGTAGCACGTCAATAGAAAAATTGATCTCCCATTCAGGAGGAAGGCCTGAAAGCTCATCCGGATATACATCCAGAAACTCATTCACCACGGGGACAGACTGAAGAGTTGGCGATTCGGCTTCTATACCTTGAACGCGGACTAAATGATAAATACAACCTTTATCAATCATTTTCCTAGCCTTGAGGTAGGAAATAAACCTACCTCTCGGGGACACTGTATTTCCTTTCCATTCCAAAATTGGTTCTCCCGGAAACTGGAAGCGAAAACTTTTCATTCTACAATCAACATTGGCATAGCAAGAAGCCAACCAATCCATGCCCATAATAATATCAAAGTCCACCATTTTCAACTCATGTAAATGGGCTATAGTATGATGATTACAAATCATAACTACACAATTTCTATATACTCGGCTAGCTATTACTGGTTCACCAACGGGTGTAGATACCTCAAAAGGTTTGATTGACTCCGGTTTGACCCCAAATCGACCCGCAATATATGGAGTAACATATGACAATGTGGAACGAGGATCTATCAAAGCATATACATCATGAGGAAATACCGATAATATACCTGTGACGACATCAGGAGAGGGCTCAAGATCCTGCCGTCCAGCAAAAGCATAAATATGGTGCTGAGGACCACTAGAACTGGGAGCTCCTCCTCTACCTCTTCCACGGCTGGCCGGCTCCTGTGAACCTTGAGCCAGAGGGCGTATAGATGATGAAGACCGGCTACCGACCTTGAAGGCTGGACCCTACCCCTACCACCAATCGAAGGGCAGTCACGCATGATATGGCCTGGCCGACTGCATGCATAGCAAACATCTGAACCTAGTCGGCACTGGCCCTAATGTAGCTTCCCACACTAAGAACATCGTGGCATGGGTGGCCTTGCCTGACCCAAGTCGCCTCTGTAATGAGAACCTGAAGCTCTGAAACTCTGAATCGGCCCGAAGATAGTAGATCTATCAAATCTCTGGCTCATAAACCGTGAAGGCGCACTAGTCATAGAATGGCCTGAATGCCTAGAAAACTGCTGTCTTTACCCTCCTCTAAACTCACAAGTTGGACATGAAGATCTAGCCCTCTTGTTATAACATCTATCTAGCTCACGCTCACCTCTTTGCCGTTGTTAGTTTCCTCTAAATTCTGGGCGTCGGTTTGAATGTGAGAAATATCCATATTGTCCCGAAGGGATGCAGTCAAGCATATATCCATCAAATGTGGCCCTAGGCCTCTCACAAATCGGTGCACTCGATCACCCATATCCTCTATCATGCCCAGAGCATACCTCGCCAATGAATTGAAGCGGAGACTATACTCTAAAGCACTCATGCTTCCTTGCCTAAGATTCAGGAACTTGTCGACTCTAGCCCGCCAAACTTCTAGGGGCAAGTAATGTCGTAGGAAAGCATCAAAAAATTCTTGCCATACCGGGGAAGGTGCATTGACTCCCCTAGAAGATAACGAAACTGTATACCAATGAACTGCAACATCTCGCAATCTATACGATGCTAACTCCACCGATTTCACGTTGGACGCATGCATTAACCGGAGTGTCCTCAACATTCCACCAATAAAGTTTTGAGGGTCCTCATCTAGCTTTGACCCGAAGAACTCCGGAGTGTTTAAGCTAATAAAATCACGGGCTCTTTCACTAACCGCCCTATCAACATGACCCATACCTTGCCGCTGGGCCTGAGCGGTAACCAATTGAGCCAACAATTGAATGGCCTCTTTCACCTCTTGGACCGAAACCTCTGGTGGAGGAGCTGGGGGTGCTGGAGCAAGGGGCTGAGACTCCCTCATGCTCCTTAGAAATAGTCAACGAGTGAGAGGACTGAGATTGAGCCACATTCTGGGACTCACTTTCCTCGATATCCGTTGGTGGCACTCTTTCAGCCCGCTTTTCTGCCATTGTCTTGCCCTTTTGGGCCGCCGTAGCTTTCCTCTTTACAGGTATTTCATAAATACATAACACACGGTTAAAGGAAAAGAAAACCTTATATCATGGCTCTATCGCACGATCTTATGAAAAAAGAAGGTCATTCATTCCTAAAATGCCCGAAGCCCCCTGTTTATAAGTGTGGTGCGCAGCACACCCATTAACAAGACTCTACTAGACACGTCTTGTAGACACATGGCTTATCAACAACTCTATGCCTTAGTAATACCATTTATAATGGATAAAACACTTTTTATATCAACATCAACAACTACGCCCATATACATATACACAGGCCGACAAAATAATATACTAAAATATGAGCCGACAAGGAAAAAGACATCTACTATACATGGCTGTCTACGAGCCTCTAGGAAGAGTATGAAGCATCATCATAAGGATGGGACAGGGCCCCGCCATGCCCATATTTATATACACAAAAGAATAGTACCAACAACAGCGGCTCCAAATCAAATGGAGCTCCTCTATGCAGTCTCTGAACAAGCAGTCTATGGGTCAGGTCTATCTCCCTGTCCACCTGCGGGCATGACGCAACGTCCACAAATAAAAGGACGTCAGTACGAATAATGTACTGAGTATGTAAAGCATAATCAATAACATAATGGAAGCATGAGAAATAACATAAGATAGAAAATACATGGGATGATAGAGCCATTTTTACCTCTAGTGACATTCATCATATTTACTTACCCTCTTTCTAATAGGAAACTTCCATTTCATACATTTATACATATAGTAGTATCATACCCGACCACAGGGGTTCGGTGTCTTACGTACCCGACCATAACAGAGTTCAGTGTTATACATACCTGGCCCTACCAAGGCTCAATGTTATCCGTACCCAACTGTAGTGGTGCGCGCGATAGATGTCATACCCGGCCATATAAGCTCGTTGTTCTTAATAATCATACTTTGATATACATATAGATATGTAGAAGTACACACGTATCCTCAACATCAACATCATCATCATCATTATTTCCATTAAGCCTTTCCTTAGAAGATCAACTATCATAGGATGGGACCAATAGTGTCATGGGAATATGAAGAACTGTAAGCTTCAATGATTCTTGGAAATAAAGTCATCATGGAAGGTGTTATGGAATTCATGTGAAGGTATACAATGATGGGACCATGCCTTAAGAAAGAAGGGTTAGCCTTACATACCGCTTTGTCTTCTCAACTATCTAATGTTTGTTGCCAAGGCTTGAGAAATCTACATTTAAAAGGATTCATGCCATGGTTAAGTCTTAAAGACACTATTGAATTCAAACTAGAGCAACTCATGAACTATCAAAAATTGGGCAGCATTTCCCCTATTTCATCAACTTCCACCATATCACAAAACAATTCCTAAACAACTATAATAACATCCCCAATATCATAATCAAGTAGTCATATTCCATTAAGTCTCAAAACTCATTCTCACATTCAACTTACATCAACAACTTCACTTCCACCCTTTGCACAATTTTATACAACACTTCCTTATCATCATTAATACCCTTCATAGCAATATTATATCCATAGCATACTAAGAATCATGACTCAAGTTAGTTTGCTACTAAAAAATATCCTATAATCTATATATAGGCCACATCTTCTAGTTGCTCCTTTTACCCAAGTTATTCAACAACTAATCATTCTTGATAACATGGAATAAGCATGAAAACTAACCTTTTATCTCAAAGGATTGAGCTTTGGAGCAAGTTATCAACTTGTATGAAAACCCATGCAAAACCCAAGTTATCCATGAAGTCTACTAACCCTAGTGAGTCTTCCAACACATGAATATCTTGATTCTTGCTATTTGATCTTTGTTTTCTCTTGGGTTTGAGTGGAATATGCTTGGAGAGGGTTTTAGAGCTTTGAAGACTTGGAGAAAATGTGGGAAATGAAATAATGAACAAGGGTGGCCATATATAACTAAAACGAATTCTGGCCCGACCCGGATATACGATCAATTATACGGGCCGTATAAATTATACGGTCCGTACAATTGGATCGTGTAATCCAACCAGAGATCCACCCCAATTTGGAAATAATCTACAGACCATTATAAGGGCCGTATAATTTATACGGTCCGTACAAATGGTCGTACAATCTGGAAATTCCTGAAGTTCATTCTCGTCGACCCGTTTGGCTTCCAATCCTTATGAAACCTTCTTGGCACTTATATAACACTTCATTAACCATCTAAGAGGCCGTATAGCAGCCCCTCAAGATATTACTAAATACACATCAACTCAACTATTGCGAAAAGCTTTCAAAACACGTCTTGCATTTCACTTCCTTTGACCAACTTAGTTCCATCGATTCATATAACTTCAAATTCTTATTGTACGCACCTAAGGCTATCAAATAATATCCTTAATCTTATAGGGACTTCATTTTTATCTTACGCTCGCATTAGTCTATTCACAACGTAACAACTCAAAACTTCTGAGATGTAACAGGAAAGCTGTCTTGTGTGCCTGCTATGTTCTTAATAGAGTCCATCTTGAAAAGTTGGATAAGACTTCATATGAGTTGTGCAAAAGGTTTACCCCTAATCTGAGATTTTTGAAAGTGTGTGGGTGTTTGGCTAAGGTTGGCTTACTTGATTTTAATAGGTAAATGCAGGATCTAAACCTTTGACGTTGTTTTTATTAGTTATGCTCAAAATAGTGCTGCTTATAGATATATGTCTTTAAATGACTATTCTAGTTTTGAATATAGAGATGCTGAATGTTTTCAGCATGTTTTTCCATGAAAAATGATGTGCCAAGTGATGTGCATGATGATGTTTCTACCTCTATGTCTCCTGATTTACCTAGTGTGCCTTCCTCTAGTAGTGTTGCTAATGAACATGAAATGTTACCTCAAAGAAGTAAAAGACGTAGAATTGAAATTAGCTTTTGTCTTGATCTTATCACTACTTTCTTGACTAAATTCACTTTCATTTCGAAATCCGGCTGGCTCCCGGCTATAGTTTGGACCTTTCGCCTGCTTAGATGTGGATTCAAACCACGGACATAAAGATTTTCAGATGTTTTCTCTAACCAACTGAGCTACCTAAACCAAAACTTTGTATTAATTGTCTGAATGATGGATCAGTGTATATCTATTTAATTGAGGAAGACCCTAAGACATATAATCCAGCAATAAAGTCAATCGATGCTAATTTCTGGAAAGAGGGCATTAAATGTGAATTAGATTCTGTAGTTTCTAATTTAACTTGGGACTTGTCTGAATTGCCGGTAGGTTATAAACACATAAGTAGCAAGTGAATGTTTAAGAAGAAATTGAGACCTGATGATACAATTGATAAAGATATAGCTAAACTTGTAATTATGGGTTTTGACCGAAAGAAAGGCGTATATTATTTTGATACTTTGTATATTATTTTGATACTTATTCTGCTGTGACCAAAATAGCAATAATTAGAACTCTTATTACCTTAGCCACTACTTATGATTTAGTGGTACATCAAATGGATGTTAAGATAGCTTTTCTAAATGGTGATTTAGAGGAAGAGATCTATATGAAGCAACTTTAGGGGTTTGTGATATCGGGACTGGAGAATAAAGTATGCAAGCTTAGAAATTTTCTGTATGGCCTAAAATAGACACCTAAGCAATGGTATGAAAAGTTTAACAACACATTAGCGAACAATCAGTTTATTGTTAATACATCTGATACTTGTGTTTATTCTAATATGGTCGGATCAGATAGTGTGATTATATGTTTGTATGTGGATGACATGTTAATCTTTGGTCCTAATGTGAATGTTGTCAATGAAACTAAACTTTTTGTCTTTTAGGTTTGAACTGAAAGACTTGGAGAAGTAGATGTGATTTAATTTAGAGATAAAAATCAAAAGAACTGTTAATGACTTTTCTTTGTGTCAATATCATTACATTGAAAAGATGGTGAAAAAGTTTGATAGTTTTGATGTTGTATCAGTGAGACAGAGCTCTTTATGAGCCTAGCATATACTTGAGATAAAATAAAGGTTCTAGTGTTTCTCAAATTGAGTATGCTAAAGCAATTTGTAGTGTAACATTTATCATGCATTACACTCGGCTTGATATATCTTATGTTGTTAGCAGATTGAGTATGTATATTCATAACCATATCGTAATGATGTTCATCATTTGCTAAAGTACTTGAGGGGTGCTATTGATTGGTGTTTGCATTTTAGTAAATATCTTACTGTTTTAGAAAGATGTTGTGATGCAAACTGGGTAACAGACAATGATGAGGCCAAGAAGCCGAGTGGCTGAGAAACATATTGGCAGATGTTCCATCAAGGGGGAACAAGCTACACTAGTTTCTTTACATTGTGACTCACAGGAGGCAATCAGAATTGCTAAGAGTTGTGTGTGCAATGGAAAAAAGAGACACATTCCCATTAGATATAGCGTTGTCAAGGAATTATTGAGGTGGTGTTATTTCCCTACAATTTGTAAGGTGTGAAAGAAATTTGGCGGATCATTTAATCAAGAATTTGACAAAGAGAATAATATTTGAAACGTTGAGGGGATAGGGCTAAAACCCATATATTCAGGTAAGTATGGTGGATACCTGTTTGTTGGCCAAACGAAGCCATATGACTCCCCAATATGCACCACATATCCTATTCATATGGTGTATAGTAGTGCTTTGTGAGGTTGAGTTCACTCTTAAAGTATTCCATATCCCATTGTGGTAGTACTTTTGAGACGCACTGTAGCGACCCATTTGGTCGTTATTGCATTTTCGACCCTTTTAATATTTTTTCGAGCTTTATTTAGCTCATATTTGACCCGCAGGGACCGTTGGCACGCTTCCCGAGGTCATCGGAGTTGATTTGGGTAAGTTTTGGAGAAACTTGTCTTAAAAGCGAAAAATGGTTGACTCAAAGTTGACTTTTGGGTAAATGGACCCTTTTCGGGAATATGTCGATTTCGAGAGGTCCGGATGGTCTATTAGAACTTGTGCGTATATGTCACGACCCAATTCGTGGTCGCGCGAGCACCTACCTTTCCCACCTCGGTAGGCGAACCCTCTCATTGAATTCATATTAATTAAGTAAAGGCGATTCATTTAAATCAATAGATACTTAGAAATTCAACGGAAACTTCATAATATATTTAATAAACTCAAGATTTAATATATTTACAATGATGTAACACATATAGACTCGATCCACTTCCCATGACCTGGTCTAGACTAGTACAAGAACGACTAATGATTGCAGAATTACCACTACATTCTAAGACTCAACCTCTGTCTCGAAATGAAATGGGAGGATGCCTTCCAGACAGGCACCGCGTATTTCCACATATGCTTTGATCAATCCCCTGAAACAATCTACACCCCAAAAAGGGTGTAGCAAGTGCAATATCAGTACAACCACATGTACTGAGTAAGTATCATAGTCAAATAATGGTTAGTAACACATATCAGTAAAAGCATTCACAGATAAACATGATAACAACCCAATCAAGTCATACGACGATCTACCACACACTATAAATAAATACCCTTAAGCATTAATTTCACTCTAATAATTCACCAGTCAAGCTTATAACGATATCGGGACTCACAGATCATTAAATCGATCGTTTTAGTCTAGTAGTCAACTCATCATCAAGACACCCGTCATCCTACATCACATTGAGACCAAACATATAAACTAATCTTACGGACGATCTATAAGATACCTCAACAAATTCAATCGATAAATCCAGATCCAAGTACACGTCATTCCCTAAGTAAAGCATCTAATCCCAAATGTGCCAAGTCTGAATAAATCAATCTGACTCCAATCATCACAGGTAAACACCAAATCATCTCAAACAAGCTACAATGCAATGCAATGCAAGAAGTATCAATGCAATGCAATCCAAGATGCAATGCCATTCCATTCAAATGAGGTGTACACATATAATCCGGACGAAAATATCGATGTCTCGTGTTATATTCCGTATTTTGTACATTCGGATATTTCAAGATAATCGCGATAAGTTAAGGGCAAGGCTATTTTCCGGTTTTGTCTTAATGCACAAGTTGTTTATTAGTGGTATGGAAATATTGAGAAAGGCTAGGGGTAAAAAGGAAAAATTCAAAGAAGGTTCATGACAAGGGCCACAAGTGGCCGTGTGGCTTATGTGTGGGTCCCACCCATGGCTTGGCCAATTAACTCAAGCCATGAGTGGGGCATGTGTCCACCTTGCATTAGTAGGAGCTATATATATATATATATATATATATATATATATATATATAAGTGATGACAAACAAGACATATTCATCTTCTTTCACAAATTCAAGAAACTTCAAGAAAAAAAAAGAGAACCATATTCGGCCATGGCTAGCCGAATTTGATGCCTTGGAGTTGATAAAAAAAAATAATTTTCTTCTAGCATTCCAACCAATTGGAAGGCCCTTATTAACGTGGAGTAGTTGTTGGAGCAAGCAAAGCATTCATTTGTGCAACTCATAAACCCTAGCCAAGTTGAGAAGTTAAAGGGTAAAGGTATGGTTTAATCTCCTTTTCTATGTGTTAGGGATGATTTGTGAGTGTTTTAGTATGTAGAAATGGATGAAATTCATGAAATATGTGTGTGTGGGTTGTGGCCGTATAGGGGTTGCCTTGGTAAGATTTGATGAATTGATTTTATTTAATATTTTTGGTTGTTGTTGTTCTGGATTCCATGATGGAAATGAAGGTTTGATGGCTTAAAATGAAGTTGTAATCGTTGTGGGCTGTTGTAGGAGTTAATGTGACGTTAGTATGGTTTCTTATATTTGTATGAATAATGTTGTTAACGTGTGGTTGTTGGTATAATTCATGAACTTGGAAGCGAGGAATGTGTTGTTAGTGTTCTTATTGAGTTTGGAAGATTGTAAGTCGGGTTGTTGTGATTAATTCGAATGTAAGTGAAGTGCCGTCGAATTATGTAGAAAGGGTTGCTAATGTTAGAATGCATTTTGAATTAATTGTTGAAGTTGTTAATGTGGTCGTGGGTATTGTTGTTGATGATTTGGCCGAGTTGAATTCTCGGGGTTTGTTGAATTTATAGGGGAAATGCTGCCCGAATTCTGTAGGTGAATTGCTAGCTTAGAATCGGATTCCTAAATACTTATAGCTAATGTTTGCTATCTTCTGACGTTGTTGTAGATCTTGGGAAAGCCGAGACTTAAGTTCGGATTAGCTTAGGAAGCAGACAAGGTATGTAAGGCTTACCCTTTCTTTCTTTTGGCATGTCCTAGAGCTAAGTAAGATATGACACGCACCTTGGGGTAACTCTATTCTTTAGTTCCGAGCTTGTTTACGATTCTTATTCACTTCTTGACACTAGCATACTTATTATGGTCGAGCCTTTTGTATGATTGAATAGCGAGCAAAGCATAAAGAGTCCCCATTCCTAAAAGGGTTCTATAAGGATTAATGTTCCTAACTTTCATAGACGGTCTCGGATTTCTTTGAAACGTTTGTAATGGTTTCTGTAGTGAATAATGTCCATAACTTTCTTACGCTAACTCAGATTGACTCGAAACGTGTTTATGATCCTTCAAGTGTCGATTAGTGTACTCATCTATTGAGTCGAAAGATTGATTTATATACATATGGTTTCTCACTACTCTGCTCGTGCATGCTGTCATTACTTCCTTCACTGAGTCCCGGGCCAGGACACGTTCTCGTGCGTACTCCATTGCATTGTTCATCGAGTCCCTCACTAGAGGGCCGGGACACGTTATATGTATATGTATATGTATATGTATATGATGATATGGTGACATGATGATATGATGATACGGGGATGGCGGCCAGGACGACATATGATGACTCTATTCACCGAGTCTCTCACTAGAAGGCCGGGACACGTTATATATATATATATATGATATATGATGTTGGCATGCATGACTTCATTCACTGAGTCCCTCACTAGAGGGCCGGGACACGTTATATATATATACATATATATATATATATATATGATATATGATGTTGATATGCATGAATTTCATTTCACAAGGCAAGTGTATTGATGTTTTTGAAAGTCATACTTGTTTCTGGTAAATCTCTATTCTAGTATGATCCTCTTTATTGTATTTATGCCTGACATACTCAGTACATTGCTCGTACTGACGTCCCTTCTTGTGGACCTGCGTTTCATGCCACGCAGGTGTATACAGATGAGTGGAGGATATCTTAGTAGATGTTCCAGCTAGATTGGCGAGCTCCATTTCCTTCCGGAGTGTTGCCGAGTCGGAGTATCTACGTTATGGTATATTGATTTATGTTAGAGACTTTGTAGACAGAGTCACGTATATAGCATGTCAGTCTTGTAAGCGGCTCTGCAAGCCGACGTACCATTATGCATTATGTTACAAATCCCATATGATTACAGATTCTACTTGATTTGAGAACGACGAAAAGAATGGTTTTGACAGGTTTTCATTATGCATTATATTTCGTGATTTAAGAGTCCAGTGAGGTTATGAACGTAACGAGAACCAGCGGGTTCGCTCGGCTCTGTGTAAGGAGTCGGGTGCCCATCATACCCTATCAGGATTTGGGTGTGACATCTCGGCAGCACAACCCAGTGTGACTCGCGAAGTCTGAGTGCCATCCGTCCCGGATCTTTGCCAAACAGACAGACGGGACCCTTGCTAATTGCTCACAGGGGGGAGTCTCACCGGCACCACTCTGGGGGACCCGCGGAGTCCATGCACTAACAAACGATTCCGGGATAATATCGGAATCTGCCATGCAACAATGATGCCCGAATATAACCATCGGACATCGGCCTCCTCACAATCACTCAAAAGAGTTTATCAAAATATCAGTTTCACTCAATTAACGATACCGGATCATCACCGGATATCAGCCATGCATCATGAATATGAGGAAATGTATGCAATGCACATATTAACAATTTCAAAATTGAACCTCGGACATCGGCCTCCTCACAATCACTCAAGTAAAAGAGTTTATCAAGTATCAGTTTCATATAAACAACGATTCCGGAACGGATCTTCAGACATCGACCTTTTCACAATCACTCAAGTAAAAGAGTTTATCAAATATCAGTTTCGCTCAATCAACGATACCGGATCATCACCGGGTATTGGCCATGCATCATGAATATGAGAGAATGCGTGCAATGCATATTTCAACCACTAACAGTCGAGTTTAATATCACAAATACCACAACGGGTATGCCAACAACGTATCACATCACAACACCAACAGTGAAGTTCAATATCACAAATACCACAACGGGTATGCCAACATCGTATCACATCACAATACTAACAGTGGGTATGCCAACTACATCCAAGTATAAATACTAACAACGGTATGTCAATCCTATCCGAATCAAGACAACAAGTAGAATTCGATATCCACCAACTACACATGGCATCAAGCCAACAAAATTGAGCAATCAAACACACATAATATGGTGGCTAGTCCCACACACAAAGGTCAACCAATCGATATACGTATTTTCCACTTCCTTAAATTAGGAACATGAATCTCACCCTACACTCAAAATCCCTTGTCACAACTCATTTTGGACTCAATCACAATCATTGGTACATTTTATCCTCCCATTCATCCACTAGATTCACTATTAATGGCATAACATAATAATCATATATTACGGGAATTTCCCATCATTAGACATACAATAGGTTTCACCCGCTACTTTTAAGTCACATATATCCACCGATATTAATGAAAAATCACATCAAACAACCTAAGGAATCTACAGGCCACAAGCCCGAACACATAAATCACATAACAATACCATCCTAAATCTCTAATTCCTATACATGCATTCTCCGTTCCTTCTAATACACGAATATATGAAACTAACCAGAGGCTATCGAAAAGGAAGCCATAACCTACCTGGCAGCCGAACAAATGTCATGAAGCCACACGTTGCCTTGTCTTTCGAAGCTTCTCCAGATAAAAAAAATCTATCACATATGAATTCTATGTAAGAAACCATGAATAATGATACCTATATTGGCTACTTATTATTCGGGTCAAATTCCAACCCTTAATTTAGGAAAAAAGGGTCTCAAGGGAAAAACGAGAATATTATGACCAAAACACCAAATTCAATACCTAAAGGACAAAACCCATTACTTAAATCATAGGAATACTCAATTAATTCTTAAAATCATCATTGCTAAGAAAACCCCCAAATTTGGGTCTAAGAACCCTAACTTTGATTTAAGAATTTCAATTCTAGAATGGAAGATTATTGGTTAACAAGCCTAGATATGTCATTAACTAGCATAAATAGCAACATTAACATCATTTATTCACAATCTAGGAAGCCAATCCGTTTTTAGAACTCTTTCATGAAAACCCCTAATTTTGGGTTGAAGAACCCCAGGTTTTGCATTGAGATTTTTAAAAGAGGAAGGGTTTTACAAAACCAAAATGATGGATTAATTAATGGAAAAAAATCAAGAATGGGATTTATACCTTACCCATAGGAACAATCTTGAGAAATAACCAAGAATCCATTCATCCCCAAGCTTCCAAGAGAGAAGGTATTCTAAGCGAGGTCCAAATACGACACAGTCTCTGTTTTTCCTAGATTATTGTACCAATATGACCTAAAAATTCTGATTGGATGGTAATATTGGATTTCTCATGAAAATTCCTTGAACTTTGGCTTTTGAATTGCCTCATTTGGACTTAAAATGAGGGAGATATGAGAGTTTTTATATTGGACCCGTCATCAGATTTTAGCGGAACTGCTGTAGCGGAACCCAAACCGCTGCAGCGGTCCCAAGGACACTGTAGAGGTGCCGCCCCAGCAGTAAAGGGTTCGCTGAAGCGGTCACCAGACACCAGATGGCCTGATGTTTCGCTCCGGAGCTCCGAAAGCTCATCCGAAACCTGATTTTGACAAACCAAATATGTAGATATAGGTAAAAATGCACTACGAACTCATTTGCGCACTCAAAATTCCCAACGGAGATACCTGTTACACCCCAAAAAAATTTCACGTTACCAAAACTGTAGACGGCTTAGTATGGGTCAAAGGGAGAGTAAAGTTACGCCAGAGTTAAGGAGGTTAAGCTTCCGAGGCTTTGAAAGAAAGTTAGGCAAGGTCTGATATGAAAACTTTTGTATAAATGGAAGAAATGAGATGTTCTAGTATATTAAGAGTTTTGAAGAAAACAAAAGTTTAAAGTGAAGTTCGAAAAGTCTAGTTTCCAACGGAACAAGCGGCTCTTCAATCGGACCTCAGGGTAAGGAAATATGGACATTACAAGTTGGATGGGCAAGCCAGAAAAAAAAGGTCTGCGCGAACGCGCAGAAGGCCAAAGGGCCGATACAGCGCGAACGCGCCCCCACGTGGCGCGAACGCGCTGAAAAAAAACTCGAGAATTAAGTTCGGAATGACGGTTGTGTTATAGGGAGGTAATAATAACATATATATGACATTTGGAGATCATATGGTGTGAATTAGTTCATAGGTTATTTGACGAAAAGCCCTTGCCGCTGCGAGCTAAGTGGGACCCACATGCTGGAGTCTTATAAAAGACGTGTGAAGAGACATATGAATAGTATATGGAAAGTTGAGCAAGTCCTAAGAAGGACCATTAAGCCAAAAATGGGCATAAGCCCTCCAAAAGGACGATTTAAGGAAACATTTTTGGATGATTTGACTTCCAGGGGCAAAAACGGCATTATAATTTTGGAATTTGGGAAATTTCCCAGAAATAAAGGTTGTAGATAATTGAAAGATCTTTCCAACCATATGTCGTGGTCCCTCACACGATATCGGGATCAAGAGTTATGACCTTTTTACTGAACGAACGTCCAGTCAGGAAATTTAACTCTGCGCGAACGCGCCCAAAGGGTGCGCGAACGCGCAGAAGCATTTTATGTCGGTTCTGGGCCGAACCCAGAACCTTATAAAAAGGGGTAAACCCCCATTTTTCTTCAGCAAATATACTCAAAAACCTCCCAAAATTTCTGGAAAATTCCCCAACATTTCCACACCCACTTTTTAGCCCAAACCAGGTATAATTTTCCAATTGCAGTCCGGATAGCGTATAGTTTTCGCTGCAGAATCGTATGGTGGTGCGTTGTGGCATAAAACTAAAGTGGAAAAAGGGAAGATACAACAATATTAAAGGGAGAAAGGTATGAATCTCTTCTTATTTGTGGTAATACCAGTTTATTTACGAAGGAGACGCGATTAAATAATTATATACTGAGTTAATTAGTTATAAAAGTTGAAAAACAGCGTGTGGTTTGTTTTATGAGATATTTTGGGGCTGGAAATGTTATAATTGATGTTGGTATTGTTGTTGTTGTTGTTGTTGGTTGCTGAATTAAGAATTTGGGCTACGCATATAAACAGGGGAGATGCTGCCCAATTTTCGGCAGAATATAAAATAGTATAATTTGAATTATGGCACAAGTGTACGATGAAAAGGCTAACATTAGTGTGAATTATCTTAAATGTAGACTTACAAGCTCGGACACATAAGCGTAGCTAATAGGACGTGGAACAGGTATGTTAAGGCTATTCCTTCTTTCATTTTGCCATGATCCTTGTTGTTATTCATTCCATAAGTACTCCATATGATTCCATTCTTAGACGAGTAAGGTCTAAATGTTTCTTGTGATGGTTTATTGATATTGTACTCCTATTATGTTTCGAAGGGAACACCCATAAGATGCCAGTTGAGATGTGTATAAGATTTTACTAATGATTTCGATGAAATTAGTTTTATACTAAAGGAAACATAAAGTTAGATTTTCAAAACCACTCTGAAGGGGGTTCGAGATTTTACTATTTAGCTTTTCAAAACCACTCCGAAGGGGGTGCGAGGTTTTACTACTTCATTTCATTTACGACTTATGTTTACTTTCTATACCATCATTATTGTTAAGCCGGAAGCGGCTGCCCGAAGGGGCCATCATTATTATTATGCCGGAAGCGGCATGCCCGAAGGGGCCATTATTATTATTAAGCCGGAAGCGGCTGCCCGAAGGGGCCATCATTATTATGCCGGAAGCGGCCGTCCGAAGGGACTAATGTGATACTGTATTTATATTGTGTATTCTAGAATTTGCGTGTGCTGTATTTATATTGTGCATGCTAGAATTTGGGTAAAGGCCACAGGATTTGGTTCAGAATGCTGTTTCAGGTTACTCTTTTATCTTATTACATGTTCTATGTTCCATACAGTTATTATTCATGCCTTACATACTCAGTACATTTCTCGTACTGACCCCCTCTTTCTTCGGGGGCTGCGTTTCATGCCGCGCAGGTACACCCAGATGAGTTGAAGCTAATATAGGAGATATTCCAGCAGAGTTGGCAAGCTCCACTTGATCCTGGAGTGCTACCGAGTCAGAGTACATGTGCTACGATGTCTGATAAATGTTAGAGACTTTGCAGACAGAGTCGTGGGTATAGGATGTCGGTATTGTGAATGGCTCCACTAGCCTATGTGTCATTTTATGTGATGTTATACAATCCATATGATCACAGATTATATTGATTGAGTACGATGAATTTTTTTTTTGAAAGCTTTACTATGTTTTCCACTCCTTATTAATACAAGAGTCTAAGGAAATTAAGTACGTAATAAGAGTCAGCGGGTTCGCTCGGCTCCGAGTATGGGGTCGGGTGCCCATCACACCCTGGTAAAGTCGGGGTGTGACAAAGTGGTATCAGAGCAGGTCGGTCTAAGGGGTTGTCTGCAAAGTCGTGTCCGGTAGAGTCCTGTTTATGGTGTGAAGCGCGCCACATTTATAAACAGGAGGCTACGGGGCATCTAGGGATTGTTGACTTTCTTTCAGTCATAGATCGTGCGATAGAGTCAAGTCATAAGAAATGAAATTCCATATGTAAGCCTTACATACGACGGAAGGAGATGAGAAATGATACAGAAAGTTACAATGGTAAGTTTTGATATACTCATTCTGTAATTCGGAATTGGAAGCCTTGAATGGCGTGAATGTGATACATGGTTGTATGTTCTGTGAGGTGCTATTGATAATTGCTGTGTACAGATTCTGAAAAGAATGGTATAAGGAGAATCAGGTCTGTTGAAGGGTTCAAGGAAAGTTGACAAGCAGTTTGCTATGAATTATTATGTACGTATGGTAAGTAAAAATCCAAACAGGACGGTAACCGAGTATGTATAAGTAATGGCGATGAAGGTACGTTTGCTACCATCGGGAATCTGGAAGCCTAGGACAAGCAATAATCATACCCACAAGTGAAAAGTAAACATCGAGAATTGAAAAAGGGTAAAAAAGTAGTTGTACAAGGAAGGACGTGTTGCGAACATGCCCCGGAATCTGTAAAATTTTTGACTTGCTTCAGATTATGTAATAAAGGTCATACGAGGAAGTGGACATGATTATATCAGCATTAAGGCACCGAATCCCACCAAAGTTTCGAGGTTAAGCGTGCTAAGGTGAGGGAAATCTTAGGATGGGTGACCACCTGGGAAGTGCCCTAAAGTTCTGTAAATTCAGATATAAGAGATAAGTGAAGGTTAGAGTAGCCTAAGGGAAACTAAAATATATGGGAAGGTTGGATACCCTAAGAGGTCGCGTAAGACGAGGCAGACTAGACTGGTGAAGAGACAGAAAGTGTGTCACAGCTCTGGAGTTAAGATAGGCTTGAATAGCGTTTGGAAGTATTTTGTGATCTAGTTGATAGTAATTATACATGTATGAATGCGTATGATATTTCATATGTGATTGTATCGGTGGACATGTGTGTCCCAGCAACCGGTGCTACCGTATGGAAGGCATCAATCGAATAAGGGTGCCGAAGTTCAAGTGACAACAAAAATAAATGGGCCAGTGTTACAAGGTAAGCTACTATTATTTTCACTACAGGTTAAGATTGGAAATTTCTAACACCACGACATTTGGAAAAGAAAGAGAATGAGTAAATGGAAGGCAAGGAGATCAAAATGTCAGAAAAAGGTGAAAGGTAAGAAACCTCAGTGAGTGAAGTCTCCGAGAGAAATTACCGGCAAAGCGCGAGACTACTTGGGTAGAAATCCAAAGATAGGCACGTGAAAAGGATAAAGTGTGGTAATATGGAACAAATAGGAATGTGTGGGGTTCGAGAACCCATTTCAATGAGTGGGGTTGAAGGGCGGTAGATAATTGCCGAAGACGATGGACATTTGGAGGCTATTGATGTATTAGGACCTCCTTAATAAGGGGGGAAAAACGTATTGGACTTGAAAGGAATTATGATTGTCGTTGAAGTCGATGCTGAGCACAACGCAAGAATAAAAGATTATGACATACAAGGGGTGCATGAATTCAAGATTGGAGGTCAGGCAATGGATTTGCGAATAAAATAAGTAAGACCCTAAAAGGGGGGAAGCAAGTAAGGAAAGCGTAAGTGAAGAGATTGAAGTGATGAATTCCAAGATGTGACAAGTATAAGCCCTAAAACAAAAGTGGAATTAATAAAGCCGTTATCGTTATACATTTTATTAGGGACATTAAGGGAACCGATGAAAGGAACGTATTAAGCTTAAAATTTAAAGTAAGGGTTGAAGATCGAAGTGTGAATTTGTCTTGAGGGCACCGTAAGGTAAGACTCATCAGGAGAAAGCAAGTGAATAGAGCACAAAGATTCTAAACGCACTCAGATATGAAAAATAGATGTAGTTCGAAGCGAGAATTTTTGTAGAAACAAGTTCAATAAGATCCAGAGGTTAGTCAGCAAAGAAGTAGAGTGATTGAAGGGTATCTTTTAAGATCGGACAAAACAAAAATTTGTGAGAAATAAAAGAATTGAGCGATATTCCAATGGATGGGGCAAATATTAACAAGATATTGGAGTAACAAACATACTTGTTATGGTATGACCGCATTAAAGGAAGAATGATCTGATAACGGGATGTACCCGAGAATAGGATTATGGACAGACTACAAGACTAGTATGAACATTCGAGGACGAATGTTCCTAAGGGGGGAAGGATGTTACACCCCAAAAAAATTTCACGTTACCAAAACTGTAGACGGCTTAGTATGGGTCAAAGGGAGAGTAAAGTTACGCCAGGGTTAAGGAGGTTAAGCTTCCGAGGCTTTGAAAGAAAGTTAGGCAAGGTCTGATACGAAAATTTTGGTATAAATGGAAGAAATGATATGTTCTAGTATATTAAGAGTTTTGAAGAAAACAAAAGTTTAAAGTGAAGTTCGGAAAGTCTAGTTTCCAACGGAACAAGCAGCTCCTCAATCGGACCTCAGGGTAAGGAAATATGGACATTACAAGTTGGATGGGCAAGCCAGAAAAAAAAAAGGTCTGCGCGGACGCGCAGAAGGCCAAAGGGTCGATACAGCGCGAACGCGCCCCCACGTGGCGCGAACGCGCTGAACAAAAACTCGAGAATCAAGTTCGGAATGACGGTTGTGTTATAGGGAGGTAATAATAACATATATATGACATTTGGAGATCATATGGTGTGAATTAGTTCATAGGTTATTTGACGAAAAGCCCTTGCCGTTGCGAGCTAAGTGGGACCTACATGCTGGAGTCTTATAAAAGACGTGTGAAGAGACATATGAATAGTATATGGAAAGTTGAGCAAGTCCTAAGAAGGACCCTTAAGCCAAAAATGGGCATAAGCCCTCCAAAAGGACGATTTAAGGAAACATTTTTGGATGATTTGACTTCCAGGGGCAACAACGGCATTATAATTTTGGAATTTGGGAAATTGCCCAGAAATAAAAGTTGTAGATAATTGAAATATCTTTCCAACCATATGTCGTGGTCCCTCACACGATATCGGGATCAAGAGTTATGACCTTTTTACTGAACGAACGTCCAGTCAGGAAATTTAACTCTGCGCGAACGGGCAGAAGCATTTTATGTCGGTTCTGGGCCGAACCCAGAACCTTATAAAAAGGGGTAAACCCCCATTTTTTTTCAGCAAATATACTCAAAAACCTCCCAAAATTTCTGGAAAATTCCCCAACATTTCCACACCCACCTTTTAGCCCAAACCAGGTATAATTTTCCAATTGCAGTCCGGATAGCGTATAGTTTTCGCTGCAGAATCGTATGGTGGTGCGTTGTGGCATAAAACTAAAGTGGAAAAAGGGAAGATACAACAATATTAAAGGGAGAAAGGTATGAATCTCTTCTTATTTGTGGTAATACCAGTTTATTTACGAAGGAGACGCGATTAAATAATTATATACTGAGTTAATTAGTTATAAAAGTTGAAAAACAGCGTGTGGTTTGTTTTATGAGATATTTTGGGGCTGGAAATGTTATAATTGATGTTGGTATTGTTGTTGTTGTTGTTGTTGGTTGCTGAATTAAGAATTTGGGCTACGCATATAAACAGGGGAGATGCTGCCCAATTTTCGGCAGAATATAAAATAGTATAATTTGAATTATGGCACAAGTGTACGATGAAAAGGCTAACATTAGTGTGAATTATCTTAAATGTAGACTTACAAGCTCGGACACATAAGCGTAGCTAATAGGACGTGGAACAGGTATGTTAAGGCTATTCCTTCTTTCATTTTGGCATGATCCTTGTTGTTATTCATTCCATAAGTACTCCATATGATTCCATTCTTAGACGAGTAAGGTCTAAATGTTTCTTGTGATGGTTTATTGATATTGTACTTCTATTATGTTTCGAAGGGAACACCCATAAGATGCCAGTTGAGATGTGTATAAGATTTTACTAATGATTTTGATGAAATTAGTTTTATACTAAAGGAAACATAAAGTTAGATTTTCAAACCACTCCGAAGGGGGTGCGAGGTTTTACTACATTTCATTTACGACTTATGTTTACTTTCTATACCATCATTATTGTTAAGCCGGAAGCGGCTGCCTGAAGGGGCCATCATTATTATTATGCCGGAAGCGGCATGCCCGAAGGGGCCATTATTATTATTAAGCCGGAAGCGGCTGCCCGAAGGGGCCATCATTATTATGCCGGAAGCGGCCGTCCGAAGGGACTATTGTGATACTGTATTTATATTGTGTATTCTAGAATTTGCGTGTGCTGTATTTATATTGTGCATGCTAGAATTTGGGTAAAGGCCACAGGATTTGGTTCAGAATGCTGTTTCAGGTTACTCTTTTATCTTATGACATGTTCTATGTTCCATACAATTATTATTCATGCCTTACATACTCAGTACATTGCTCGTACTGACCCCCTCTTTCTTCGGGGGCTGCGTTTCATGCCGCGCAGGTACACCCAGATGAGTTGAAGCTAATATAGGAGATATTCCAGCAGAGTTGGCAAGCTCCACTTGATCCTGGAGTGCTACCGAGTCAGAGTACATGTGCTACGATGTCTGATAAATGTTAGAGACTTTGCAGACAGAGTCGTGGGTATAGGATGTCGGTATTGTGAATGGCTCCACTAGCCTATGTGTCATTTTATGTGATGTTATACAATCCATATGATCACAGATTATATTGATTGAGTACGATGAATTTTTTTTTTTGAAAGCTTTACTATGTTTTCCACTCCTTATTAATGCAAGAGTCTAAGGAAATTAAGTACGTAATAAGAGTCAGCGGGTTCGCCCGGCTCCGAGTATGGGGTCGGGTGCCCATCACACCCTAGTAAAGTCGGGGTGTGACAATACCATTTACTAAGTCAACTCCTGAGCAGCCAAAAACCAACTTTCCAACCTGATTTTCGATAATCATCCGAGGTCCGATTTCAACAAACGAAATATGCATCCACATGTAAAAACACGCTACTAACGCACCCGTTACCTCGGATTTCCCAACGGAGATACCGTTGATTAAGTCAACTCCCAAACCTCAATAACCATTCCCAAACCAAGTCCCAAGATGCACCCGTTTGCATTGGGAGCTGAACCAATCCCACCAATGCATCATAAATCGGTCTATGAACCTCTCAGAATCGATGGATCTCCGAATGAAATCCGTTCACCAAAAAATAACTCCTGTTCAAACTGTTTTTGCTTAAAGCTAATTTTTTCTAGAAAACATTCCAAAGCTCAAAACGATGCCTAGGAAGTCATGCCAACTATCTTCTCGGGTCAAAATAGTTCTAACAAGACTTAGGAGCTGGTAAACAAGGGAAAAAATAGAAGAATCACGATAACGACAAAAGGGGTCGTTACAGTATATTCGGTTCGGTTCCCAATACACTCGGGTGCATTTTGGGACTTGGTTTGGATTACTAGTTTGGAGGTTTCAAGGGTTGACTTGGTTAATGAGGCCCTCGATAGAGATTCTGAGACCACGAGCGCATTCGTAGTGTATTTTTATGGGGGATAGCATATATGGCATGTCAGCAGGTCTTACCGAGCGATAATCAGATTTCGGGTGCAAGTTATGAAATTTGAATATGTGACCTGGTGTATGGTGCCCGCTATGGAGGCACCAGAACTGCTATGGCCGTACTGCTATAGCAGCAATGTGATGTGTTGAGAGACCGCTGTGACGGTCTGAGTTACCATCATAGCGATGGTCTCGATGCCGCAGAAACCGTAATTACTGAGTCAGAGGCCTTTTATTGTGTTAAAACCCTTAGACACAAAGTCATTTCCCCATATTTCGTTCTTGAGGCTTAAGGAGGTGATTTTGGAGGGTTTCCACTAATTTCTTCTCTAAGGTAACAATCTTGTCTCTAAATCAGTCATTAGCTTTTCCTAATCAATAATCCATGTCTAGATTTCTCTTAAATGGTAAGAACAAAGGGGGGTTTTGTGGGTTTCTTCTCTAATGATCTTATGATGATAAAACCTTGTTTATTTGGTGGAATTAGCATGGGTTATCCTGATATTGATGGGTATTAGCTATTGTAACTTGAGTCTTCCATTTCCAAGGCTTAATTTGTGAATTTAAGGTTAGGGTTTATACCTAAACTTGGGGATATTGCCTAGAACTGAATTTGGGTAATTTTGTTGGTTATTTTAGCTTGATATTGATGTGAATTGATCACCTAGATATTTAATTTCATGTTGGAACCTTTAAATTCCTAATTTCACCCTTCTAGTTCATAAAACTCATTCCATAGGTTGGGGATTCGGGTCTTGAATAGAAGTAGGGTTTGAATGATGTTCTTCTTGATTCTAATTCCATGTTTCGGATATGTTTAGACTTTTACTATCTCGAGGATCAAAGGGTAGGGAAGACTAAGGTTTGATTATTGGAGACTTTGCTGTTCGGCCTTCCAGGTAGGTTATAGCTTACCTCATAGTGATACTTAGTTTAGCGAAGCATATATTTAGATGATATTATCGGAGAATGCATGTAAACCTCCGGATATGATGTTAGGTTGTATATTGTCTTAGTTTGGGCCCTGTTGTGTGATTGGGGTTAGGCACCCTGTTGTGTTGTGACTTATCTTGTTCTATTATTGTTGGTTCGATGCCACGCGGGTATAGTAGATATTGGAGACTATTGATATATCTCGATTATGATATTGTAGTATCCTACTTGTTGTCGTTTGAGATGAGGATAGTGATTCTATTATGGATTATTGTGTAGCCTTATCATTGATATTACTGTTGTACCCTGGGTGGTACTGTTGAGAATTGTGATTCCACTATGGCTTATTGTGTAGCCTTATCATTGATATTACTTATGTGCCCTGGGAGGTACTGTTGAGAATTATGATTTCGTTGTGGCTCATTGTATAGCCTTATCATTGATATTACTTGTGTGCCACGTGTGGTACTGTTGAGATTGATTTGATTATTGACATTGAACTCATACATTGCAACTTTCTCTTCCGACATGATATACTGTAGATACATTGATGGTACTTGAGGAAATACTGTTATGAGCTGGGCTCAGTTGGATGAGAGTAACGTGAGGACCGATGCCCTATGTTTATCCTGGAATCGAGGTATGAGTGTAGCGGTTGCCAAGATTGTTGTCGAAATCATGAGTAGCGATTGCCGAGGTTGTTGTCAAAATCATGAGGTACATGGACTTCACGGGTCCCCCATGGGTTGTGCTGTCGAGATGTGATGTTCCATCATCGGAGTACATGTGTATACTGCATTGCATTACATTCACACTTCATACATTATTGCATTGCATTGTATCATTTTGGCTTTTATTGTGATATTGTGTGATACTATTGTGATGTACAGATTGGGATTGGATGTACTGAGACTTGGCACAGTTGGGCTTAGATGCTACAACATAGGTGATGACTTGTTGTGATACTATTGTGATGTATTGGTTCAGATTGATTATACTGAGACTTGGCACAGTTGGGTTTAGATGCTATAACATAGGGGATGACTTGTACTTGGTTACTGGCTAGTTGTGACTTATACCTTGTTGATTTACCTCTTTATCTTAATTTATTGTCTTGGTATATGTTAGCTAATCTTAGTCGGCCTATGATACCTACCAGTACTTGTTGTTTCTACTGACTTGCACTTGCTGCATTCTTTTATGAATGCAGAGTACCAGGTGAGATCGACTTCTACTCCTCGTGATTGATATTCGAGGATGGCTGATTCGAGTCCTTCAGGTGAGCATGAGGACGTTCGCTGCTCGATGACTCTTCCTATCATTATGTCTTTATTTCTATTCTGAGACATGATCCTTGAGACCACTTATGTATTATTATGATTCAGACTTGTAGTATTTAGTTAGAGGCTCTTCTATGACCAGACCAAATACTGGGGCGGATTTCATTTACTTCCGCACTTTCTTATTTATATTATATTTATGAGACTTTTGCTAATTTACTTCTTCCGCTATTTTCTATTTTTTGTCAATGTTGTATTAAGGGTTCGTCTACTGAGGTGGGAAAGGTAGGTGCCCGCATGACTTAGTGAAATTGGATCATGACAAGTTGGTATCAGAGCACTAGAATACCCGATCTATAATACAAGAGTGTGTCTGGTAGAGTCTCGTTGATCCGTACGATGGGCTCCGTACCAATCTACGAGAGGCTATATGACATTTAGGAAACTTCACTTTCTTTCATTCTTTCGTGCTAGTTTATTCAAATTGGTATCTATTCGATTCCAATTAGTATCTGGACTTTCTTATCTTCATCACCCATGGAGGGTGGAAACTCGTCCTTAATTCTTATGCGAATGGTTGATCTATGACGTGTTATGGTATGGTACAAGATGTGTTATTGTGATTCGGACACGTGATCTAGTTCAGTCTCTAAATATGGCCTAAGGATTCGATTGTGTAGAGTTGCGATTCGACTCGGTTGTTGTGTGGAGTCGCAATTAGACTCGATTGTTGTGTGGAGTCGCGATTAGACTCATTTATTGTAGGAGTTCATGAGAAATGGGAAAGATAGTTCAGAGGCTTACAGGGTCTCCATGTTTCAGCGTTAGGTTGCTCGGGAGTGACAAGTGCTTTGATGGCTTGATAATAGTGGTTTGTTCGATGATATGATCGGTTTAGGGGAAAACTTCAGCTTCGTTAAGGCTTTATGAGGGTGTGCGTGACACTGGTATACCAATGGCGGGTCGACAATTCAGCAGTGGTAGAGTATTAGACGTCGGTATGTGGGAACAAGTGTAAGTTCGGTAATGACCATCAAATGTGGGAAAACATATTATGACCGCATGTAATAAAAAAGAAGAAGTTGACAATAAGGACATGAAGGAAGACTTTTGTGGAAAACGCATCGCAAAGTGAGACTTAATAGAATATTTTGGACATGAGTGTTTTTCGTGAGATTGGGAAGGAAAAGATTGGTATCTGACATGGTTGTCAGGATACGGTTGCGATTGGTGCTAAAAGTTATTCTTGATATAAGCTCGTTGATGTTAAAGGACTACTCGATTATTAAGTGAATTCTATGGGCATATCGTTTGATCGGTAAATTAACTGGGTTGTAGACTTCTGAGGAATTAGTAATCGACTGATGGAAATGACTTCAAATATGGGCGTATGAGATGAGTTAATGACTTGTGGAGTTACTGGTTGTTTCACTTATATTTGAGGAGAAATATTGATATCGTTTTTTGGTTCGTTTGGCTTGGATGGATGATTAATTTAGAGGATCGAGTGGATTTGAGGGGTTGTTGGTTGATAGTGATAAACGTGATTTAAAATGACTTATGGGTACTCGAGTTGTGTTTGGACTACGGGGACATTATATCATGATGTATAGTAAGGGGTGTGACCGATGAGGTTAATTGGTGTCTTCGAGGTTAAGGGCAGAAAGGAAATCATTGAAACAAGAGTTAGTGGTGTGAGAGATTGGTTGCGATCGTACAGTGTAGAGTGGGCTTGAGAGTTTATGGATGAGCTGGTATGTTCGGTTATGTCATAGACTAATAGAGGTCAGTGGTGGACTAAGGTTGTGAACCTTGTAAAAATTTGCTAGATCCCTCTACTAGTGGTGTTATTACTCGACTTTGGCGATTGAATAAAAAAGGATGGTCATGCGAATGGTAGAGGTATTCAGATTCAATAATCGAGGTAAGAGGGGATTCTTCGAGGACTAGTAACGTTAAGGATTTGGGTAGGGGATTAGTAAACAGGGGTACTTGAAATGGTAGATCGATGATGGGTTAACTGAGTTAAGTTTGGGATGAAATTTTAGAAATTGAGAAAGGAAACTCGGGCAAGAATGCTTCACTGAGATACATGAGGATATTAGTAAGACTGTTATGCGATATGCAGGATTTAGAGAGTGTTCAGTTTAGAGTGGTAAGCATTAAGACTATAATGGATAGAGTTGTGGCCTATGATGTGCCGTGAATTTCGACACATTTTATGTCTTTTTCACTAGAAGTGTTGCTTGTTTTTAAGTGTTTTTACGTCATTTCTTATGTTTTTTTTGTGTTTTGTAGGGTTGGTTGACTAAGGAACGGAAATGATAAGAAATTCTGAAAAACGGACAACTTGGAGCAAAAGGACGGTCCGTAACTCGAGTTACGGACCGTAACGTGATCTGTACCCTAAGAGGAAGATCCAGAAATGTGCCGCTCAAAAGGACGGTCCGTAATTCAGGTTACGGGTCGTAATGTGTACCGTAATCTAAAGGAAATTTCCAGTAAGAAGCCTAAGTATTGTCATATGTTACGCCTAGAAAGACGGTCCGTAACGTCATGGCGTAACTCATTGGCCACTGAACACTGAAGCCATGATCCGTTGGAAGATACGGACCGTAACCTGTGTTACGGTCCGTCGCAAGCTGACAAAGGACGGAACCGAAGGACGGACCGTAACCTGTGTTACGGTCCGTAACGATGCCGCGAAGGGTGTTTTTGTCCAGAACTTTGGCGTGATTTTTGGCCCTATAAATACTTAAAGTTAGGTTTTTAACATTTATTCAGATCTTTTGGGAGCATTAACTTTAAGCCTTGGATATTTGTGAAGTGGTTTGATCATTTAAAGCACCAACTTCACCCTAATTCCACATTGTATTAGTATTGTAAGTACATTATGTTAACTTTTAAGCTTTCTTTGTTAACCAAAATGATGAGTAGCTAATTTTAATTCTAAGGTTGTGGACCCCATGATGGGTATTATATGAATGGGTTTCTACTATTGATATATGCATAATGGTTGTTGGTATTTATTCTATCTTTGTGCTTTAGCGTTGGGTAATGATTGCAAGCATTAACCTAAGCTATCATACTAACTTTTCTTGGGAAAGAGAGTTAGCATTGGTAAGATTGAATAACAATGACTCGGGGCGTTAACCCTCGTTTAATAGACTAACTTAGGAATAAGAACAAGTTTGATTGGCATTATTGGCCGCTCTTCGAGTTCAACTCTTTCACATTTGGAAAAATCATAAAGAGGAAATACGGCCTAACTGTTGGGAAACGTTAGGAAGTCCTTAAGAGATCGAGTGCATACTGTTAGAACAACCATTAGAAGTATATCACATTGAAACCTGAAGCATAATATATAATCAAAGCTGGGAACACAACCTTAGTCTCTCTCTCTCGTATTAATTACAATTCAAGTCAATGTATTCATTTACTTCACACAACAAATATTTCAAACTATTCGGAATAGGATTAAAGCCTTTAAAGACTAGTATCGCATACAATTAGTACCCTTTTCTTTCCATATTCCCCGTGGGATTCGACCCCAACCTTGATTGGGTTATTATATTTGACAACGACCGCTTTACACCACTCATAGGTGTAATTTGAGCGTATCAAATTTTGGCGCCGTTGGCGGGGAATACGGTTTTGAAATTACCGATTGTTGTGTACTTTTCTTTAAAATTTTTTCTATTCCATCGCACCTTGTTTGCTGTTTTGGTGAACCAGGTGAAAATGACAGGAAGACATAGTCGAAATCAAGGAAACCAAGGTGGCTCCAAGTGAACCCACCTGCACAAGAAGAGGAGGAAAATGAGAATATATTTGCGAAATTTATCAATGAAGCTGATTATGCTTCTGCTGTGGTCCCTCCTAGGACTGGAAATGCTACTTTCAAAATTGATAGTTCTATCTATCAGCTGCTGAAACTTGAAGGTTATTTCCGAAATTCTTCGGAGAACTGTTCACTCCGACAGTTGAAGAACTTCCTGCACGTATGTGCTCAACAATTTCAAAGTGTTGTTTCTGCTGATGCACTTCGTTTACAGGTCTTCAAATATTCCTTGGTTGGCCAAGCAAGGGAATGGTATGAAAAGCTTCCCAGCAATTCTATTCACACCTGGAGCGAGCTAGCAAATACATTTATGAAGAAATGGTTTCCACCGAGCAAAAAGGCTGAACTTCTAGATAAGATCTTTGAGTTCAAACAGCTCCCGGGGGAACAATTATATTCGTCATGGGAGCGGTTCAAGTACTATCTAGCTCAATCTCCAACTCACGGGTTTCCGGATGCTATTCTCACCGAGAAATTCTACAAGGGCTTAGATACAATGAATCAGATTGTTGTCAATACTGCCGTGGGAGGATGCTTCATGGACAAATCATTTGTCAACATCACCCGTTTGCTTGATAACTCACCACCCACAATCAAGCTTGGCATTCAACTGATAGTGAGAGTCTCTCTTATGGTAGTCCATCACTAGCTGCTGTTGCAAAAGAAAACCACAAGAGAGATCATGCCTTTGCTCAATTGCAAACCACGGTGGATCTATTATCAAAGAAGTTGGCAAAAAAGGAATAACTGGGGGTAAATGTTGTTGAGGAGTTACCACCTCATCCACAGGGGATGTATCAAGTCCCTGAGGGGATGGACCGAGATAGGCAACAACATTATGAAGATGCTAATAATGTCAACAACTCCCAGGGCGGTTATCAGAGGCAAAATTATCAAGGTCCGGGCCATCACCCATGGCAAAAGCCTCAAAACCAATTGCAAGGGAACAATTATAGCAGAAATGATCAAGGAAATCCAAATCAAGGGAATTATAATAACAACAATTATGGCAGCAAGAGCTCTAACCCCTACATTCCACCAAGGGGGCAAGCATCAAGTTCCTAACAGTGGAGAGACAATTCAGCTAGCAACTCTGCTAGCAATGCTGCTAATGATTCTGCAGAGTTGAAAAGTACGATGCAGAAAATGCTAATGAACCAGGACAGAACTGAAAGTACAAGAAAGGGAATGCCTCAGGTTCAACTATCTCATTCAGCTACCATTCAGAGGCTTGAATCGCAATTCAGAGACCTTTCCCGAGAAGTGCATACTCCTCAGCGTAGACAACTACCAAGTGATGCAGTTCCAAATCTGAAAGGTAGTCGGGTGAACTCTGTGGAGCATGTAGCTGCTATTAGCACCCGGAGTGGAAAAATACTTCAAGGTGCTGATAAAAAGGTGATTGATCTTGAGCCAATTGTTGAAGAAGAGGCACAACCTGATGTGTCTGATGTTATTGTGGAGGAAGAAACAGAGGAGGAAGTCCCTATTATAGCTGAAGAGGAACAAAATCTTGAAAATCTTAAGGCATAAGAAGAAAAACATGAAAAGGGGAAGGCAAAAATTTCTAGCGCTCTACGCCTTTGACTCAATTGTTCAAATCTTCACCCCCGTTTCCTCAAAGGCTAGTGAGAAAAAACAGAAGATGACAAGTGTTTGCGATTTTATGATCAACTTAAGCAATTGTCGATGGACATTCCTTTCATGGATGCTGTCCAAGAAATGCCTGGGTTTGCAAAGTATTTGAAGGATCTCTTAACAAATAAGAATAAGAATCCATTGAAACACGACACTGTGGGTATCACTCATCGCGTCAGTGTTATTATTTCCAAGACCACAATGCATAAAAGGGAAGATCCTGGAGCATTCACCATTCCATATACCATAGGGCAGCAAGATTTTGCAAAGGCGTTGTGTGATAACGGGGCTAGCATAAATCTTATGCCCCTTGATATTTTCAAGAGATCAGGATTAGGGATACCAAGGCCCACTACCATGAGGTTGCAAATGGCTAACAGATCGATCAAAAGGCCAGTTGGGGGTAGTTGATGATGTTCTTGTTCAAATTGGTGAATTCCTACTACCGGCAGATTTCGTGATTCTAAATTGTGCTGTTGATCAAGAAGTTCCTATTATTCTGGGGATACCTTTCCTTGCTACAGGGAGGGCTCTTATGGATTCAGAAAAGAATGAAATCAAGTTCCGGATTAATGATGAGGAGGTGACTTTTCACGCTAGCAAGGGTATGAAATTGCCTAGTCTTTATCAAAGTATTTCAGTCATTAATTCTTTTGATGTGGTGGATGAAGCGGTAGAATTCAAGATGGAAGAAGAATGCCTGGGTGAAGCATTATCGACCAATTTGGTCAATTTTGATGCTGAAGAAATGGAGGGATATATTGAGATGGTGAACTCACTCACCGGGCTGGGGTCTTACTCTTATGAGCCCAAGAAATTGTCTCTTGATTTAGAGAAGCGAACAACTCCTCCAGCAAAGCCTTCAATTATTGAGCTGCCGAAGTTGGAGCTCAAGAAACTTCCATCCCATCTTAGATATGAGTTTCTTGGAGAAAATGCTACTCTCCCAGTTATCGTGTCATTACTTCTGAATGAGGGCCAAACTCAAAGACTCATCGCAGTTTTGAGAAAACCTTTGCGAGCTTTGGGTTGGACTATTGCAGACATCCGGGTGGTTCCCACCGAAATTTGTGAGCACCAAATTCAGTTGGAAGAGGAAAGTTCACCAAGTGTTGAGCATCAGAGAAGATTGAATCCACCGATGCAAAAGGTAGTAAAGAAAGAGATTATTAAGTGGCTAGATGCTGGGGTGGTTTACCCAATTGCCAATAGTCCATGGGTAAGTCCAGTTCAATGTGTGCCAAAGAAGGGGGGCATCACTGTTGTCCATAATTCTAAAAATGAGCTTATTCCTACAAGAACTATCACTGGTTGGAGAGTTTGTATGGACTACTGAAAGATGAACACTGCATCTTGCAAGGATCATTTCCCTATGCCTTTTATTGATCAAATGCTTGATCGGTTAGCTGGAAGGTCTTATTATTGCTTCTTGGATGGGTACTCAGGTTACAACCAAATCAACATTGCATTGGAAGACCAAGAAAAGACTACTTTCACTTGTCCCTATGGGACTTTCGCTTTCAGCCGAATGCCATTTGGTCTTTGCAATGCCCCAGCTACTTTCCAGTGATGCATGATATCCATATTCTCTGACATGGTTGAAAACTTTCTTGAAGTTTTCATGGATGATTTCTCTGTGGTGGGAGATTCATTCGATGAATGTTTAGATCATCTTGATCGGGTGCTACAAAGGTGTAAGGAGACAAACCTCGTTCTCAACTGGGAAAAGTGTCATTTTATGATAAAGGAGGGAATTGTCCTTGGTCATAAGGTTTCCGAAAGGGGGATTGAAGCTGACTAAGCCAAAATCGATGTGATTTCAAAAATCCCTCCACCCATCTCAGTAAAAGGGGTTCGGAGTTTCTTGGGGCACGCCGGATTCTATAGAAGATTTATCAAAGACTTCTCCAAAATTGCAAATCCAATGTGCAAACTCTTGGGAAAGGAGTCCAAATTCAATTTTGATGAAAACTGCATCAAGGCTTTTGACGAGTTGAAGTTAAAATTGACCTCGGTCCCTATTGTTGTGTCCCCGGATTGGTCGTTGCCCTTTGAATTAATGTGTGATGCCAGTGGTCTTGCAATTGGTGCTGTGCTTGGTCAGCGGCTCAACAAAATCTTGCACCCAATTTATTATGCAAGCAAAATACTAAATGGAGCTCAAATGAACTATACAGTAATAGGGCAGGAGCTACTTGCTATTGTTTATGCCTTTGAAAAGTTTCGGGCTTATTTATTGGGTGCCAAGGTAGTGGTTCACACTGACCATGCTGTCCTGCGGTACTTAATGGCTAAAAAGGATGCTAAGCCTCGGTTGATATGATGGGTGTTGTTGCTACAAGAATTTGAGTTTAAAGTCAAAGACCGAAAAAGGGTCAGAAAATCAAGTTACTGGCCATCTCTCTTGACTTGAAGCAGCAGGGAGACCGATTGACATTCTGGATATTGATGACACTTTTCCGGATGAAAGAGTCTTGGCAGTCTCCAGTGATGTGGCACCATGGTATGCCGATATTGCCAATTATTTGGTAACTGACATTGTTCCTGAAGATTTGAAGGCATATCAAAAGAAGAAATTCTTGAGAGATTGCCGACAGTATTATTGGGATGAGCCTTACTTATTCAGGACTTGTGCAGACAATATGATCAGAAGATGTGTGGCTGAATCTGAGGTGATGGATATTTTGAAGGCTTGTCATGATTCTCCGGTTGGTGGGCATCACAGTGGAAATAGAACTGCAGCCAAGGTGCTAGAGTGTGGCTACTATTGGCCAGCTATCTATCGTGATGTGAATATGTTGGCACGTTCTTGTGATAAATGCCAGCGCCAGGGCACAATCGATCGAAAGCATGAAATACCGATGAATTTTGTGCTTGAGGTGGAGCTCTTTGATGTGTGGGGCATTGATTTTATGGGGCCCTTTGTGAGCTCATATGGCCTGAAATATATTCTTGTTGCGGTGGATTATGTCTCCAAGTGGGTGGAGGCGGTGGCCTTGCCTAACAATGATTGTAGGAGAGTCATTGCCTTTCTAAAAAAGAACATCTTTACTAGATTTGGCGCTCTTAGAGCTATTATTAGTGATGGTGGTTCTCATTTCTGCAACAAACCATTCGCTGATCTTCTTGAAAAATCTGGCGTGCATCACAGGGTTGCCACTCCATATCATCCTCAAACGAGTGGTCAGGTTGAAGTCTCCAATAGAGAGATAAAGAGCATCTTGGCAAAGACGGTCAATGTGAATCGCACTGACTGGTCCAAAAATTTGGATGATGCTCTATGGGCATATCGCACAGCGTTCAAAATGCCTATTGGGACTTCACCGTATAAGTTGGTATTTGGGAAGACATGTCATTTGCCTATTGAGCTTGAGCATAAGGCCCTTTGGGCATTGAAAAAGCTGAACATGGATTGGCATAAAACAACCAAGCTGAGGTTGTTTCAAATCAATGAGATGGATGAATTTAGGTATAATGCCTATGAAAGTGCAACATTGTACAAGGAAAAGATGAAATACTATCATGACTCGAAGATCCTCAAAAGGGATTTTCAGCCGAAGGACTTGATCTTGTTGTACAATTCGCGCCTAAAGTTCTTTCTGGGCAAGCTAAAGTCTCGATGGTCCGGTCCGTTTGAAATTGTAAGTGTTTCCCCAAATGGAAGTGTCATTGAGGTGAAAACCGAGGATGGCACTCGGACTTTTAAAGTGAATGCACAAAGAGTGAAACACTATCATTGGTGCATTGATGATGGTAAAGTGGTTGGTCGGTATCGTTTGAAATACGGTTCCTGAACTGGAAATTGAGGTATCACGTCGAGCCGTGACGTTAAACCAAGCGCTGTGTGGGAGGCAACCCACATTTACTGCTTTATGAGTACTTTAAATATCGTATTTCCTTTATTTTATTTTATGTTTTTGGTGTTTGCTGATGTGTTAGGATTCTGATGACAGAAGAGGCAAAAAGAAAGTAAGTGCTGAAGTTTGCATTGAAAGGACGCTCCGTGTTACACCCCGTAACTCATGTTACGGTTCGTATACTGGAGCGTACCAAGATGAAAAAAGGCAGAAATCATTAAAGGATGAGGGGAAAGTGTAACGGTCTGAGTTATGGATCGTCGATTCGCGTTACGAACCGTAATGCATGAGCGTAACATTGACAGAAATCTGGGAAACCACTGGAAATTTGCACCCGTTACGCTAGGTAATACGGACCGTAACACGGTCCGTTATGCACAAGTTACGGTCCGTCGGCTGTATTGCCATGTCATTAATGAAACATGAAAACGGGGTCGTTTGGGTAGACCGTAACACGAGTTACGGCTAGTACCTTGGGTTACGATCCGTAATTCGAAGTGTAACGGTCGAGAACGTTTAAATACATCACCCGACGGTTACACTCCCATTTAAACGACACCTTTCCCTCTTTTTAACTCCCCCTCTCCCTCATAACCCCCCTCATCCTCTCTTCCTCTCTCCCTAACCGTCTCTCCACTATTACCCTACCATCGCTGTTGATTTGTTCTCGTGAAGTACATCGCTGTGTTAGTTTAGTCTCAAGTTTTTCATCCAATTTTCGTCCACGATTAGGTATGACAATGTGTTGACTCTCTCTAGTCTTCCATCTATCGATAGGATTGGTATGATCTTCCATGCTTAAATTCGTTTGCCATGCCATGTACTTCTGATTTTGAATGAGTTTGAATCCCCATTGAATAATTGTGCGGGATTTGACAAAGTTGGGGGTTGGGTTTGGTATGATTGCTGTTTGAGAGACTCGTGAGCACAAGGACATTGTTTCCCACTGAGTCGGAGGGCATCCCGATTGAAAGTTTCATTTGTGAAACTATTAAATTGGTTTGCCCGCCAATTGTTCGATAAAAGGTTTCAAAGAAAACTTGGATAAAATCAGTTGAAGTCTGAGTAACCCGAGGTATGTGAGGGGATCAACTGGTGTTTTATACCATACCCCAAGGAGCATAAAGTTGAAAATCTTGGCCTCGTGCTTAAACGGAAAGGTTTCGCTACGCTGAGAATCTGTTGAACTGCTGCTCGACGTTCAGTGTTTCGGGTCGTAACGTGTGTTACGGATCAGAACACCCCATCGTAACAGTTATGATTTCCATGAAAACCTTCTGGAAATTTGGGTTACGTTACGGTAAAGTGTGACGGACTGTAACACGTTTGACGGACCGTAACACCTAAGATTTCCACAAAACTTTCTGGAAATTTGGGTCATGTTACGGTCCGTAACACGTTTGACGGTCCATCGAACATGTTACGGTCCCGGTGTTATAAATGAATAAAATGAGTTACGGTTGAAGATACGGCCCATAACACTGTCAACGGTCCGTCGACCGTGTTACGGTGCATGAGCTAATTGAAGTCCTGAACTTTGCCCAATAAGTTGTATAATTGAAAAGCTTCTTGTGTATCATAGCTAACTTTTCCTTCAACAGGTATGGGTAACCCAAGGCAAGGAAAGAAGGTTTCACCCAAGGTTGCCGGCAGAGGAAAAGGTCACGGTGCAAGCAAAGTAACCTCACGGTTACGCGATGAAGATCAACTCAAAGACACAAGGGCTACAAAGAAGCCCGCTGCACCTAGCAGGCCAGCCTCACCATCTGAAAGTTCCTTCTCTTCTGATGATGAGGGTTCTTCTAGTTCGTCGAGCCATAGTAGACCCAGGGAGGATGTCACACCACCACACCAGCCACAACCACCAGTTAGACAGCCTACTGCAGAGGAGCCCGAACAAGAGCGCGTACAGGAAATAAGAGAGACTGACATCCGGATGAGGGCTGTGTATGAGCAGGACCTCCGGTTTTCTATGGAGGAGTCCGAAGAATTGTACAACAAAGGGTGTGAGCTAGCAAAGCATGAGGGGCAGGGCCCGAAAAGAAGTATTTTTGAGGAATGGAACGTCAGCTTCGATGGTCTCGATGGGTATCCGGGCATATGTGACACTCTCCGCTTCCACAAGTTGGAGTTTTTGAAAAACCGTGTGGGGTCCTATATCCCGGCTCTTTTTCGGGAATTCTATTCTTCTTATGGGGCTACTGTATTCAAAGAACATAAAAAAGGGCAGCGCGCAACTCAAGTGTCGGCCATGAATGAGGTAGTAGTGCGCAAAAAGAAGATTGATGTTTCTCCGATGGCCATCAATAAAGTACTACTCGGAGAGGATTATAATGCGCCTACAGCGGTGGAAGAAGGAGAGTTTGCCTATAAAATTTCACAAAAAGATACAGTCCCGGTCAGAAAATGGGTGGCCTCAGTGATTGTACGGTCGGCAGATCCCGATTGGGCAATAGTGCCAAAGTTGACAGCCACTACGAGGATTTGGAAAAACACCCTCACACCTGAGGCAAATTTTTGGTGGCAAATTGTTCTGTTCTGCATCCGTCCTACCCAGGCAGATAGTTATTTGATCCCGGACAGAGCTGTTCTTATGGCTGCCCTTATGTTGAGGTATAAGATCAACATCGGAAGACTAGTAGCCGCAGATCTCCGGGAGAGAGCCACACAACCAGCAACTTCCCTGATTTATCCATGTTTGCTCACGCTCTTATGCTTACGAGAGGGACCAGAACCCCCCCCCCCCTTTATCGACCACAGTGTGATCGCCAGGAGTATCTATAATATCAAAAAGGGCAGAGATGATATGTTAGGCCAAGGTACAATGCCATCTGCCTCGTCTTCTGATGTGCCGGATGGGCCAACGGGATCAAATGTTCTACCTTTAGCTATTATGGGTGCTGAGGCAACTGATGCGGGTCAGCCCATAGATTCTGAGGCTCCACCAGCTGACTATGTTCCACAGCCCATGCCTGCTCTAGCTCCACCTACTTCGGGTGGTCCCCCATTTTCCATTAGAGCGAGCCCAGCACCGGCTCTGCCCATACCGGGAGTCCCACCGGAACTTGCGAGAAAGATAATTTTCAATCGAGAGAATTTTGGGGTAGTGGTCCTGCAAGCAGATAGAAAAGACAGGCAAGTCAAGCAGATCATGACCGAGCTGAAGTTGTACACAAAAAAGGCTATTGATGCAGCTTTAAAGCCGATAAAAGAGCAGATGGATGATGACCACCTATAGATCCACTCTCGGATAGATGGTATTGAGAACATAATGACGGAGCTGACTAAGACACACCCCGCTATGGAATTGGGGACTGTTCGGAGTGAGTTGCGGACATTAAAGGATGATGTATAGAAATTGAAGGCACAGAAAGTGGTTGTTGTGACGGACCAGATTCCGAAAGTACACACAGAGTTGGTACAGAGCTTGTATTAACTGGTTCAGAGTCTACTTGGGGATGATGAGATTGAGGAAACGGTCGATGAGGAGCAGGAGGAGGAATTGAAAGAGGATACCCACTCTTCGTCTAAAGGGAAGCGCAAGAGAATCACGCTAGATGATGAAAACCTTGATCCCATTCTCAAGATCCTTGATCCATTTGATGACATGCGCCCACAGAATGAGGAGGAGGAGCGGCGAACATTGAAGAAGATCCGACATGAGTCCCGGCTGAGTTCTGACACCATTGGAGCGACTTCTAGCTCAGCCCATCCCATTGAGCCGGCTCACCATACTTCTTCTCCACCTACTGAGCCTGGGACTGCTAGTGTTGGCAAGCCTGATACCACTTTGCCCCTACCTCCGAGGTTATCCAACCTCATAATGCTGCAGCAGATCCAGGAGCCTAGTGCGCTCCAAGGTGACCCTACATTATATTGATGGATTATATAGATGCCTTGAGGGAAATGCATGTTTTTAAGTTAGGGGTGTAGGGTAATTGCTGGTATTGTTAGCATTGTTTTGGTATCGGATATTGTTTTTATTTTTGTGGTATTGTTTTTGTCTTAAATTGTGATATTAAGTATGTGTTTAGGACCCGCCTCGGTTGTTCTTTGCCATGTGTTATTTTCCCGAGGAGTGTTATTTTATGTTGAACCTGGCATGTTTAGGTTGTTTAGTTAAAAGTAGCGTAAGGATGACTTAAGTGGTGGTGGTTCATGTTTTCTAGCAAATCTAAAAGTGTTTTACGAGTCAATGATTTCCCTCCGAAAAATAATTTGTGATGTACATCAAGAATGGGTTGTTGATATTGACATGTATGGTTCTTTTAATGACATGGCAAATAAAAGGTGTCCATGTGTATGAAATCTTCAAACGGAAGTCAAGTTAGAGTATTAAAACAATCCTTATGCCATTGTGTTGTGAATTTTTAGTTTCTATTTGTGTATGATGCTTGTAATCTAGAACTTGCCCGGTTGGTCGTGCGTGAATTCTAAGGAGAGTTTGATTGTGAAGTGATCTTAGGCCTTCTTTGTATTGACTCTAGAGCCTTTTTATCTTAAATGAGCCTAGCCTGTACAGAAAATGATCCCTAGCCTCCCATTTTCAGCCTATAGACTTTTTCTTTGATTAGCCGTTAACTAACCTCCACCCCTTCTGTGAATAAACCCATTTAGCACCAAGTCTCTCCTGGACACTTAAGAATGAAAAAATAGGCTAAAAGCCTAAGTTGGGGGTGATAAGTGAAAGATGCGGAAAATAAGGCCAAAGGCCGGGGGTGATTGTGAGTATTGCGGAGCATGATTCGGTGTGGTTAGAATACATATGAAAAAAATGGTGTGTGTATATATATATATATATATATAAGTCCTAAATAAATCCACGCCGGAGTTGTAGGGTCAACAACAAAAGGAAGAAAGGTGAATGAAGTCAAAATGTAGTGTCAAGGAGGGTGAGTCACCACTATCCAAATATTTATCCTACCCGTCCCTAAGCCAACTTTACAAGCCGCAAAAGTCCTAATGTGATCACAGTTGAACTGTTCAAAGTTGAAGGCATTGAAAATAAAGGCAAGCTTATGGTATGTGCATGTATGGTATGCAAATTTCTTTGTGAGTGGGAGTGTCCTTCTGTCTCTTTAGTCTCTTGTCCCATTTATTTTGTAAATATGTGTGTTAGGACATTCTTTAGTCTATGTGAGGGCGTAAGGATTGTAGATTGCGAAGTAACTGGCTTTACGGAAGTTGAAGTTCATGTGCATAGAGACTCCCATACTATGACTGTGTCATTAATTGAGGTTTCATAGTGAATTGGAATTGTTCTAAAATGTGCGTCTTGTGTCACAAATAGGACATGGATAAGAGCCCAATATTTTTCTTGGATTGAAGAGTGTGCTAGAAATACATGCCAGAACCACCGTAGGCATTCTTATTTTGCTAGATGTCGTGTGTTAGTAGTGAGTCTTGTCGTAGTTGCTTGAGGACAAGCAAAAGCTTAAGTTGGGTGTGTTGATGTGCCGTGAATTTTGGCATATTTTATGTCTTTTTCACTAGAAGTGTTGCTTGTTTTTACGTCGTTTCTTATGTTATTTTGGTGTTTTGTAGGGTTGGTTGACTAAGGAACGGAAATGATAAGAAATGCTGAAAAAAGAACAACTTTGAGCAAAAGGACGGTCCGTAACGTGATTCGTACCCTGATAGAAAGATCTAGATACGTGCCGCTCAAAAGGATGGTCCGTAACTCATGTTACCGGCCGTAACGTGTAGCATAATCTGAAGGAAATTTCCAGTAAGAAGCCTAAGCATTGTCACATGTTACGCCGGAAGGACGGTCCGTAACGCAGGTTACGGGGCGTAACGTCATGGCATAACGCATTGACCACTGAACACTGAAGCCATGATCCGCTGGAAGATACGGACCGTAACTTGTGTTACGGTCTGTCGCAAGAAGCCGTAACGGTTGACCTAATATCAAGCTGACAAAGGATGAAACCGAAGGACGGACCGTAACCTGTGTTACGGTCTGTAACGATGCCGCGAAGGGTGTTTTTGTCCAGAACTTTGTCAAGATTTTTGGCCCTATAACTACTTAAAGTTAGGTTTTTAACATTTATTCAGATCTTTTGGGAGCATTAACTTTAAGCCTTGGATATTTGTGAAGTGGTTTGATCATTTAAAGCACCAACTTCACCCTAATTCCACATTGTATTAGTATTGTAAGTACATTATGTTAACTTTTAATCTTTCTTTCTTAACCAAAATGATGAGTAGCTAATTTTAATTCTAAGGTTGTGGACCCCATGATGGGTATTATGTGAATGGGTTTCTACTATTGATATATGCATAATGGTTGTTGGTATTTATTCTATCTTTGTGCTTTAGCGTTGGGAAATGATTGCAAGCATTAGCCTAAGCTATTATACTAACTTTTCTTAAGAAAGAGAGTTAGCATTGGTAAGATTGAATAACAATGACTCGGGGCGTTAACCCTCGTTTAATAGACTAACTTAGGAATAAGAACAAGTCTAATTGGCATTATTGGTCGCTCTTCGAGTTCAACTCTTTCACATTTGGAAAAATCATAAAGAGGAAATACGGCCTAACTGTTGGGAAACATTAAGAAGTCCTTAAGAGATCGAGTGCATACTCTTAGAACAACCATTAGAAGTATATCACATTGAAACCTGAAGCATAATATCTAATCAAAGTTGGGAACACAACCTTAGTCTCTCTCTCTCTCGTATTAATTACAATTCAAGTCAACGTATTCATTTACTTTACACAACAAATATTTCAAACTATTCGGAATAGGATTAAAACCTTTAAAGACTAGTATCGCATATAATTAGTACCCTTTTCTTTCCATATTCCCTATGGGATTCGACCCCAACCTTGATTGGGTTATTATATTTGACAACAACCGCTTTACACCACTCATAGGTGTAATTTGAGCGTATCAGCCTACTATTGCCTCCAGATGTGATTCAGTTAGTGTACGAGACTTATGGTTATGTGATAGACTACTGCGTGGGTTCGAGTAATGGTCAGACGATGGCGATACAAATGAACTAATAGAAATTGAGGAATTGAAGAGTCAAGAAAAGATATAGTTGATCGAGAGTCGACAAGAATGAGGTACATCTTGGGATTACTTGAGTCTATTTAGATTGTGGCATCGTTGTCTTGCATATTCAGATAGTGTGATTGTTGCGTGAGATTAAGGAAGGAAGTCTATAGAAACGGACTAAGTGATATGAGAAAAAATCCGTGAGATTCGTGATCGGCAGCTAGTTATAATCATATTTCAGTGAACCGACATGTTGAGATTTATAAGGAATGGTTTGGTGGTACACTGTTGGAAAAGTTCGTAACATTCTACAGTGGATGAGTTAGCGTGCTTTGAGAGAAGATTTGTGGAATCCCTATCATGTGAGGACTAGAGATATATTTTCGAGGTTAGACCCTACTTGTGGTAATACAGTATGATTACAAGTAATATTGACTAGATAGTTTGGGTAAGCGCTTTTGGATATTAAGTACTTGGGAGAAATTACGTGAGATTTAGAGCGGCAGTTGTAAGACTGGATACTTTCAGAAAATTTACGAGCATATCGAGGTGATACTATGAGAGGTTCAATGGTTATATAATTATTATATTATATGAGGCTTCAGGCTTTGCGTTGAAAAGTTCGGGGTTGCATCGGATTTGCGTGTCTGGTAAAGGTTGAGAAGCAAGAAATTGGAATCGTAAGGTATAGCTCTTTAGTACTAAGTTGATAACTTAAATAGGACTCAACTTGTGGAGTCGAGGGCGACAGACAGGATTTGTTAGGCATGGTATGACTGTGATTGGTTTCAAAATTCAGAGTCAGTTCTAATGATTATTAGTGATATTAGAGAGTTGTGACTGGTAAAGTGAGCAAGCAGGTTCTTCTGAAGGTTACACCCCGGTAAGGTGTCATGCAATGTGGAATAGGGCAAGTGAGCCCGAGGTGTATTGGCCTGTTTGAGACTATCTGTTGTATCGATCCTGTGTGTTATGAGTTAGTTTTCACCAGGCTGGTCAGGGTTCATCCTGTCTTCCATGTTTCTATGTTGAAGAAGTACCGTTCTGGTCGTTCCTATACCATTCGTTAGCATTCAGTTCTGTTCGATGAGAAGCTTTCCTTGTAGGAGAATCCTGATATGTGTTGAGATATCCCCAGTTGTTGCGGGCTAAGGTATCTTTCCCTATTTTCTTCCGTGCCGCTTAAGGACGAGCAATTGTTTAATTAGTATCTGATGTAACGACCTGTTTGGTCGTTATTGCATTTCTGACCCTTTTGATCCTTTTTTGAGTTTTATTTAGCTCATATTTGACCCGCAGGGACCGTTGGCATGCTTCTCGAGGTCATCAGAGTTGATTTGGGTAAGTTTTGGGGTTAGCTTAAAAGCGAAAAATGGTTGGCTCGAAGTTGAGAAAAATGGTTGACTCAAAGTTGACTTTTGGGTAAACTGACCTTTTTTGGGAATCCGTCAATTTTGAGAGGTCCCAATGGTCTATTAGAACTTGTGCATATATTCGGTTTGGTTCACAATGCACTCAGGTATATTTTGGGACTTGGTTTGGATTACTAATTTGGAGGTTTCGAGGATTAATTCCGTCAACGGGGCCCCCGATGGAGATTCTGAGACCACGAGCACGTTCGTAGCGCATTTTTATGGGGGTTAGCATATATGGCATGTAAGCAGGTATTACCGAGCGATAATCAGATTTCGGGTGCAAGTTATGAACTTTGAGTATGTGACCTGGTGTCTAGTGCCCACTATGGAGGCACCAGAACTGCTATGGTGGTGCCACTGTTACAGCAGAAGGGTTGCTATAGTGGCACTGTGATGTGTTGAGGGATAGTTGTGACAGTTTGAGTTACCATCATAGCGGGATCGCTGTGGCGGTCCTGACGCTGTAGAAGCGGTAATTGCTGAGTCAGAGGCCTTTTAATGTGTTAAAACCCTTAGACACTAAGTCATTTTTTCATATTTAGTTCTTGAGGCTTAAGGAGGCGATTTTGGAGGATTTCCACTGATTTCTTCTTTAGGTAACAATCTTGTCTCTAGATCATTCATTAGCTTTTCCTAATCAATAATCCATGCCTAGATTTCTCTTAAATGGTAAGAATAAAGCGGGGTTTTGTGGGTTTCTTCTCTAATGATCTTATGATGATAAAACCTTGTTTATGTTACACATCGGAATTTCATATCGTTGTGTCGTACGTAGACTAATGTTAGCTTAAGGTGAACATGAAGTTGTTATGAAATTAAGGAGGGTATTTGGTAGTTTAAAGTGTATACGATAAGATTTTGAAGTTGTATGAATCGGAGCAAGGAAGTTCATCGAAGGAAAGTGAGGTATAAGTCGCGTTTGGGGAAAAGGTTTCGTAAGTATCGAGTAAAAGATTATTTAGTAAGGTCTTGTGAATGAGTTATAAAGATGTTTAGATTGTTAATGAAGTGTTAAACAAGTGCTAAGAAGGTTTCATAAGGATGGGAGATCAAACGAATCGACGAGAACACGTTCGGGAGAAACGTGGGTTATACGACCATTTATACGGTCCGTATAAAGTCCGTATAATGGTCCGTATAACAGTTACAGAATAGGCCAGTCTCTGATGGACTTATACGGTCACTTATATGGACCGTATAAGTGTCCGTATAAAACCATGTTGGGTAAGATTTTTGCAAGTATATATATTAGACCCAAGTTCTTATTTTTCATTTCTCTCATTTCCTCCACACTTCTTGAGAGCTCTAGAACATTCTATACACCCTAGTAACATAAATCCAAGGCAAATCAAAGATCAAACATCATTAATCCAAGGAATCAAGTGCAAGGATGCTCTCTAGGGTTGCTAGAAGCCAAGAAGCCCTTTGTAATTGAAGTTGGGGCTTTTCTCAAATGGAGTATTATCATCCAAGGACCATTCCTATGTGATCAAAGGTGAGTTTCACATTTAATCCTTGTTAATTAGAGTATTTGGTTGTAGAATAACTTGAATAAAGGAAAGGAGTAGAATATGATGCTCAAAGGTGGAATTAATGGTATTCTTGGATAGTGACTTGACATGAATCATAGTTCTTGATGTTCCATGAGTATGATCTTGTGGTGAATGATATTAAGAATGTTGAAGAAGCATTATATGCGAACAAATATGGTGGTACGCCATAGTTATGGTTATGGATGACATTGGAAGGGCATTTTAAAAATCGAATAATGTTTAACTTGGAGAAGTTTATTGATTATGGTGTCTTGGGTGTTCTTAATGGCATTTGGGAGTTGTTTATTATATGGAGAATGTTGTAAAAACAAAGGAAATGCTGCCCAATTTTCATTAGCTCTCAGTCGCATTAGCTTAAGCTTAAATATGTTTTCTATTATCTAATAATAGTGCGAACTCTCTTGAATGTAGAATCGTAAGCTTGGAAGAAGAGCGTTTAGTGTTAAGGAGACACAAAGGTATGTAAGGCAGTTCCCCTTTCTGTCAAAAGGCATGACTCGTATATTACTATCTCTATTTATGATTTCCATGACTTTCCTTCATTCCAAAAGTTACAAGTCTATGATTATTAAGAGCTTCTCATGAGATAGAGATAAGAGATATGTTATGAATATGATAGTGATGATGATGAATATATGTCTAGAGATTCTAAAGCTTATGACATGATGTTAGTGTGAGGATAATGGTCCCGTGGTATGAATTCTTTGATATTGCTCATTGTTGCTAGTCTCACCTTATGATACTAGTTCCTTCAAGGTGAGGCATGCTGATTATAATTGTTCCATAAGATAATCGGAGGTTATCAACCTTACGTCACTCCGATAGAGTCACAGTTTTTACTTGAACTCTTATGCATGCTTCATGTTAAGTGTATAATGATGAGATTACACCGTGCCTAGATGGCCGGATATGACACCGCTAAGGCGGGCGGCTTATAATAACACCGTGCCTATTTGGCCGGACATGACACCACTAGTGAACAACGTGTGATAGTTACCCGAATGCGGGTTAATGATGATGGTACATTTGATATGCATGACATGTGTTTTCTTTAAAAAGTTAAGTAGGCATAATATTCTCCCTAAGAGGCAATTCACGTACAGGTAATATCTTTGCCTCATATTTCATTATTTCATTATTTCTTTATTATGTTGGTATTATTCATGCCTTACATACTCAGTACATTGTTCGTACTGACTTCCTTCTTCTTTTTGGATGGTTTGTTCATGGCTACAGGTAGACAGGGAGACGGACCGGATTCGTAGGAGCCTGTTCAGCATATATATACAGGAGCACTCCACTACTCCGGAGTTGCAGATTTTGGGTATATCCTTTTATGTACATATATTGGCTATGGCGGGGTCCTGTCCCGTCCTTATGTCTCAGTATTCTTGTAGAGGCTTATAGATACTTACGGGTAGGTAGTAGATATATCATGATTACTATAGTGTATATTTGTATATCATTTTTGATAGCCTCGTAGGCTTATGTGCACAAAGGTAGATGTATTTTGGAAATGATAATGTCTGTATTATGACAAGTTCCGTGCTGAGAGTAATGTATGTTCAGGAAGAGTTTTATGACAAGCATGAGGGGTGGTGCTCGATAGGTAGCTCCGGGTACCCGTCATGGCCCTTAGTTGGGTCGTGACAGTTTATTTGGTGGAATTTTCATGGGTTAGCCTGATATTGATGGGTATTAGCTATTGTAACTTGAGTCTTCCATTTCCGAGGCTTAATTTGTGAATTTAAGGTTAGGGTTTATACCCAAACTTGGGGATTTTGCCTAGAATCTGAATTTTGGTAATTTTGTTGGTTATTCTAGTTTAATATTGATGGGAATTGATCACCTAGAGCTTTAATTTCATGTTGGAACCTTTAGATTTCTAATTTCACCCTTCTAGTTCATAAAACCCATTCCATAGGTTGGGGATTCAGGTCTTGAATAGAAGTAGGGTTTGAATGATGTTCTTCTTGATTCTAATTCCATAATTCGGATATGTTTAGACTTTCACTATCTTGAGGCTCAAAGGGAAGGGAAGATTAAGGTTTGATAATTGGAGACTTTGTTGTTCGGCCTTCCAGGTAGGTTGCGGTTTACTCTATGGTGAGACTTAGTTTAGCGAAGCATATATTTAGACGATATTGTCGAAGAATGCATGTAAACCTTTGGGTATGAAGCTGGGTTAGATATTGTCTTAGGTTGGGCCCTGTTGTGTGATTGGGGTTAGCCACCCCATTGTGTTGTGACTTATCTTGTTCTATTTTTGTTGGTTCGATGCCACGTGGAGATAGTAGCTATTACAGACTACTGATATATCTCGATTAAGATATTGTAGTATCTTACTTGTTGTCGTTTGAGACGAGGATAGTGATTCTATTATGGCTTATTGTGTAGCCTTATCATTGATATAACTTGTGTTCCCTGGGAGGTATTGTTGAGAATTGTGATTCCATTATGGATTATTGTGTAGCCTTATCATTGATATTACTTGTGTGCCCTGGGAGGTACTGTTGAGAATTATGATTCCATTGTGGCTTATTGTGTAGCCTTATCATTGATATTACTTGTGTGCCATGTGTGGTACTGTTGAGATTGGTTTGATTATTGACATTGAACTCATACATTGCACGCATTCTTATCCTTCATGATATACTGTTGATACATTGATGGTACTTGAGAAAATACTGTTACGAGCTGGGCTCAGCTGGATGAGAGTGACGTGAGGACTGATATTCGATGTTTATCCCGGAATCGAGGTATGAGTGTAGCGGTTGCCGAGGTTATTGCCGGAACCGTGAGGTAGCGATTGCCGAGGTTGTTGCCAGAATCGTGAGGTACATGGTGCCACGTACAATCAAACTTTTGCTTTGCCATTTCGTTGCGCCTCCAAATACTTAAAGTCTAATCTTATTTGAATTCCATATTTGAAATCATGAAGAATGACAACCATATTGCTAGACTTATCGGTTGGGTCAAATTCAACTATGAACAAAGGGGGAAACAGACCCACAAGGGTAAAACGGTCATTTCGAAAGTGAAATATGCAATTCCATGTGCTAGGAGTTCAATCCTACTAAACAATTGCTAAAATAACTCAAGAATAGGCTAATTTCGAGATTCAAGTGAAAACCCCCAATTTGGGTATGAACCCTAGTTTTTCAACCTTCAAATTAATCAACACAAATGGAAGATTCAAGCCTATTAGCTATGAAATCATCAAATTCTATGAATAGATTCGTCAAATCCACCAACAATTTCCCTTTTAAAAATATTAGAACTCATTTCAATAAGTTATCATCAAAACTCATTTTCTCTCTTTGATTCTAATGGATTTCTAGCATGGATTCAAGCTTAGGAAGATTAAATCAATGATTACTAGGTTAGGAGACTTACCACAATGAAGATTCAGCAAAGAGCTCCTAAATTTTCCCTAAATATGCTTAAAAAGTGATGAATAAAATGATAGGGGTTTAAGGTTTTTATCTTGCCCTTTAATGATTATGAAAATCCCGTAATCCCGCTGCGGCGATCACGAGTCTGCTACAGCAGGCTCGCGTTTGCGAGACCACACTCGCTGCAACTCCTCCGCTGTAGCGCCAAATCCTAAACATCGATCACCCGCTATAGTAGCCAAAACCCTGCTATAGGGCATGGTGCCGCTACAACGAACACCAGACACTAGAAAAATCTGGTTTTTCGTAAGTCCAACCCCGAAATCCGACAATCACCGAGACCTCACAGATACAAACCAAACATGCATACATACATAAAAACACGCTACAGACTCACTCGTGGTCTTGAAATTCCCAATGGAGGTCTATTTGACCGGGTCAACCCCCAATGGCCAAAGACTAACTTTCCAACCAATAGCCCAAAACGCTCCTAAATGCCTTGGGAACTGAACCGAACACCCTACCAAGTCACAAACGACCATCTGGTCCTCTTGGAATCGATGGATTCTCGAACAAGGTCCGTTCACACAAAAGTCAACTGGGTGTCAAACGTTTTTCGCTTTACAACTCTAATTTGCAAAAGTCATCATAAAACCTCGCTCGGTTATCTGGACAACCGTACCACCCATCCCCGCTGGTCCAAATTTTACTCATATGGCTCGTGAAAGGATCAACGGGGGTAAAAAGGTCCAAAACGCTATAACGATCAAACGACTCGTTACATCAGATACTAATTAAATAATCGGTCGTACTCGAGCGACAAGGAAAGAACGGGGGAAAGTACCTGAGTAAGAAAACAACAGAGGATATCTGGCACGCATATTTGACTCGGTCTCCTATGTGGCCTCCTCAACCGGACGATGCTTCCATTGAACCTTTAAAGAAGCTATCTCCTTAGACCTCAACTTCCTAACCTGCTTATCCAAGATCGCAATAGGCTCCTCCTCGTAGGACAGATTCTCTTCAAGCAACACAAAATCCCAACGAACAATATAAGTTCCGTCAGAATGATACCTCTTCAGCATAGAAATATAGATGAACACCTGACAGGCCCGGTGGCAAAGCCAACTCATAAGCAACATTACCAACTCGACGGAGAATCTCAAATGGGCCAATGTACCTCGGAATCAACTTGCCCCTCTTCCTAAAACGCATCACACCTTCATGGGTAAAATCTTCAGAAGAACCAGCTCGCTCACTATAAACTCTAAATCCCGAGCCTTTCAGTCCGCATACATCTTTTGCCGACTCTGAGCTGCCAGAAGCTTTTCCAGAATAAACTTCACCTTGTCCAAGGATTCTCTAAGAAAATCTGTACCCTACGGGGGAACCTCGAAAACATCAAACCACCCAATAGGAGAACGAAACCTCCTACCATATAAAGCCTCAAACGACGCCATATCAATTCTCGAATGATAGCTATTGTTGTACGCGAAATCTCCCAAGGGTAGGAACTGGTCCCAATGACCACCAAAGTCAATAACAAATGCTCTTAACATATCCTTAAGCACCTGGATAGTCCGCTCTGACTGACCATCAGTCTGGGGATGGAAGGTTGTACTCAAGTCTAACTGAGTACCCAACTCTACCAGCAATGACCTCTAGAAATTTGAAGTAAACTGGGTACCTCGATCTGAGATGATGGAAATAGGAACAACGTGAAATTACACAAACTTACGGATGTAAATCCTGGCCAACTTCTCTGCATTATAAGTAACCTGAACAGGGATGAAATGAGCAGACTTAGTCAACTGATCAACAATAACCCAAACAGAGTCAAAATTGCCCAGGGTCTTCGGAAGACCCACAACGAAATCCATGGCAATCCTCTCCCACTTTCACTCAGGAATGGGCATCCTCTGAAGTACACCACCAGGTCGCTGGTGCTCATACTTGACTTGCTGACAATTCCCACACTTAGTAACAAAATCTGCAATATCTCTCTTCATCCGACCCTACTAATAGTGTTGTCTCAAATCACCACTACAAGAAGGAAGACATTTGGAAACATTTTTTTTGTTGCCATAGATAGGTTATTGTTGCAAAAAGTACTTTTGGCAATAACATTTTTTTGTTATTGCATAAACTTTTTCCAACGGCTATTACTGCAAGGACGTGCAAAAACTTCTTTCTTAGTTTCCAAAAGTACTTTTTGCAATGATAATCAATACTATATGAAAACAAAATTAAATTTTTGGCAACAAAAAAAAGTTCATTTTTAAAAGATTCATCATATATGCCAACAACAAAACTAAGTTGTTGTTACACCTCAGAAATCTCCCCGTGAACATACAGTGAAAAGTTGCAGGTTTGCACTTTGGCCCAGTTGGTCGTAAAGTGGAATACGACCCGTAAAGTAGTTTACGGACCGTAAACTGCTATCGTCCTCCAACCTTCTAAGATTTCAACTTTCTGCCAAATGTCTAAATGGTTAAATAGGACCCAGAATACGGACCGTAAATCGAAATACGGCCCGTAAACTGTGACCGTAAACTACCATGACTCTAGCAAACCTTTCTGGTCCTGTTATGCTTAAATACGGTCACGAAGGACGGACCGTAAACCAGAATACGACCCGTAAAGTGGGTTTACGACCACTGTGCATCCCGACTACTGTTCATAAAAATCAAATTTTGTGATTAATATAAGGCACCCTTTTCATTCATTTTCATTTCATTTCTCATCTACACCACTCAAGAACTCTCTAGAAAATTCTCCAAACACTTCAACCATAAGAATAACAAGGAAATCAATGATCAACAACATTAAATCCATGAAACAAAGTGTGTGAAACTCAAGTGAAGTTCATCCAAACCAAGAATTTCCAAGAAAGGTGAAGTAGGGTTTTGGTGCAAAAGGAAGGATTCCACCCTAGGCTTGTTCCACCATCATCTAAGGTAAGTTTCATGACTCCATAATGTTGCTTAAGGTATTGTAAAGCTAAGATGCTTGAATGGTAGGAAAACATAGAAGACGGGTCTTAAAATGGATAAATAGTGTCACAATTGAATGGAATCATAAATGTTGATGTGCTATGATTATGAATATGTTGAAAAGGATGATTAGACCATGAAATAAGTATTATATAGGAGGAAACACGATAATGAGTTATAAGTATTAATGTGGAAAAATTAGACAGAAATGGTGGATTGTGGTTAGTGCATGTAAATGATGATTGTTGATTTCAATATTGCGAGCGTTTGGGAATTAATATAGAATATGGGAAAAGTAGTATAAAAAAAGGAAGTACTGCCCAATTTTCCTAGAAATAGTAGCGCGCGTTCTTATAGTCGATTAACTAACGTAAATGCGAATTCTCTTTTGAAGGTAGAAACGCGATATCGAAGGAGAACAAGCGAAAGATAGCTTAGTTAAACGTCAAAGGTATGTGAGGCTAGTCCCTTCTTTCTAATGGCATGAATCCTATAGCGGAACTTATTTCTTATCCATGAGCCTATGTCTATAATTAGCTACACAAGGTAATGAGTTAAAGTATAGAAAGTCTAATGATGTTATTTATCGCTTACACTCACCTTATATGCTAATTCCTTCAAGGTGAGGCAGAATGTCCATGATTGTTCCATAATGCAATCGGGGGATCACGACCTTACGTCACCCCGATAGAGTATGGTTGATCTTGAGCCTTATGTATGTATTATGATAAGCTAAGCATATTGTGATGAGCATATGATGATATTACTATTACACCGCGCCTATTTGGCCGGGCAGTCACCGGCAAGGCGGGCAGCTATGCGATACACCATGGTCAGATGGCATGGGCAGACACCACTAGTGGGCGGCATGAGATATTACCCCGGACGCGGGAGGCCTGGACGCAGGCTAATGTTATGATTATCACACCGATCCGATACGGACGGGCAGTTTATACATGATGCATATATGATATGATGATGAGCATGAGTAAGACAGCATGACTTGTTTTCCTTATACTTGACAGTTAGATTCAGATGTTCTATACTGATATCGTTTTTACATAATTGTCTTATTTCGTTGTTTATGCCTCTCATACTCAGTACAATATTCGTACTGACGTCCATTTTCTTTGGACGCTGTGTTCATGCCCACAGGTAGAGGGGGGAGAGCTCGACCCAGATCCGTAGTAGCTGTCGGCTGATTGGAATCCCTCCATTGTCCCGGAGGTGCTCATGATTTTTTTTTGTGTATATATAGCCATGTATGTGTATTTTTGGGCACGACGGGGTCTTGTCCCGTCCCTATGTTCAGTACTCCAGTAGAGGCTCGTGGGTGCGCAGTGCGGGTTAGATAGTCTCACGAGGTCGCCACTGTATATATATATATGTATTATTTTGATAGCTTAAAGGCCCATGTGTATGAAAGTATTTTATGTTTTCATATGAAATATGATTTTCCTACGCTAAGAGTATAAAGACGATAAAAAGAGCATTAAATGAGTAAAACGAGCGACAGAATGAGCGGTGCTCGGCGGTTAGCCCCGGGTACCCGTCGCGGCCCCTAGTTGGGTCCTGACAAAAGTGGTATCAGAGCAGTTCGGTCCTAGGAAGTGTCTACGAGCCGTGTCTAGTAGAGTCTTGTTTATGGTGTGTTGCGTCCCACCTCAATAAACAAGAGGCTACAGGGCATTTAGGAAAAATGACCATCTTTATTCTATGGGATCGTGCGATAGAGCCATGTGTAAGATTTTATCCTCCGTAATGGTGTGTTATGATTTCAGAATGCCGCCAAAGGGAAAGGCTACAACCGCCCCGAAGGGCAAGACTACGGGAAAAAGGCGGGTAGAAAGAGAGCCTCCGGCGAATATAGATGAAGGCGAATCGCATAACGAGGCCCCATCTAATACATCCTCTACCCCGCCCGATGTGGGAGAACAAGGAAGCGCCCCAGCTCCAATTCCTTCGCCGATTGCTTCGGGTCAACAAATGACCAAGGCCATTCAGCTATTGACATAATTGGTTGCCGCACAGGCACAATGAAAAAATGTGGGTTCAAGTGACCGGGCAGCAAGTACCAAGGCCCGCGATTTTATGAGCCTAAACCCTCCGGAGTTCTTCGGGTCAAAGCCGGATGAAAACCCACAAGGTTTCATTGATAAAATTTTAAGGACATTGAAGATTGTCCATGCCTCCGAGATCGAATCCGTGGAGTTGGCATCGTATAGACTCTGGGATGTGGCGGTGTTATGGTACAACATTTGGGTATTATCAAGAGGAGAGAACGCGCCTCCTCCGGTTTGGCAAGAGTTTCTAGATGCTTTTATTCGTCACTATTTGCCACTCGAAGTCCGTCGAGCTAGAGCGGACAGATTTTTAAATTTGAGGCAAGGGAATATGAGCGCCCGGGAATATAGCCGTCAATTTAATTCTTTAGCTAGATATGCCCCGGCTATTGTGGCCGACATGGGGGATCGGGTACATAGATTTGTAAGTGGCCAAGGGCCACATTTATTCAGAGATTGCTTGATGGCTTCCTTGCAAGACGGGATGGATATCTCCCGAATACAGGATCAAGCTCAGAATTTGGAGGGGCGACAACAACAATAGAGAGGTGACCATGATAGCGATAGAAGACAAGGCAAGAGGGCCAGATCCGTGGGAGCTAGCAGTGATCATAGAGGGGGATCAAGGCAGACATATTCTGGGTACTCAGGCCAGTCAGTGACGAGTGCACCTCCTCGATTCGCAGGTAGGAGATTTGATCGCTCTTTCCGTTCAGGACAGGGCCAGAGTTCGAGGGCTTCAGATTTCCAGTTCAGGGAAGATTATAGTCAGAGGAGACCTCCAGTGCCGCGATGCAACCAATGTGGCAGATTACATCCCGGACAGTGTCGTCAGGGTTCGGATGCCTGTTATACTTGTGGTCAGGTGGGGCATATGATGAGGGATTGCCCGTCGATGAGTGGCAGAGTTGGAGTTCAGCCTACAGGTTCAGCAGCTGGCTCTTCATCAGTACGCCCGGTAGGGCAGACTCCCAAGATGACAGCAGGCTGAGGCAGAGGTCGAGGGGCAGCATCTACTTCAGGTGCCACTCAGCCCCGTGTATATGTTTTAGCCGGACGACAGGATCTCGAGTCCTCTCCGGATGTAGTTACAGGTATATTGTCTATATTCTCCCGTGATGTGTATGCATTGATAGATCCGGGTTCTATATTCTCTTATATTACTCCATATGTTTCTGGTTGTATTGGGGTGAAACCCGAGTCAATTAGACCCTTTGAGGTACTCACTCCGGTTGGTGATCCCGTGATAGCAAGACAAGTGTACAAAAATTGTGTCATTGTGATATGTGATCGTCAGACCAAAGCTGACTTGATTGAGCTAAAAATGGTTGATTTCGATGTAATCATGGGTATTGATTGGTTGGCGTCGTGTTATGCAAATGTTTATTGCCGCACAAAAGTGGTTCGATTTCAATTTCCGGGAGAGCCCGTGCTTGAATGGAAAGGTAATGCAACATCGCCAAAGGGTAGGTTTATTTCCTATCTTAAGGCAAGGAAGATAATAACCAAGGGTTACATTTATCACTTAGTTCGGGTTCATGACACAGAGGCAAAGCCGCCAACTTTCCAGTCAGTTCCGGTAGTAAATGAATTCCCAGATGAACTTACAGGACTTCCTCCAGAAAGGGAAATTGAATTTGCCATTGATGTGTTGCCGGACACGGAGCCCATTTCTATTCCTCCTTACCGAATGGCCCCGGCAGAATTAAAAGAGCTAAAGGCGCAGTTGAAAGACTTGCTTGAAAAGGGGTTTATTAGGCCCAGTTCATCACCGTGGGGAGCACCGGTCTTGTTTGTAAGAAAGAAGGACGGATCCCTACGAATGTGTATCGACTATAGGCAATTGAATTAAGTGACGATAAAGAACAAATATCCTCTTCCCAGAATTGATGACTTGTTCGATCAACTACAAGGTGCCAAGTGGTTTTCCAAAGTAGATTTGAGGCTGGGTTACCATCAAGTGAGAGTTAGAGAAGCAGATATTCCTAAAACAGCCTTCAGAACGAGATATGGCCACTATGAATTTCAAGTGATGTCGTTCGGGTTGACTAACGCTCCGGCCGTGTTTATGAACTTGATGAACAATGTATTCAGGCCACTCTTGGATTCCTTCGTGATAGTGTTTATCGATGATATTCTGGTGTACTCTCGCACAGAATCAGAACACGCAGATCATTTGCGAATTGTTCTTGGCATTATTCGAGCCCGGAAATTATATGTGAAGTTTTCAACGTGTGAGTTCTGGCTGAATTCTATGACATTTCTGGGCCATGTTATTTCAAATGATGGCATTCGAGTTGACACTCAGAAAATTGAAGCGGTGAAGACTTGGCCAAGGCCTACGACGCCTACAGAGGTTCATAGTTTTCTAGGTTTGGCAGGTTATTATCGAAGATTCGTAGAGGGCTTTTCATCTATTTCAGCCCCATTGACGAAGCTAACCCAGAAGTCAGCCTAATTTCAATGGAATGACGCTTGTGAACGCAGCTTCCAAGAGTTGAAGGACAGATTGACCTCAGCTCCAGTTTTAACACTTCCAGAAGGGTCAGATGGTTATGTTGTGTATTGTGACGCTTAAGGTGTCAGATTGGGATGCGTATTGATGCAGCATGGTAAGGTTATTGCATATGCTTCGAGGCAATTGCGGAAACATGAGAAGAATTATCCAACTCATGATCTCGAATTGGCTGCAGTCATTCATGCCTTAAATATGTGGAGACATTATTTGTACGGTGTGCACGTTGATATCTATACAGATCACAAAAGTCTTCAGTACATTTTCAAACAGAAGGAGTTGAATTTACGGCAGAGGCGGTGGTTAGAATTATTGAAGGATTATGATGTGAACATTTTGTACCACCCCGGGAAAGCAAATGTAGTAGCCGATGCGCTTAGCCGACGATCGATGGGTAGTTTATGTGAAATCCCTCCCAAAAGGAAAGAGATGGTTCACGAACTTCGCCAACTGGCCAGTCTTGGGGTACGTGTAATAGATTCTGGTGATGCAGGGATTAGTATCAGCAATCCCACAATTTCATCCTTGGACATGGAAGTGAAAGTACGGCAATATGAAGATCCTCAATTGTATCGTTACAAAGACACGTCTCATGGAAAAGAAAAATCTCCATTTGGAGTTTCCACGGACAGAATTCTTAGGTACCGGGGTAGATTATGTGTGCCGAATATAGCAGAATTGCGCAGACGAATTCTTGAAAAAGCACATTGTTCTCGGTATTCTATTTATCCAGGTACAACTAAAATGTATCATGATCTCAAGATGATGTATTGGTGGGATGGCATGAAGAGAGACGTAGCCGAATTTGTAGCACAGTGTCCAAATTGCCAACAAGTAAAAGTTGAACATCAGAAGCCAGTAGGCTTATTGCAAGCAATAGAGATATCCACCTGGAAATGGGAAGTGATCAACATAGATTTCATCGTGGGATTACCTCGTTCCCGTGGCAGGTATGACTCTATATGGGTGATTGTGGATAGATTGACGAAAGCAGCCCATTTTCTTCCAGTTAGGACCACGTACTCAGCCAAAGACTATGCGAGGTTGTATCTCAAGGAAATTGTGCGACTCCATGGAATCCCATTATCTATTATCACAGATAGAGGGGCACAGTTTACAGCTAAGTTCTGGAAATCTTTTCAAGAAGGTTTGGGCACGCAAGTGAAGTTTAGCACGACATTTCATCCGCAAACTGATGGGCAGGCCGAGCGTACCATTCAAACCTTAGAAGATATGCTACGGGTGTGTGTGTTGGATTTCGGTGGTAGCTGGAGCGATCACTTACCCCTTGTTGAGTTCGCATACAACAATAGCTACCATTCTAGTATACAAATGGCTCCATATAAAGCTTTATATGGAAGGAAATGCAGATCTCCAATCGGATGGTTCGAAATAGGAGAAGCACAATTAGTGGGCTCCAACAAGCAATAGAAAAAGTCAAGGTGATCCAAGATTGGTTGTTGACAGCTCAAAGTCGCCAAAATTCCTATGTGGACTATCGTCGACTAGACTTGGGATTTCAAATTAATGATTGGGTATTTTTGAAAGTGTCAGCAATGAAAGGGGTGATGAGATTTGGTAAGAAAGGAAAGCTAAGTTCCAGATACATTGGACCCTACAAAATCATCCGCAAGGTGGGTCAGGTAGCCTATGAATTGGATCTACCTTCGGAGCTTGAATCAGTCCACCCAGTTTTCCACGTTTCGATGCTCCGCAAGTGTATAGGAGATCCCACGAAGGTTGTTCCGATAGATGATGTGCAAGTAACAGAAAAGCTAACTTATGAAGAAGTGCCTATTGCTATCCTCGACAGGCAAACACGAAAACTCCGAAACAAAGAGGTGGTTTCAGTTAAAGTCTTGTGGTGAAACAATAACCGAGAAGAGATGACGTGGGAAGCGAAAAAGAGTATGAAGTCGAAGTATCCGCATTTATTTTGACCCCCAGGAGAGATTCAAGATGAAACGCCAACTATATGAGGTACGTATGCTTATTTTTCATGTTTTTGGTTGTGTGTGGCCATAGATATGTCGATGTTGTGATGTAGCCCTGTGAGGTGATGATATTATGGGATGTTGTGACAGGTTGGTAGTGCCAAATTACAGGGGAAGATCTAGCGAAATTTTTCTAGAATCCCCAATGACTTAACATTCGAGGACGAATGTTCCAAAAAGGGGGGGAAGAGTATTACACCTCGGAAATCTCCCCGTGAACGTACAGTGAAAAGTTGCTGGTTTGGACTTTGGCCCAGTTGGTCGTAAAGTGGAATGCGACCCGTAAAGTAGTTTACGGACCGTAAACTGCTATCGTCCTCCAACCTTCCAAGATTTCAACTTTCTGCCAAATGTCTAAATGGTTAAATAGGACCCAGAATACGGACCGTAAATCGAAATACGGCCCGTAAACTGTGACCGTAAACTACCATGACTCTAGCAAACCTTTCTGGTCCTGTTATGCTTAAATACGGTCACGAAGGACGGACCGTAAACCAGAATACGGCCCGTAAAGTGGGTTTACGACCACTGTGCATCCCGACTACTGTTCATAAAAATCAAATTTTGTGATTAATATGAGGGACCCTTTTCATTCATTTTCATTTCATTTCTCATCTACACCACTCAAGAACTCTCTAGAAAATTCTCCAAACACTTCAACCATAAGAATAACAAGGAAATCAATGATCAACAACATTAAATCCATGAAACAAAGTGTGTGAAACTCAAGTGAAGTTCATCCAAACCAAGAAGTTCAAAGAAAGGTGAAGTAGGGTTTTGGTGCAAAAGAAAGGATTCCACCCTAGGCTTGTTCCACCATCATCTAAGGTAAGTTTCATGACTCCATAATGTTGCTTAAGGTATTGTAAAGCTAAGATGCTTGAATGGTAGGAAAACATAGAAGACGGGTCTTAAAATGGATGAATAGTGTCACAATTGAATGGAATCATAAATGTTGATGTGCTATGATTATGAATATGTTGAAAAGGATGCTTAGACCATGAAATAAGTATTATATAGGAGGAAACACGATAATGAGTTATAAGTATTAATGTGGAAAAATTAGACAGAAATGGTGGATTGAGGTTAGTGCATGTAAATGATGATTGTTGATTTCAATATTGCGAGCGTTTGGGAATTAATATAGAATATGGGAAAAGTAGTATAAACAAAGGAAGTACCGCCCAATTTTCCTAGAAATAGTAGCGCGCGTTCTTATAGTCGATTAACTAACGTAAATGTGAATTCTCTTTTGAAGGTAGAAACGCGATATCGAAGGAGAACAAGCGAAAGATAGCTTAGTTAAACGTCAAAGGTATGTGAGGCTAGTCCCTTCTTTCTAATGGCATGAATCCTATAGCGTAACTTATTTCTTATCCATGAGCCTATGTCTATAATTAGCTACACAAGGTAATGAGTTAAAGTATAGAAAGTCCAATGATGTTATTTATCGCTTACACTCACCTTATATGCTAATTCCTTCAAGGTGAGACAGAATGTCCATGATTGTTCCATAATGCAATCGGGGGATCACGACCTTACGTCACCCCGATAGAGTATGGTTGATCTTGAGCCTTATGTATGTATTATGATAAGCTAAGCATATTGTGATGAGCATATGATGATATTACTATTACACCGCGCCTATTTGGCCGGGCAGTCACCGGCAAGGCGGGCAGCTATGCGATACACCATGGTCAGATGGCATGGGCAGACACCACTAGTGGGCGGCATGAGATGTTACCCCGGACGCGGGAGGCCTGGACGCAGGCTAATGTTATGATTATCACACCGATCCGATACGGACGGGCAATTTATACATGATGCACATATGATATGATGATGAGCATGAGTAAGACAGCATGACTTGTTTTCCTTATACTTGACAGTCAGATTCAGATGTTCTATACTGATATCATTTTTACATAATTGTCTTATTTCGTTGTTTATGCCTCTCATACTCAGTACAATATTCGTACTGAGGTCCATTTTATTTGGATGCTGTGTTCATGCCCACAGGTAGACAGGGGGGAGAGCTCGACCCAGATCTGTAGTAGCTGTCAGCTGATTGGAAGCCCTCCATTGTCCCGGAGGTGCTCATGATCTTTTTTTGTGTATATATAGCCATGTATGTGTATTTTTGGGCACGACGGGGTCTTGTCCCGTCCCTATGTTCAGTACTCCAGTAGAGGCTCGTGGGTGCGCAGTGCGGGTTAGATAGTCTCACGAGGTTGCCACTGTATATATATATATATATATATATATATATGTATTATTTTGATAGCTTAAAGGCCCATGTGTATGAAAGTATTTTATGTTTTCATATGAAATATGCTTTTCCTACGCTAAGAGTATAAAGACGATAAAAAGAGCATTAAATGAGTAAAACGAGCGACAGAATGAGCGGTGCTCGGCGGTTAGCCCCAGGTACCCGTCACGGCCCCTAGTTGGGTCATGACAGTTGTTGCCAAATATTAACTTTTTTCAACTATATTATTTTTGTTGCCAAAAGAGCTGTTGTAATTTCTATACTTTCTTGTAGTGCACGGTACATCTTCATCGCCCCTGGATGAATAGAATACCTGGAGCTATGAGCCTCCTTCTATATCAATCGAATCAGACCACCCACACGAGGAATGCACACGCATCCCTTGATCCCCAGAATCTCCTTACTATCAAACATGGCCTCTTTGGCCTCACCTTTCAAAATCTTATCATGAATCTTACATAACTAAGCATCCTCAGACTGCTGAGCCCTAATATGCTACAAGAGAGGCGGCCTCATCTCAACAGATGCTAAAACTCTGCCTAGATATGAAATATCAAGGCGCACAAAGTTGTTAGCCAGAGTCTGAACCTCCATGGCTAAACGACGCTCAGAAGCAACCAATTGAGCTAGACTGTGCATACTCACTGCCTTGCGACTCAAGGCATTGGCTACCACATTAGATTTTCTCGGATGGTAAAGTATAGTGATATCATAATCCTTCATAATCTCCATCCACCTACGCTACCTAGAGTTGAGATCTGTTACACCTCGGAAAAATCTTCCGTTGGTACGCAAGTGAATGAACTAGTGATGAGTACGAGCGTACGATGTTTCCGTGAGTAAGAGATAACATTTGACGACCCTAAGTGAGATTCCGAAGGCAATCGCAATAAGAGAGAGGCTATGCTCCATAATGAATAATCATAGGTTTTGGAAATGTGAAAAGTTACAAGTTTGCATTCTGGCCAGTGGTCGTAAAATGAAATACGGACCGTAAAGTGGTATACTGTCCGTAAACTGCCATGTCGTGTTTTGGCTTCCAAAACTTCAACTTTCTGCCAAGTGAGCAAATGGTTAAAAACGACCCAAAATATGGACCGTAAAGTGGTTTACGGCTCGTAAACTGCGTCCGTAAATCACCACATCTCAGTTTGAGTTTCTGGTTCTGATATGATTAAATACGACCACGAAGGACGGTCCGTAAACTGGAATACGGCCCGTAAACCAAGTTTACGACCACTGTGCACTTCAAATCAGATTTTTAAGTCATTAAATAAGGGGACCAAGGCTTAGTTCATTTCACTTCTACATCACACCCCTTCTCTCTAGAACATCTCTCTACATATATTCCATAAGAATTCAAAGATATTTGGTGATCAACAACATAAATCAAGGGAATTAAGTGTAAGAAAACCATCAAGATCATCCAAGGTCAAGAAATCCAAATGGAGACAAACTAGGGTTTTGCTCAAAGTGGAGTATTATCAACTAAAGCTTGTTCCTACAACATTTAAGGTAAGATTCATGATATTTCTATGTAGTTCAAGGTAGTTAAGAGTTGAAATACTTGGATTGTAGAAGAGTATAGAGAAATGAGTCATGAATATGGAATAGTGTCATTTTGAGAAATAGTATGAATTGAGCTATGGGTCTTGATGTATTGTGATGTAGATACGATATAAATGATGTTGAGAACATGAGATGAACAATGTATGTAAATGGACCTCGTATGTGTTATGGCCATGATTATGGATGAATTGAATGTAAGTCTAGAAATATGGATAATGTGAATGAGTAATGGCTATTGTTATGGCATCGTGAATTTATTATTGACGTTTGGGAGTTGAGATATGTTATGGAGGAGATGCTGTCCAATTTTCTCTAGCTTTAGTCATATATGCTAGCTATCGATTCTAATGATAGTATGACTTCAATGAAAGTAGAAACACTAGCATTGGAGGAGAACGCGCAAGTGTAGAATAGTGCAATGGAAAGGTATGTAAGGCTAACCCTTCTTTCATAAGGCATGGTTCTTTGGCCAAACATCTAAATCCTCTATACGAGTATGTTGTCTTTCAAATTATTTGATCTTCCGAGCTTGTAAGCTCACGATTCTTGATACGCTACGATTGTACTAAGTTTCTCGCATGACGAGTAGGCCTATTAAAGTAGATGAAATGAATGATGATGATAGTGATAATGGTATTGATGATGGCTATAATGATACTAACGATGACGGTTATGATAATGGGGTAAAAAGTAAAGATGCTTAGGAGCTATTGTGTATATGTATGACTATTATGAAACACCGAGCTTATATGGCCGGGTAGTATATGTATAGATGTATATGTATGTATATTTACGTAACGCGCGCACACCACTGTAGTTGGGTATGGATAACACTGAGCCTTGGTAGGGCCAGGTACGTGTAACACTGAGCCTTGGTTAGCCAGGTATGTATGATCACCGAGCCTATATATGATCGGGTACGCGAAACACCGATCCTACGTGGTCGGGTATGTTACATAAGGATATGTATGAAACACCGATCCTACGTGGTCGGGTATGCTATGTAAATGCTATGTGTATGACATGATTATGAATATGATATGACCATGTGTATGAATGTGAATAAGGGCATGTATATGAATACGAGCACAAATATGGTACGGGTATTATGGTGGAATACGAATACTGATGTAGGTTGATATTTGGCACAAATATCATGTTTTTTGTCGTATTACAACTTCTTCTTATGACTTTTATCGCTTAATTCATGAAGTAACCATTGTATATGAACTTATGTCGTTACATTTTCGTGTGTATAGGTACGATGACGACAAACGATGGAAAATGTGCTTGAAATGATTGGAAGTCGTAGCAGATGTCGATTGGCTGAGGTGACGAGTCGATGACCGCGAAGGGCGATTTAAAAGGAGAGTAATCGACTGCAGAACCTCGTTTTCCTTCCGCATCGCGGAAGGATCGCGAGAAGCTCCAGAGTGCGCGATCGGTTCGCATCGCGTGAAGAAGGCGAGCAGCTGCAGATCATTGAGCGATCCTTCCGCGAAGCGGAAGGAAAGCGGGACTCTGCGGACGTTTTCTCGATTAGATTAGGATTTGGATTCCTTATTTGTTATTTTAACCCTAGCCTATATATAGACGTTTTTATAGCTGAGAACGGTATTCTGGGATTATTCAAGGATTTGTAAGCCACCGTTCTCCTTTTTTCTCTCTCTAGGTTATTTTATTTTTCATCTTTTTTTAACCCTAGTTTATTCATGGCTTCTTTTGTCTATGATCGAATCATGAGTAGCTAAATCTTCTAGTTCTAGGGTTGTGGCGAAAGACTTGAAAGTTGATTTGATGACGATTATTATCTATTGATTTTCCATATTGTGGGTTGCTTATTTATTCTTGGTTTTAATTGTTTGATTATCTGGCCAATAGTTAGACACTATCTGTGGTGCGTGAATTGAACTTGAGAAAGGGAATTCACGTACGTAATAAGAATAAATAGAGTTTGTTCGATTTAATCGTTTCGCTAATGAGGATAGAGATATACCCTTTAGCCCTACTTAGTTGAAAACAGAGAAATAAACGTTTCTTGTTACCTCTGATGACCATAGAGATATAGGCGTTATGGTAACATCTACAAGCTTGTGAGTAGTTCGAGAGAATATCATAAAGCATAATTAACCCGTTAACTAGTAACCCAGGAAATAAAATAGGTGGAATTGTCTGAAGATCAACTGGATTGTCGAAAGCCATAACCCTAGATCTTTCTCTCATTTAATAATTCTTACAGTCCTTGTCAACATAGTCCCAGTCATAAAAACACCCATCATAAATTGCTTACTTTTCAAGTTTTAGTTTAGTACAACAAACAATCTTGATTTTCACTTTCTTGAATAGTTTCATTCGAATTTGAATTAGTTTGACAGTAGAATCTAAGTCTCTGTGGGATCGATATCTGGACTTAACAGTCTATATTACTTGTACGACCACGTATACTTGCGTGTGCGTTTGGGAGCAACATAGGTACACAAATATGTATTAGCAAGGGAAAGTTCCTATGAGAGGCAAGTAAGTGCATATGACGATGATATTGCCATCTCCCATCCTATGCTATTTCTTATGTTGCTATCTATGGTTCTATATTGATATTGACTATGTTTTACATACTCAGTACATTCTTCGTACTGACGTCCTTTTTGTTTGTGGACGCTGCGTCATGCCCGCAGGTGCACAGGGAGACAGGCTTGATCCACAACAGTATTCTCAAAGAACACCTAGCAGAGCTCCATTTCATTCAGAGCCATAATTTTTAGTACTCATTCTTTTGTGTACATAATTATGGGCACAGCGGGGTCCTGTCCCACTCATATGTTATGTTATACTCTTCTTACAGGCTCTTAGTCACTTATATATGGTTAGATATGTCTGGCCTTGTCGGCCCATATTTTGTATACCATTTTGATAGCCTTGTCGGCTCATGTACGTTGATGTGGCATAGATGCCAATCATTATATAAAGGCATTGTCGTCCAATGGGACTGGTATGATGAACGAATAGATTTATATGTTTAATTGTATGGCTCACCTTGATGTAAGCATAAAAGTAAGTTAAGGGGTGCCCGGGTGGGCTAGCACCGGGTGCTCGTCGCGGCCCTCTAGACGGGTCGTGACAAAAGTGGTATCAGAGCAGTTCATTCCTAGGGTGTGTCTACGAGCCCTGTCTAGTAGAGTCTTGGTTATGGGTGTGTTGCGCGCCAAACTTATAAACAAGAAGCTGCGGACATTTTAGGAATAAATGACCTTCTTTTCTTGATAAGAATCGTGCGATAGAGCTATGATGTGAGAAATTCTTGTTCCTTAATCGTGTGTTGTGTATTTCAGAAATGCCTAGAAAGAGAAAAGCTACAGCTGCCCCAAAGGGCAAGACGGTGGCAGAAAAGCGGGCTGAAAAAGCACTGCCACCGGTAGTAGCGGAAAGTGAGTCCCAGAGTGCGGCTCAATCCCAGTCCTCCTGTTCTGTGCCTATATTAGATGAGCGTGAGGGAGCCTCAACCCCAGCTTCTGCACCTCCAGTTCCTCCACCGGATGCTTCGGGCCAAGATGTGAAAGAGGCCATTAATTTGCTGACTCAATAGGTTGCGGCCCAGACTCAGCGGCAAAGTTCAGGGCAAGGTGATAGGGATGTTAGTGCAAGGGCCCGTGACTTCATTACTTTAAACCCTCTGGAATTCTTTGGGTCAAAGCCGGAAGAGGACCCTCAGGATTTCATTGATGGTATGTTGAGGACGCTTCGATTGATACATGCTTCAGAAACCAAATCGGTGGAGTTAGCGTCATATGGATTGAGAGATGTCTTGATCCAGTGGTATACGGTTTGGATAGCTTCACGGGGAGCCAATGCACCTCCCCCAGTATGGCAAGAGTTCGTTGATGCTTTTCTCCGACACTATATGCCTCCGGAAGTTCGGCCAGCTAGAGCCGATAAGTTCTTAAATTTGAGGCAAGGTAGTATGAGTGCTCTGGAGTACAGTCTCCGCTTCAATTCCTTGGCTAGGTATGCTTCGGCCATGGTAGCTGATATGGGCGACCGAGTGCACCGATTTGTAAAAGGCCTAGGGCCACACTTGATGGATAGATGCTTGACTGCGTCTCTTCAGGACGGTATGGATATTGCACGCATTCAGGCCCATGCTCAAAACATAGAAGAAAGCCTGCAACAGCAAAGAAGGGAACGTGAGCAAGATAGGGGCCATAGCAAGAGGGCTAGATCTTCGGGTCCGATGAGTGAAATTAGAGGTGGGCACAGGCAGCAGTTTCCCGAGCATTCAGGCTACTCTATGACCAGTGCACCTCCACGGTTTTCAGGCCATAGATTTGATAGATCTGCTTGTGCGGGGCCATGTCCGAGTTCTTCAGGGTCCCAGTTTAGTGGTGATTCGGGTCAGGCAAGGCCGCCTGTGCCACGATGTTCCTAGTGCTGGAAGTTGCATTGGGGTCAATGCCGATCGGGTTCAGATGGTTTCTATTCATGTGGTCGGCCAGGCCATATCATGCGTGATTGCCCCTCGGTTCATGGTAGGGGTAGGACCCAGCCCTCAGGGTCAGTAGTCGGATCTTCATCTTCTATGCGCCCTATGGGGCCAAGTTCACATGCGCCAGTTGGCCATGGTAGAGGCAGAGGGAGAGCTCCCAGTTCTAGCGGTCCTCAGCACCGTATTTATGCTTTGGCTGGACACCAAGATCTTGAGTCTTCTCCTGACGTAGTCACAGGTATATTATTGGTATTCTCTCATGATATATATGCTTTGATTGATCCGGGCTCCACATTGTCCTATGTTACTCGATATATTGCGGGTCGATTTAAAATCGAGCCGGAGTCGATCAAACCTTTTGAGGTGTCTACACCCGTGGGTGAATTGGTAATAGCTAGCCGAGTATATAGAGATTGTGTAGTTGTGATATGTGACCTCCGTACTATAGTTGACTTGCATGAACTAAAGATGGTAGATTTTGATGTCATTATGGGCATGGATTGGTTTGCTTCTTGTTATGCCAATGTTGATTGTAGAATGAAGATGGCTCGTTTCCAGTTTCCGGGAGAACCAATTTTAGAATGGAAAGGGAATACAGCTTCACCAAAAGGTAGGTTTATTTCCTATCTAAAGGAAAGGAAGATGGTCACAAAGGGATGTATTTATCACCTAGTGCGAGTTTAAGATATGGAAGCCGAATCGCCAACCCTTCTGTCAATTCCCGTAGTAAATGAATTTCCGGATGTGTTCCTGGAAGAGCTTCCAGGCCTTCCTCCCGAGCAGGAGATTGACTTTGCTATTGATGTGTTGCCAGACACTAAGTCTATATCTATTCTTCCTTATAGAATGGAACCTGCCGAATTGAAGGAGTTGAAGGAGCAATTGAAAGATTTGCTTGATAAAGACTTTATTAGGCCTAGTTCATCCCCGTGGGGAGCGCCCGTATTGTTCATTCGAAAGAAAGACGGCTCCTTGAGAATGTACATTGATTATCGGCAATTGAATAAGGTGACGATTAAGAATAAATATCCTCTTCCGAGGATTGATGATTTATTTGATCAATTTCAAGGCGCCAAATGGTTTTCAAAGATTGATTTGAGGTCCGGGTATCACCAGGTGAGAGTTAGGGATAAAGATACCCCTAAGACAGCCTTCAGAACAAGATATGGTGATTTCGAGTTCCGGGTGATGTCATTTGGGCTAACTAATGCACCGGTAGTATTTATGGACTTGATGAACAATGTGTTTAGGCCCTTACTGGATTTATTTGTGATTGTATTTATTGATGATATCTTGGTGTATTCTAGATCCGAGGCAGAACATGCGGATCATTTGCGTACTATCCTTGGAGTTCTTCGAACTCGAGAGTTGTTTGCAAAGTTTTCCAAATGCGAGTTTTGGTTGAACTCAATTGCATTTCTGGGGCATATTGTTGCAGCCGATGGTATTCGAGTGGATAGTCAAAAGATTGAGGCCGTGAAGACTTGGCTAAGGCCCGCAACTCCTACGGAGGTTCGTATCTTTCTGGGCTTAGCAGGTTATTACAGGAGGTTTGTTGAAGGTTTCTCTTCTATTTCTGCACCGCTCACAAAGTTGACCCAGAAATCAGCTAAGTTTCAATGGGCAGATGCTTGCGAACGTAGTTTCCAAGAGTTGAAGGATAGATTGACTTCTGCCCCAGTCTTGACACTCCCAGAGGGATTGGAAGGATATGTTGTTTATTGTGATGCTTCAGGTGTTGGGCTAGGCTGTGTATTGATGCAATAAAGTGGTTGCGTATGCTTCAAGGCAATTGCGGAAACATGAGCAGAATTATCCAACCCATGATTTGGAATTGGCTGCGGTGGTTCATGCATTAAAGATATGGAGACATTATTTATATGGTGTCCATGTGGATATCTACACAGATCATAAGAGTCTCCGGTACATCTTCAAGCAGAAAGAGTTGAATTTGCAGCAACGATGATGGTTGGAACTGCTAAAGGATTATGATGTCGATATTTTGTATCACCCTGAAAAGGCAAATGTTGTAGCTGATGCTCTTTGCCGCAGATCGATGGGAAGTTTATCTGATGTCTGACCAGAAAAGAGGGGAATGACCTGTGAGCTCCAGCAGTTAGCTAGCGTAGGAGTTCGAGTGGTGGACTCAGGTAGCAGGGGAGCTACTATTCAGAACTCAGCAGTCTCGTCGTTAGTAGCAGAAGTGAAAGAGCGACAATACGAAGATTCCATGCTAATGCAGTACAGAGATACACTCCCCCAGAAAGAGGAGTCATCATTTGATATTTCAGGAGACGGAGTTCTCCGCTGTCGAGGCAGGTTATGTGTTCTCGATGTGGCAGACTTATGCCACCAAATAATGAGGGAAGCCCATTGTTCCCACTACTCTATCCACCCCGGAGCGACAAAAATGTATCATGATCTCAAGTCTATATATTGGTGGAATGGGACGAAGAAATATATAGCAGAATTTGTGGCTCAATGTCCCAACTGTCAATAAGTGAAAATCGAGCACCAAAAGCCGGGTGGATTGTTGCAAGCTATAGAAATCCCAACTTAGAAATGGGAAGTGATTAACATGGACTTCATTTCAGGCTTACCCCGTTCTCGACGTAAGTATGATTCCATATGGGTGATTGTGGATAGACTCACAAAGTCAGCTCATTTCTTACCCGTCAGAACGACGTATGTGGCAGAAGATTATGCAAAGCTATATGTTAAGGAGATAGTGAGACTCCATGGTGTTCCGGTATCTATTATCTCCGACAGAGGTACTCAGTTTACAACTAATTTCTGGACGTCGTTCCAAGAGGGTTTAGGGACCCAAGTGAGCCTTAGCACGGCATTTCATCCATAGACCGATGGACAAGCTGAACGTACTATTCAGACTCTTGAAGATATGTTACGAGCATGTATGATAGATTTTAGAGGAAATTGGGATGATCATTTGCCAGTCATTGAATTTGCTTACAATAACAGTTACCATTCTAGCATTCAAATGGCACCGTATGAAGCTTTATATGGGCAAAAGTGTAGATCCCCGATCGAGTGGTTTGAAACCGGAGAGGCTAAATTGATAGGGACAGATTTGGTTCAGCAAGCTGTAGAGAAAGGTAAGCTCATACAAGATCGGTTGTTAGCAGCCTAAAGTCGCCAAAAGTCCTATGCGGATAATCGTAGAAGAGTCTTGGAGTTCAAAGTGAAAGACTGGGTATTCTTGAAAGTGTCGCCTATGAAGGGTGTAATGAGGTTTGGCAAAAAAGGGAAGCTTAGTCCCCGATACATTAGGCCTTATGAGATTGTACGAAAAGTGGGCAAGGTAGCCTATGAATTAGATCTACCTCCGGATTTGGAGTCAGTCCATCTGTTTTTTCATGTCTCGATGCTTCGGAAGTGTGTAGGAGATCCTACTAAGATCGCGCCAATAAGTGATGTACATGTGACAGAAAAGTTATCTTATGAAGAGATACCCATTGCCATAATAGATAGGCAAGTACGGAGGCTTAGAAACAAAGAAGTGGCCTCAGTTAAGGTTTTATGGAGAAGCAGTAAAAGAGAAGAAATGACATGGGAAGCGGAAGAAAGTATGCGATCCAAATACCCTCATTTATTTCAGCCCTTGGAAGAAGTCCAAGATGAGACGTCAAGATTTTAAGGTATGTATGTTTTCCTTTTATGCTTTTTGGGTCGTGCGTGGCCAAACTTGTATGCTATTGTGTTGTTGCCCTGTGAGGCATCGATATTATGGGTTGTTGTGACAGGATGGTAGTGCCATAGTATAGGGGAAACTCTGGCAAAACTTTTATAGAATCCCCGAAGACTTCAACCTTCGAGGACGAATGTTCTTAAGGGGGGGAGAATGTTACACCTCGGAAAAATCTTCTGTTGGTACGCAAGTGAATGAACTAGTGATGAGTACGAGCGTACGATGTTTCCGCGAGTAAGAGATAACATTTGACGACCCTAAGTGAGATTCCGAAGGCAATCGCAATAAGAGAGAGGCTATGCTCCATAATGAATAATCATAGGTTTTGGAAATGTGAAAAGTTACAGGTTTGCATTCTGGCCAGTGGTCGTAAAATGAAATACGGACCGTAAAATGGTATACGGTCCGTAAACTGCCATGTCGTGTTTTGGCTTCCAAAACATCAACTTTCTGCCAAGTGAACAAATGGTTAAAAACGACCCAAAATACAGACCGTAAAGTGGTTTACGGCTCGTAAACTGCGTCCGTAAATCACCACATCTCAGTTTGAGTTTCTGGTTCTGATATGATTAAATACGACCACGAAGGACGGTTCGTAAACTGGAATACGGACAGTAAACCAAGTTTACGACCACTGTGCACTTCAAATCAGATTTTTAAGTCATTAAATAAGGGGACCAAGGCTTATTTCATTTCACTTCTACATCACACCCCTTCTCTCTAGAACATCTCTCTACATAAATTCCACAAGAATTCAAGGATATTTGGTGATCAACAACATAAATCAAGGGAATTAAGTGTAAGAAAACCATCAAGATCATCCAAGGTCAAGAAATTCAAATGGAGATAAACTAGGGTTTTGCTCAAAGTGGAGTATTATCAACTAAAGCTTGAGATTCATGATATTTCTATGTTGTTCAAGGTAGTTAAGAGTTGAAATACTTGGATTTTAGAAGAGTATAGAAAAATGAGTCATGAATATGGAATAGTGTCATTTTGAGAAATAGTATGAATTGAGCTATGAGTCTTGATGTATTGTGATGTAGATACGATATAAATGATGTTGAGAACATGAGATGAACAATGTATGTAAATAGACGTCGTGTGTGTTATGGCCATGGTTATGGATGAATTGAATGTAAGTCTAGAAATATGGATAATGTGAATGAGTAATGGCTATTGTTATGGCATCGTGAATTTATTATTGACGTTTGGGAGTTGAGATATGTTATAGAGGAGATACTGTTCGATTTTCTCTAGCTTTAGTCATATATTCTAGCTATCGATTCTAATGATAGTATGACTTCAATGAAGGTAGAAACACTAGCATTGGAGGAGAACGCGCAAGTGTAGAATAGTGCAATGGAAAGGTATGTAAGGCTAACCCTTCTTTCATAAGGCATGGTTCTTTGGCCAAACATCTAAATCCTCTATACGAGTATGTTGTCTTTCAATTGATTTGATCTTCCGAGCTTGTAAGCTCACGGTTCTTGATACACTACGATTGTAGTAAGTTCCTCGCATGACGAGTAAGCCTATTAAGGTAGATGAAATGAATGATGATGATAGTGATAATGGTATTGATGATGGCTATAATGATAATAACGATGACGGTTATGATAATGGGGTTAAAAGTAAAGATGCTTAGGAGCTATTTTGTATATGTATGACTATTATGGAACACCGAGCTTATATGGCCGGGTAGTATATGTATAGATGTATATGTATGCATATTTACGTAACGCGCCAACACCACTGCAGTTGGGTATGGATAACACTGAGCCTTGGTAAGGCCAGGTACGTGTAACACTGAGCCTTGGTTGGCCAGGTATGTATGATCACCGAGCCTATATATGATCGGGTACGTGAAACACCCATCCTATGTGGTCGGGTATGTTACATAAGGATATGTATGAAACACCGATCCTACGTGGTCGGGTATGCTATGTAAATGCTATGTGTATGACATGATTATGAATATGATATGACCATGTGTATGAATGTGAATAAGGGCATGTATACGAATACGAGCATAAATATGGTACGGGTATTATGGTGGAATACGGATAGTGATGTAGGTACACAAATACGTATTAGCAAGGGAAAGTTCCTATTAGAGCCAAGTAAGTGCATATGATGATGATATTGCCATCTCCCATCCTATGCTATTTCTTATGTTGCTGTCTATGCTTCTATATTGATATTGACTATGCTTTACATACTCAGTACATTCTTCGTACGGACGTCCTTTTTGTTTGTGGACGCTGCGTCATGCCCGCAGGTGCACAGGGAGACAGGCTTGATCCATAGCGGTATTCTCAGAGACCACCTAGCAGAGCTCCATTTCATTCGGAGCCATAGATTTTGGTTACTCATTCTTTTGTGTACATAATTATGGGCACAGCGGGGTCCTGTCCCGCTCATGTGATATGTTATACTCTTCTTAGAGGCTCGTAGTCACTTGTATATGGTTAGATATGTCTGGCCTTGTTGGCCCATATTTTGTATATCATTTTGATAGCCTTGTCGGCTCATGTACGTTGATGTGGCATAGATGCCAATCATTATATAAAGGCATTGTCATCCAATGGGACTGGTATGATGAACGAATAGATTTATATGTTTAATTGTATGGCTTACCTAGATGTAAGCATAAAAGTGAGTTAAGGGGTGCCCGGGTGGGCTAGCACTAGGTGCTCGTCGCGGCCCTCTAGACGGGTCGTGACAAGATCCTTCTGACTGAACACGTGCTAAAGGATGCGGTGATCGATAAACACCTTACAGTGGACCCTATTGTCACGACTCGACTAGGGGCCATGACGGGTACCCGGGGCTAACCGCCGAGCACCACTCATTCTACTACTCATCATACTCGTCCTATGTTCATTCATTAATCTCATTCTTATAATCATAGGAAAACCATTTCCATTTGAGACATAATTACCTTTATATACATAAGCCCTTCGGCTATCAAAATGATATACATACAATAAAGACCTCATGACACCATATTACCCACACATACGTTTCTACGAGCCTCTAGTAGAGTACTAGACATATGGACGGGACAGGACCCTGTCGTGCCCAGAAATATATGTACACAAAATAAGCAGTGGCACCTCTGGAACAATGAAGTGCTCTCAAACCGGCTGATAGCTCCTATAAATCTGGATCACCTCTCTGTCTACCTGTGGGCATGAATACAGCGTCCAAAGAGAAGGACGTCAGTACAAATATTGTACTGAGTATGTAAGGCATAAACAATAACAATACATCAATGAGACAGGGGGATATCAAATGAAGAACAATCTGTAACTGACTGTCAATTTTAATAGAAATAATGCATACTGATTTACTTCATAAACATCATCATCATATCATGTATGCATATATATATATGTATAAGTTTCCCGACCATATAGGTACAGTGTGATCGTCATTAGCCCGCGTCCAGGCCTCTCACGTTAGGGGTAACCATCTCATGCCGCCCAATAGTGGTGTCTGCCCATGCCATCTACATATGGTGTATACGTTGCCCGCCTTAGCGATGTTTGCCCGGCCATGTAGGCACGGTGTAATGTCATCATCATGTATTCATCATAATGCATGCATAGTAACTCAAAGACAACTATACTTTATCGGGGTGACATAAGGTCGTGGACCCCCGATTCCATTATGGAGTATTCATGAGCATTCTACCTCACCTTGAAGGAATTAGCATATAAGGTGAGTGTATACAATAAACAACATCAATGGATCATAGTTACAATCATTATCTTTAGGATCTTTAGATTTAACTCATCACCATCTCTATCATGTTGATGACATATCTCGTTTCTATATCTCATGTTAAGCTCCTTACAATCATAGGTTCATAATTGCCGAAATGTAAGAAAGTCATGGGAAAATAGGAAAATTCATGTCATGGGAGTCATACCTTAGAAGGAAAGGACTAGCCTTACATACCTTTTCGTTTAGCTATTCTATTGCTTGATCGTTCTCCTTTGACGCTCACGTTTCTACCTTCAAGAGAGTTCGTATTATCGTTCGCTAATCGATTACATGAACACAATCAATCAAAGCTAGAGAAAATTGGGCAGCATTTTCTTTGTTGCTACAACTTTCCCCATATTACATACCAACTCCCAAACATCTATAATTACCTTCACAACATCATAAGCAACAATCTTCATACACCTACATCATCCACATTTCACAATTTCACTTCAATTCATCCATAATCATGATCATGATACACTATCACGTTTTGTCACGACCCAACTAGGGGCCGCGACGGGTACCCGGGGCTAGCCACCGAGCACCACTCACTCTACCGCTCATCTTACTCACTTAAGGCCCTTTTTATCAACTTCATACACGAATTAAAGGGAAAACATATTTTAGATAGAAATAAAAATGCTTTATATACATTTGCCTCTCGGCCATCAAAATAATATATACATATAATAACATCTTGTGAGACCATCTAACCCACACTGTGTATGTACGAGCCTCTACTGACAGACTGTATATATAGAGACGGAACAAGACTCCGTCATGCCCAAAATATGCATATATACCAAAAGGAGAATCACAAGCACCTCCGAACGATGGAGTGCTCTCAATCAGCTGACAGCTACTATGGATCTGGATCAAGCTCACCTCCCTGTCTACCGGTGGGCATGAACACAGCGTCCAAAGAAAACGGACGTCAGTACGAATATTGTACTGAGTATGAGAGGCATAAACAATGAAGTAAGACAACAATAATATGAAACATCTGGATCTGAATGACAATCATAAGAGAAGTAATGCATGCTGTCTTACTCATACTCATCATCATGTCGTATATGCATAATATGTAAGCTGCCCGTCCATGTTGGAACGATGTAATAATCAATAACAATAGCCCGCGTCCAGGCCTCCCGCGTCCGGGGTACCATCTCATGCCGCCCACTTGCGGTGTCTGCCCATGCCAAAAGGTCATGGTGTATCCGTATAGCTGCCCGCCTTGGCGGTGACTGCCCGGCCAACTAGGCCCGGTGTGATGCAATCATGACATCCTTATCATAAAATACTTATAATAATATGCTTATAAAAATATACTTGTCATCATACATGCATAAAGACTCTAGCACAACTGCATTTTATCGAAATGACGTAAGGTCGTGAACCCTCGATTCCATTATGAACATATATGAGGATTCTGCCTCACCTTGAATGAAATAATACATAAGGTGAGTGTGAACAATAAATAACATCATTATCAACATGGCATCATCATATCATATCTCTTTATCTTATATAGACACTTATGGATATAGGCTTTTAGCTTTCCGGAACATAGGAATTCATGAAGAGGAAAGGCATTCATGCTATAGGATTCATGCCATTAGAAAGAAAGGACTAGCCTCACATACCTTTGTCGTTTAGCTAAGCTATCGATAGCTTGCTCTCCTTAATGTCACGTCGCTACCTTCACGAAAGAATCCGTATTAACGTTAGCTAATCGACTCAAGGGAATACGTCACTATTTCTAGAGAAAATTGGGCAGCACCTCCTTTATTTATACTACCTCTCCCATAGTCTATATCAACTCCCCAACGTTCACAACAACATCCACAATATTACAATCAACAACCATCATTTATATACGTTTATCACATTCCACCATTTTCCTCCAATTTCCCCACATTTATTCTTATAACTCATTTTTGTGTTTTCGCACACTTAATACTTGTTTAATGATATAAACATCAATTATAACGTATTCATAATCACAACACATCAACATTCATGATTCAATGCCACTATCATTCAATGGTGACACTATTCACCCATTCTAGACCCATTTCCCATGTCTTTCTACAATTCAAGCTTCTTAGTCTTCTAATACCTTAAACAACATGATAAAGTCATGAAACTTACCTTAGATGATGGTTTAATAAGTATTGAGTAGTAATGCCTTCTTTGCACCAAAACCCTACTTCACCTTTCTTGGGTTTTCTTGAGGTAGATAACCTTTACTTGCATTTCATACACTTTGTTTCATGGATTTAATGTTGTTGATCTTGATGTTCCTTTGATTCCCTTGGATGAAGTGTTTTGGATAATATTCTAGAGTGTTCTTGAATTGTGGAGATGAGAAATGAAATAAAATGAGGTTAGGGTCCCATTTTAATACTCAAAATCTGATTTTTAATGATCAACAGTCGGGGTGTACAGTGGCCGTAAACCACAGTTCACGAACCGTATACTAGTTGACGGGCCGTATAACGTGGTCGTATTTAAGCGTATAAAAAACAAAAAGGTTGGCTGGAGATCATGGCAGTTTACGACTCAGTTTACGGGCCGTATTTCGATTTACGGTCCGTATTCTGGGTCGTATTTTACCATTTCAACATTTAACAGAAAGTCAAAATTTTTGAAATGTTGAAGGACGATGGCACTTTACTGTCCGTAAATCACTTTGCGGGCCGTAAATCACTTTATGACCACTGGGCTGAAATAAAATTCCGCAACTTTCTTATTTTCAAAAATTCATAATTAGTCATTCCCTACTTAGTAAAACATCGCACACTCATACCCTTCATTGGTCTATTCATTGTAGGCTCGCGGAAAATTTCCGAGGTTTAACACGTTTTCTCACATATAACGTTTGTCCCACGTTCTTAATGTCATTTATAACATATTTATAATCACAACATATCAAGGATCATGAATCATTCCAAGTTACTACTCAAAATCTCATTATTCTCATCTTTGTAATCCATTTTCTATCTCCTTTCATAATCTATGTCTTTCAACCTCTCAATACCTTAAACAACATGGAATGATCATAAAACTTACCTTAGATAGTGTGGGAATGAGTCTTGAGTGGAAATACTTCACTTGAGCCAAAACCCTAGTTCACTTCCAATGGGATTTCTTGCCTTAGATGAACCCTAATGAGTTTCTTGTACTTGGTTCTCTTGGTTTGATGAATTTGATCTTTGATTAGTCTTGATTTAATGTTGATGAAATGTGTAGAACACTCTAGAAGCCTTGAGAGAGATGGAGAAGAATGGGAAATGAAAATAATGAAGTGGGAATATCACGTTATACTTAGACTTAATTAATCCCGTCGGGACTTCCACAGACACTTATACGGTCCGTACAACATTATACGGTCCGTATAAGTGACCGTAATTCACCATCAAAGAAACAACATTTCTGTTGGGTGTTATACGAACTCTTATACGGACCGTATAAGTCGGTCGTATAACTCCATTTTCCTTGAAATGATTTTTATCGTTCGTTGATCTCCAATCCTTATGGAACTTTCTTAACACTTGTTTAACACCCTATTAACAACCTAAGGGATGTTATAACTCTTCTCTAAGACATCATTAAGTCACCATTAACTTGTTACTCATAAATCTCTTCCGATACAGAATGTATACCTTGCCTTTCTTGGCCAACTTTCTTCCCTTACCTTGAACGTCTTTGAAATCTCTATTAGGATCATCAAATGCTATTTCTTACTTATTGAAACATCGTATACTTGTGACCTCCGTTAGTCTATTCACTGTGCGTCAACGGCAAATTTTTCGAGGTGTAACATTCTTCCCCCCTTCAAGAAAATTTGTCCTTAAATGTTGAGTTCTCGGGAATTTTACGAAAATTTCGCCAGAGTTTCCCTTGTAATATGGCACTACCATCCTGTCACAACAGCCCATAATAGCAATGCCTCATAGGGCCACAGCATAATAGTACTAAAGTTTGGCTACACACGACCCAAAAGCATAAAAAAGAAGTATACATACCTTATAATCTTGACGTTTCATCTTGGATTTCTTCCGGGGGCTGAAATAAACGCGGGTACTTGGACTTCATATTTTCTTCCGCTTCCCAAGTCATTTCTTCTCGGTTGTTATTTCTCTATAAGACCTTAACTGAGGCTAATTCTTTATTTCTAAGTCTCCGTACTTGCCTATCCAGTATGGCAACGGGTACTTCTTCATAAGCCAACCTTTCTGTCACTCGAAAATCATCTACTGGAACAATCCTCGTAGGATCTCCAACACACTTATGGAGCATTGAGACATGAAAAACTGGATAGACTGATTCAAGTCCTGAGGGTAAGTCCAATTCATAAGCTACTTGACCCACCTTGCGGACAATCTTATAAGGTTCTATATATCGAGGACTCAACTTCCCTTTCTTACCAAATCTCATCACTCCTTTCATTGGCGACACCTTTAAGAATACCCAATCATCAACTTGAAATTCTAAGACTCGTCGATGGTTGTCTGCATAAGATTTCTAGCAACTTTGGGCTGTCAACATCCGATCTCGGATGACCTTGACCTTTTCTACTGCTTGTTGAATCAACTCAGAGCCTATTAGCTGTACTTCTCCTACTTCAAGCCACCCAATTGGGGATCTACACTTCCTTCCATACAGAGCTTCATACGAAGCCATTTGGATACTGGAATGGTAGCTATTATTGTATGCAAACGCAATAAGAGGTAAGTGATCATCCCAACTACCATCGAAATCTAGAACACATGCTCTAAGCATATCTTACAAGGTCTGAATGGTACGTTTGGCTTGTCCATCAGTTTACGGATGAAATACTGTGCTAAGCTTTACTTGAGTACCCAAACCTTCTTGGAAAGATTTCCAGAACTTAGTTGTAAATTGTGCCCCTCTGGCAGTAATAATGGACATCGGGACACCATGAAGTCACACAATCTCCTTAAGATATAGCCTTGCATAATCTTCTGCTGAGTATGTAGTTTTGACTGGAAGAAAATGGGCTGATTTCGTGAGTCTGTCCCCGATCACCCATATAGAGTCATACTTACTTTGGGAATGAGGTAACCCCACAATAAAATCCATGTTGATCACTTCCTATTTCCAAGTAGGGATTTCCATTGCTTGCAATAACCCTCCTGGCTTTTGATGCTCGATTTTTACTTGTTGACAATTTGGACATTGAGCTACAAATTCTGCTATGTCTTTCTTCATTCCATCCCACCAATACATTAACTTAAGATCATGATACATATTTGTTGCACCTGGGTGAATAGAATACTGAGAATAATGAGCTTTTTCTAGAATTCGACGGCATAATTCTGCAACATTCGAAACACATAGCTTGCCTCGGTATTTAAGAACTCCATCTATAGAAGTTTCAAATGGAGACTTCTCTTTTTCATGGAATGTGTCTCTATAATGTCTCAACTGAGGATCTTCATATTGACGCTCTTTCACCTCTATGTCCAAGGATGAAACAGTGGGATTATTGATATCAATTCCTGCACTACCTGAATCAATTAGACGAACCCCAAGGCTAGCTAGGTGGTGGAGCTCACGAATTAATTCCTTCTTCTCCGGAGGAGCTTCACATAGGCTACCCATTGATTTGCGGCTAAGCGCATCTGCTACTACATTTACTTTCCCAGGGTGGTATAAAATACTCACATCATAGTCTTTCAGTAGCTTTAACCACCACCTTTGTCGTAGATTTAACTCCTTGTGCCTGAAAATATATTGAAGACTCTTGTGATCTGTATAGATATCAACGTGAACACTATACAAGTAATGTCTCCACATCTTTAATGCATGAATAACTGCAGCCAATTTGAGATCATGAGTTTGGTAGTTCTTTTCATGTTTCCGCAGTTGTCTCGAAGCATAAGCAATGACTTTACCATGCTGCATTAATACACATCCTAACCCAACGCCAGAAGCATCACAATATACAACATAACCATCTGGCCCTTTTGGAAATGTCAAGACTGGAGCTGAGGTTAATCTGTCCTTCGACTCTTGGAGCTGCGTTCACGAGTATCATTCCACTGAAATTTAGCTGACTTCGAGGTTAGCTTCGTCAATAGGGCCGAAATAGATGAAAACCCTTCCATGAATCTTCTATAGTAGCCTGCCAATCCCAGAAAACTACGAACTTTCGTGAGCGTTATAGGCCTTGGCTAAGTTTTCACAGCTTTAATCTTCTGAGTATCCACTCGAATGCCATAATTTGAAATAACATGGCCCAAAAATGTCACAGAATTCAGCCAAAACTCGCACTTTGAAAACTTTGCATACAATTCTCGAGTTCGAAGAATTCCAAGAACAATACGTAAATGGTTTGCATGTTCTGATTCTGTCAGAGAGTATACTAGAATATCATCAATGAACACTATCACGAATAGGTCTAAAAGAGGCTCAATACATTATTCATCAAATTCATAAACATTGTTGGAGCATTAGTTAACCCAAATGACATCACCTGAAATTTATAATGGCCATATCTCGTTCAAAAGGCTATTTTGGGAATATCTTCTTCTTTAACTCTCACTTGATGATAACCTGACGCTAGGTCTATTTTGGAAAACCACTTGGCACCCTGTAATTAATCAAACAAATCATCAATTCTCGGAAGAGGATATTTATTCTTTATCGTCACCTTATTCAACTGCCTATAATCGATACACATCCGTAGGGAACCATCTTTCTTTCAGACAAATAAGACTGGTGCTCCCCACGGTGAGGAACTCGGCCTAATGAATCCTTTTTCAAGTAAATCCTTCAATTGTGCCTTTAGCTGTTTCAATTCTGCAGGAACCATTCGGTAAGGAGGAATAGAAATAGGCTTAGTGTCTGGCAACACATCAATAGTGAAATCAATCTCTCTTTCTGGAGGAAGACCTGGGAGTTCATCTGGAAATACATCCGGAAATCCATTCACTACCGTAACGGATTGGAAAATTGGAAACTTTGCTTCGGTGTCATGGACTCGGACTAAGTGATAAATATAGCATTTAGCTATCATCTTTCTCACCGTAAGGTAGGAAATAAACCTACCTCTTGGAGATGCTGTATTACCCTTCCATTCAAGCACGGGCTCTCTCGAAAATTGAAACCGAACTACTTACATCCGACAATCAACATTAGCATGACATGAGGCCAACCAATCCATGCCCATAATCACATCGAAATCTAGCATTTCCAGTTCAACTAAATAAAATTTAGTCTGGTGGTCACATATCACAATTACACAATTTTTGTATACTTGTCTAGCTATCACAGGATCACCAACTGGAGTAAATACCTCAAAAGGTTTAATTAGCTCGGGTTTCACCCCAATACGACCAGCAATATATGGAGTGATATAAGATAACATAGAACCCAGATCTATCAATGCATATACGTCATGAGAAAATACGGATAATATACCTGTAACCACATCCAGGGAGGACTCAAGATCCTGGCGTCCGGATAGAGCATAAATACAAGGTTGAGTGCCATCTGAACTGGACGCTCCCCCTCTGCCTCTACCTCGACCTGCTGGTACCTGGGGAGTCTGCCCTACCGGGCGCACAGAAGAAAAACCAACCGCTGATCCTGTGGGCTGAACCCCCACTCTACCACTCATCGACGGACAATCTCGCATCATGTGCCCAACCTGGCCGCAGGCATAGCAAGCATCTGAACCTCGATGACACTGTCCGGAATGTAATCTACCGCACTGGCTGCATCGCGGTACTGGGGGTCTCCTCTGGCTATAATCACCCCCAAACTGGGAACCTGAAGCTCTCGAGCTCTGACCCTGCCCTGACTGAATGGAGCGATCAAATCTCCTACCTGCAAATCGTGGAGGTGCACTAGTCACCGACTGACCTGAGTGTCTAAGATATGACTACCTCGATCCCCCTCTATAGTCGCTACCTGCACCCATAGATCTGGCCCTCTTGCTTTGCCCTCTATCAATGTCACGCTTACCCCTTTGTGGATGTTGTTGCTCTTCTAAGTTCTGGGCATGGGCCTGAATGACGGAAATATCCATCCCATCTTGCAATCAAGCCGTTGAATAATCTTTAAATAGATGTGGTCCTAAGCCACTCACAAACCTGTGCACCCTATCTCCCATGTCGACCACCATAGTCGGACCATATCTAGCCAATGAATTAAACTGAAGGCTATTTCTCGGGCACTCATATTCCCTTGTTTCAAATTTAAGAATCTATCCGCTCTAGCTCGACGAACCTCGGGTGGTAAATAGTGGTGGATAAAGACATCTACGAATTCTTGCCAAACTGGAGGAGGTGCATTCTCTTTTCTTGATGATATCCAATTATTATACCATAAGACCGCCACATCCCGGAGTCTATAAGATGCTAACTCCATAAGCATTCTGTCTCACCTTGAAGGAACTAGCATATAAGGTGAGTGTGGCACAAAGGACAACATCAATAAATCATAATTTGGATCACTAGCTTTATAGAAGCATCATATCATGAACTTTAGAATCTTTTGACTTAAGCTCATCATCGTCATTATCGTACTTCATCTCATATAAGGCTCTTCATGAACATAGACTCATGATTTTCCGTTATATACATATATTTAGAAAAGTCATAGAAAGATAGGAAGATTCATGCCACGGAGTCATGCCTTAGGAGGAAAGGACTAGCCTTACATACCTTTTCGTTTAGCTATTTTACCGCTTGGTCGCTCTCCTTCAATGTTCACGTTTCTACCTTCAAGAAAGTTCGTATTAACATTAGCTAATCGATCATATGAACATGCTCAACTAAGGCTAGAGAAAATTGGGCAGCATTTATTTTGTTTATACAACTTTCCCCATATCATATATCAACTCCCAAACGTCTATAATAACATTCACAATATTGTACCCAACAATCTTCATTCACCTACATTATCCACATTTCACAATTTCACTTCAATTCATCCATAATCATGATCATGATACACTATCACGTTTACTCACATATAACATTTATCCCATGTTCTTAATGTCATTTATAACATATTTATAATCACAACATATCAAGGATCATGACTCATTCCAAGCTACTACTCAAATCTCATTATTCTCATCTTTGTAATCCATTTTCTATCTCCTTTCATAATCTAAGTCTTTCAACCTCTCAATACCTTAAACAACATGGAATGATCATAAAACTTACCTTAGATAGTGTGGGAATGAGTCTTGAGTGGAAATACTTCACTTGAGCCAAAACCCTAGTTCACTTCCAATGGGATTTCTTGCCTTAGATGAACCCTAATGAGTTTCTTGCACTTGGTTCTCTTGGTTTGATGAAGTTGATCTTTGATTTGTCTTGATTTAGTGTTGATGAAATGTGTAGAACACTCTAGAAGCCCTGAGAGATATAGAGAAGAATGGGAAATGAAAATAATGAAGTGGGAACATCACTTTATACTTGGACTTAATTCAGCCCGTCGGGACTTCCGCACACACTTATACGGTCCGTACAACATTATACGGTCCGTATAAGTGACCGTAATTCACCATCAGAGAAATAACATTTCTAATAGGTGTTATACGGACCCCTATACGGGCCATATAATGTTATACGGGTCGTATAAGTCGGTCGTATAACCCCATTTTCCTTGAAATGATTTTCATCGTTCGTTGATCTCTAATCCTTATGGAACCTTCTTAACACTTGTTTAACACCCCATTAACAACCTAAGGGATGTTATACCTCTTCTCCAAGACATCATTAAGTCGCCATTAACTTGTTACTCGTAAATCTCTTCCGATACACAATGTATACCTTGCCTTTCTTGGCCAACTTTCTTCCCTTACCTCGAATGTCTCTGAAATCTCAATTAGGATCATCAAATGCTATTTCTTACTTATTGAAATATCGTATATTTCGTGCCCTCCGTTAGTCTATTCACTGTGCGTCAACGGCAAATTTTTCAAAGAGTAACAGAAACATCCGTGATTCTTTGGACATACTTGATATAGTAGCCATCTCTGGGCAGTGTGCGAAATGGCTAGTAGTGTAGAGGTGAAATCCAATTAGGATAGTTCCATAAGGTGTTATGTGGGTTTGTAGCCATATTTTCTATGTGTGTGACTTGTAATGGTATTTATCTCTCTCTTGATATCTCACTTATCATCGGAAATGGAAGGATAATAAAAAATGCTTGAAATTGTGAAGTGTACTTTATGATGATACACTCAAATTTACAGTTTTAATAGCGTAAAGTAGACGATGTCAAATATAGTAACCCAACGAGGTTGGGGTTGAATCCCACAGAGAATATGGTATGAAAAGTTTACTAAACAAGTATTATACTAATCTTGTGGTCCTGGTGTATTCCAGAAAAAGGGTTTTATAGTTGTTTTGGTTTGTGGACTAATTTAAAGTGACTAGAAATTTAAAGTTGTAAATATATGGGTAAAAATAACCAAGGTTGTGTCTCGGTCAGATAAAGTGTATGATCATGGGTAACGATCTTAATATACTTCTAATGGACTGTTTGTATGGATGCACTTAACCTCTATGTGAATCTGAACTATTTCCCAATAAGAAAAGATTATTTCTTTCTATGTTTTTTCCAAAGATAAGAAATTATGCATGAAGAACGGTTAATTATGCCAAGTAAATTCCTCTTATTTCTAAGTGAATTTATTAAACAAGATTTAAAGACTTGAGTTCTTGTCATTTGTTCTTACCTAACCGTAGTTATTTTCCCAAATAAACTAAAGTTTATGGCGTTAGCTAATGTTTGCAATCACTAACTATATGATGAAAACGAAGAACAAATAAACCCTAACAATCCATTATGCGTATATCTTTCACGATCCCCAATCACAACACACCCATCTTTGGGTTTACAATCTTAGTAAAGGTGTTTAGCTACTCATGGCAACAAGAAAACAATAAAAGATTGAAGATTGCATAATTAAATTTTGTATTGAACTTACGAATAAAACTTGAAATTAATTAATGTAATTTGTCTGGAAAATCTTCAAAAGCAATAACAACTCAAAAGTAATTACTACAAGTCCAAAACTCCAGATGTCCGAAAAATAAAACCTAAATAGGTATTTATACAAGTTAAACTCGGAATAATAAATCCCAGTCCTGTTCCAGCTCAGCTTGCACTTCGACGGGTCGTCGTTGCACTTCGACGGTCGTCGACATGTTCGACGACCATAACGACGATCTGATGACATATTTTTACTCTGCAAGAATTCCATCGTCAAAGCACTTCGACGGACTGTCGATCATGTTGACGGTGCAAGTCGACGATCTGATGACTTTGTCACTTTGCAGGAACTTAAACGACGAGGCAACTCGACGGACCGTCGAGCATGTTGACGGTCCATCCTTAATGCTTATCAGAACAGATCACTTATTTTCCTCATTTTTCGCTTTCCGAGCATTCCAACTTCGAAATACCTGCACAACACACAAAACATATCAAACTAACACAAACTTGCTTGAAAACAAGTAAAACTTAGAGTTAAAAAGCATTAGATGTGCCATAATTTCATGGCACATCATATGACAAGTGTAATTGATATCATGCATGGCATACATTCTTATTTCATATGATGATTTGTTATGAACTGTGATTGGAAATGATGATAAGTGAGAGAGCGTAGCCTCTGAAGTCTCTGCCAGAGAGTGTAAAAGAGAGATGAGTGTCCGATGCCCGCAGTCATTGCCGGGATCGTGAGAGTGTCCAATGCCCGAGGTCTTTGCCTGGATTATGAGAGTGGTACATGGACTTCGCGGGTCCCTCATGGGTCATGACTATCGAGACGTGGAGGTATTCCGTCCGTAGCATATGTGTACGATATGAGACAGTTGGCCAGTTGATGTGCCGTGAAATTATAACACATTTGATGCTTTTTAAATCTAAGTTCTACTTGTTTTCGAGTGACTTTTGTAAGTTTGATGTGTTTTGTGTATGTTGCAGGTATTTAGAAGTGCAAAAGCAAGTGAAAATAAGGAAATTGAAGACTTAGCACTGTTTTTGTACTTGTACGGTACCGTCATTATTCAACGGACCGTCAATTGAGCTATCGTTATGCTTAATCAAAGAAGTTCAGAGACTGTGCAACTTTGATGCAAAAGGACGAGAAGATCGACGGACCGTCAACATTCTCGACGGTCTGTCGAAGTGCACCGTCGTTTGAAAAATTGAGGATTGGTTCTGTCATCAGACAGTAGAAGTGTACCGTCGTTACTCGACGGTCCATCAAGTTGCAAACCGACTGGGGCGGTTTAGTCTTTATTAATTCCGAGTTTTTGACTTATATAAATACCTGATAGGGTTTTATTTTTCAAACATCTTGAGTTGAAGACTTGTATTGAGCACTTTGAATTTTTGTACTTTTTAAGGGTTTCAAGAATATTCTATTTCATTTATCTTCAATTCTCTTTGTAATTTCAATAACAATTATAATTACAATGTTTTGCATGTTCATCAACTCCACGAGTTGCTAAATTCCCTGCTAAGATTGTGGACCCAAGGATGGGTGTTTTGCGCATGGGTTTCTAGTTTTGATATATGCATAATGTGTTGTTAGGGTTTGTTAGTTCTTCACTATTCATCGTTAGTTGATGGTTGCAAATATTAGCTTATGCCATAAACCTTGATTTATTTGGGAAGATAATTAGGGTTTAGTAAGAACTAATAACAAGAACTCAAGGCTTTAAACATTGTTTAATAAATTCACTTAGGAATAAGAGGAATTTACTTGGCATAATTAATCGTTCTTCATATAAACTCTTTTGTATTTGGGAAAATCATAATGAGATATTGTTGTTAAATATTGGGAAATATTAGGAACTCCATTAGGGATTAAGTGCACTCATACAATGACCCATTAGAAGTATATCATATTAGAACCCTAAGTATTGCATTCATCTGACGGGGACAACCTTGGTTTATTTTACCATATATTACAATCCAGAGCAATTAGTCATAAACAACCAACTTTCTACAAATTCATCTGAATAAGACATTAGGCCTAAATAAAGTATTCTACGATTTTAGTAATGTTTTCAGACCATATTCCCTGTGGCATTCGACCCCAAACTTGTTGGGTTACTATATTTGACAACGTCCCCTTTACGCTAATAAAAGGTGTAATTTGAGCGTATCAAATTTTGGCGCCGTTTCCTGAGAATACGATTTTGAAATTACTAATTAGTGGTTACTTTGAATGAAGTCTTTTTCTTATTCCATCACACCTTGTTTGCTTTTTCTTGTGAACCAGGTGATCATGGTTATGCGAAATCAACGTGCAACACCTGGTAACCAGGGTGGTCAACATCATGAACCCTCGATTGATGCAGAGGAGGAGAATGTATTTGCTGATCTGATTGATGAGGAGGACTATGCATCTGCTATTGTTTATCCTCGAGTTGGAGCTACAAGTGTCAAAATTGACTCCTCTCTCTACCAGTTGTTGAAGGTTGAGGGATACTTTCGGAACTCTACCAATAATGATCCTCAACGATATTTGCAGAACATTGTGGATGTATGTGCTCATCACATCCAAAACAATGTTTCAAAAGATGATATTCAGCTGAGGCTTTTCAAATATTCCTTAGCTGGAGAAGCAAGAACGTGGTTCGAGAAGTTGCCCCGGAATTCTATTACTATATGGGCAGAGATGGTAGCTGTCTTTCTCAAGAAATGGTAACCTCCTAGCAAGAAGGCTGAGATATGTGACAAAATCTGTGAATTCAAGCAGTGACCAGGGGAATAATTATACGAATCGTGGGAGAGATTTAAAGAATATGTGCAGAAGTTTCCGACTAATGGTTTCTGGGAGAGCATATTAATAGAGAAGTTCTACCGAGGGCTGGATCCTATAACGCAGTCAATTGCAAACAATGCAGCTGATGTGTTTTTCATGGATAAATCTCACACTAGAGTTAACAACATACTTAACAGATTGACTACGCATAATCAGGCTTGGCAATCGAACAATGTTGATAGTGTACCATATGGGAATGTCATGATCCAGAATATGGTGAAGGAGAATCAGGATACTCAGCAGACATTGGCTCAACTTGCAATGAATATTTCTTTGTTGACCAAGATGTTTGATTAGAAGGAGACTAAGAAGGTAAATGTTTGCGAAGACACTTCAGGTATGCTGAATGGGATATACCAAGTCCAAAAGGGTCCATATCACGAGGGATCTCCTATGCAAGTTGAGGATGTTAACTATGCTCTCAAGGGGGACATCCAAGAGGGTTATCAGAATTAGAATCAAAATCAATAGAGACATCAGGAGGGGCAAGGTGCATACAACAACAACCAAGGGAACTATAACAACAATTATGATGGTTCGAACCAAGGGTGTTACATCTCAAAAACATTTACGTCGTTCTCAGACCAACATAAGCTCGGAGAGGTTATAGGGCCCTTATAAGGTTAAGGAGTACTCTTAACAAGTGTTAAGCAACTGTCTAAAGGTTTTGGGATCGAGCAAATTGAAGAAAATAAGTTTATCAAAAATTTGAAAAACATTTGGCAGAATTTTGGACAGAAATTTTGGGTCAACTTACGAGAGGTATACCTCTTGGGATATCAAGAGTTTTAAGGTGTTTCAAGAGTCTAAAATGAAGTTCGTCGAGTGTAGTTTCCAACGCAACAAACCGTTCATCAATACGACATCAGAGTAAGGAGTTATGGGCGTTTTAAGATGGACTGCTAGAAGCATGTGAATCTACGCGAATTCTCTAGAAACTCACTTAAGGCCCACTAATTCGGTCCAATGGAGCCTAACCCTACCCAAACACCTATAAATACCCCTCTAACTCATCATTTTCATCATTCTTTCACCATTTCTCATCTCCACACCTCTCTAGAACTTCCTACTACATTCATCCAATATCCAAATCCCCCTAAACATATCCCAAATCCTCTAGAACATTCCTCCAACTTCCACAACATGCACATATATTCCTACAAGTTTATATGACAATTTTGGTCATTTTTATTTCATTTTTAACATAGCCTCAAGTCCTAGGAAGTCCTACAAACTTCTCCAAACACATTCCAACATATTTCCAAGCCCAAACCAAGGATCAAAGTGAAGATTAAAGTGGTTAAGGGTTTCCAAGTGAGGTCTACACTTGTCTCCTCCTCTTGAAGATGTTTGGGTGAGTATTTTAAGGAGAAGTAACCATAAAATTGAAGTGTTCTTGAATTTTGAGGTAAGATTTCATATTAGTTTCATGTTTATGAGTTTATTTGGTAATTATGTTAAGATTTGAGGAGAAGAAAATTGGAGGAAAAGTTCAAATATGCATTTGATGATATCTTGAGTTGTGAATTAACTTGAGTTATAATTATTAGTATGTTTTGAGCAAAATCTTGTTATGAGGGATAATAATGATGTTAAGGAATTGTCGTGTACGAGTGTATAAGGGGTTGTATGAAGTTGTTGTTATGGATTGATTATGAAAAGAAGTTTTGGGATTGAATTGAGTATAGTTTGAATGTAATCTTTTGAATATGGAACCATTGATGTTTTATTGTGCTCTGGGAGTTATTTTGAAGATTGGAGGGAGTAGAAGATATAGGGGAGATGCTGCCCGGAATTCAGCAGATTCTAAAGGGGTTTAATTCGAAGGCTTAAGATAAGCATATGACGATAAGCCTAACAATAATATGAATTCTCTTGAATGTAGATTTACGAGCTTAGGAGGATAAGCGTTAAGTGGTTAAGGAGACCAAAAGGTATGTTCAGGCTAGTCCCTTTCTTTCTAAGGGCATGATTCCCTTCTTATGCACCCATACATGTTTTCCGTAACATCCTTATTCTCAAAAGCTAGAAGTTCATGATTCTCAAAGTTCTTATAATGCTAAAGATAGATGTTTTCTAAGATGATGATGACCCCATTTCTAGAAATTCCAAGGCTTATGATTTTGATGCTATCATGAGATTGTTGAGTTTATTTTATGAATTTCTTAATTTTATTCATTGTTGTTGATCTCACCTTATGATAATTGTTCCTTCAAGGTGAGATATAGCGATGATGATTGTTCCATAATATAAATCGGAGGTTACCAACCTTACGTCACTCTGATAGAGTAGAAATGTTTAATTGGGCTCTCATGCATGCTATATGTATTTATATATGTAACTTTTATAATACCGTGCCTACATGGCCGGGCATGATATTATATATAGCCGCGCCTACATGGCCGAGCATGATACTATATATATAATCGACCCTTGGTGGCTGGGCATGATATTATATATAATCGACCCTTAGTGGCCGAGCATGATACTATATATAACTGACCCCTAGTGGCCGGGCATGATACTAAATATATATATATAACTGAGCCTCAGTGGCCGGGCAAGATACTTTATACATGTATATATGAAAAAGTCTTTCTTTTTAAAGCCAAGTATGCATGACATCCGCCTTAAAAAGGCATTCAGAGGCACAGGTTGATCTCTTCTATATTATGTTATCTTCATACTTTCATTATGTGGTTACTCATGCCTTACATACTCAGTACATTATTCGTACTGACGTCCCTTCTTGTGAACGCTGCAGTCATGCCCCCAGGTAGACAGGTAGACGGACCAGGCCCTTAGGAGTTTTATTAGCGGAGTCTGGAGCACTCTATTTGTTTCGGAGCTACAGTTTATTGGGCATGGCTAAGTCCTTCCCTGTCTTCACGGATTCCTGTATTCTATATAGAGGCTCGTAGAGAGATGTGTGTAGCTAGAAGCCCCATATAGATATCAGTTCATGTTGTTGTATTATATTATGGCAGCCTTGTTGGCTTGTGTTTATGGGCATAGCTATTGATGATTATATAGAGATATGTCACTATCTTGTAATATGTGCCCTTACAGAGTATGACGCCCATGAGATATCTTTGTGGTCCACCTAGAAATGATTATGAGATGTAAGTTCAAAGGTGCTCGGTGGGTTAGCTTCGGGTGCCCGTCATGGCCCTCCGGTTGGGTCATGACAAAGGGAACAACAACAACTTTGGAAATAGAAGTTCCAATCCATACATTCCCCCCAAAGGGCAGTCAAACGATCAAGGTAGTTCAAGATTGGAGGAAATACATGAGAAGGTTTTGGCAAATTAAACCAAGTCTGAAAAGACATTATCTGGGCTAAAAAAAAATAGTGCGATCTCATACAGCGGCTATTCAAAAGCTCGAGTCGCACATGCGTGATATTTCTAGAGAGCAGCACCCTCCTAAAAAGGAGGACTTCTTAGTGACACTATTTCGAATCCGAAGAATGAGGGAGGCGGTATAGGCCGTGTGTTTGCTATTAGTACTCGAGGTGATAAAATACTCCAAAGTGATGAAAAGAAGGTTGCTGATCTCGAGCCAATTAATGAAGAGGAAGAGGTGTCGTCTGATGCACCAATTATTGTTGATGAGGTTCCTAGTGAATAGAAAGTTGTTGATATTCTAGAAAGTTGCTGATATTCCAGAAAGTTCAAAGGTGGCTGATGATAAGAGCAAGCAGACTGTAAAAGGGGCTCTCCATCCTTTGACTCATCTTTTCAAATCTAAACCTCCCTTTCCTCAAAGGTTGGTGAAGAAGAAGAAGGAAGATACTAAGTTCGAGAAATTTTATAATCAGCTGAAGTAGTTATCTCTGAACTTTCCATTGTTGGATGTTGTCAAGGAGATGCCCGGTTTTGCTAGGTACTTGAAAGACCTGTTGACCAAGAAGAAGACGGTGCAACATGAAACCGTGAGTTTGACTCACACTGTAAGTTCCATTATTTCAACAACTACTGTCCAGAAAAAGGGAGATCCTGGGGCGTTCACCATTCCTTGTTTTGTTGGGCACCATGATTTTACTCGTGCTCTGTGTGATAATGGGGCGAGTATAAATTTAATGCCACTTGATATCTACAAGCAATCAGGTTTGGAGATGCCAAGGCTGACTACTATGCGATTACAAATGGCTGACAGATCGATTAAGAGGCCAATTGGCGTGGTTGATGATGTTCTTATGCGGGTCAGTGATTTTCTGTTGCCCACATATTTCGTGATACTTGACTGTGCTATTGATCGCGTTATTCCCATTATTCTGGGAAGACCTTTCCTTGCTACGGGAAGGGCTATTATGGATTTGAAAAAGAACGAAATAAAATCCCAGTCAATGATGAAGAGGTGACTTTCTAGGAAAGTAAGGGTATGAAGTTACCAAGTGATTATGAGAGAATTTCAATGATTTATTCTTTTGATGTTGTTGATGAAGCGGTGGAATTCAAAATGGAAGAAGAAAGTTTGGGAGAAGCTCTTGCTGCTATTATTATCAATTTTGATGCTGAAGACATGGAGGGTTATGTGGAGACTGTTAATTCACTTGTTGGGTTGGGTTCATATTCTTACAACCCAAAGAAGCTTGATATTGATCTGGACAATAGAACAACTCCTTTAACAAAGCCTTCTATCGTTGAGCCACCGAAGCTTGAGCTTAAGCAGCTCCCGTCACATCTGAAGTATGAGTTCCTTGGTCCGAATAATACATTGCCAGTGATTGTTTCAGCATTACTGACTGAGGAGCATATCGAGAAGCTTTTGGAGATATTGCGTGAGTATAGGTGTGCTATTGGTTGGACCATAGCAGACATTCGGGAAATTTCTTCTGGGATCTGTGAGCATAAAATCCATTTAGTGGAGGATAGAAAGACGAGTGTGGAACATTAATGGAGACTGAATGAAAATATGCAAGAAGTTGTAAAGAAACAAATCATCAAGTGGTTAGACGATGGAGTGGTTTACCCTATTGCTGACAGGAAAGGGTGAGCCAGTTCAATATGTTCCAAAAAAGGGCGGCATCACAGTAGTGTCCAATGCAAAGAATGAGCTGATTCTGACGAGGACTGTGACAGGTTGGAGATTTTTCATGGACTATCGCAAGCTTAACACTGCTACTTGCAAAGATCACTTCCCTATGCCTTTTATTAATCAGATGCTTGATCGACTGGCGGAGCGGTCTTACTATTGCTTCCTAGACGGGTATTCCGGCTACAATCAGATCAAAATCGCCCTTGAGGATCAGGAGAAAATGACATTTACTTGTCCTTATGGGAAATTCGCTTTCAGTAGGATACCCTTCGGTTCTTTGCAATGCACCGCCTACCTTTCAACGGTGTATGATATCAATATTTTCTGATATGGTGGAAGACTTTCTTGAGGTCTTTATGGATGATTTCTCTATGGTTGGTGATTCTTTTGATGACTGTCTTGACTATCTGGGTCGAGTGCTTAAACGCTGTGAGGAGACTAATCTGGTGCTGAATTTGAAAAAACGTTACTTCATGGTGAAGAAAGGGATCATTCTCGGGCATAAATCTCGGAAAATGGGATTAAGGTTGACCAGGAAAAGATTGATGTGATTTCAAAGCTTTCTCCACCTATATCAGTTAAGGGTAGCTAGAGTTTCTTGGGACATGCTGGCTTTTGCAGGCGTTTCATCAAAGATTTCTCCAAAATTGCTAATCCGTTATTTAAGATTCTTGAAAAAGAGGCTAAGTTCGAGTTTAATGAGAAGTGCCGCAAGGCATTCGATGAATTGAAGGAGTGTTTGACTACCGCTTCTATTATTGTTTCTCCTGATTGGTCTCTGCCGTTCGAGTTGATGTGCGATACGAGCAGTTTTGCCATTGGTGTTGTGCTTGGCCAGAGACATAATAAAATCATGCACCCTGTCTACTATGCCAGTAAAACATTGAATGCGGGTCAGATGAATTACACAGTGACTGAGCAAGAGCCACTTGCTATAGTCTTTGCTTTTGAGAAATTTCGGGCCTATTTGTTAGGGTCTAAAATTGTGGTTTACACTGATCATGCCGCATTGAGGCATCTGATGGCGAAAAAGGCAGCTAAGTCATGGTTGATTAGATGGGTGTTGTTGTTGCAAGAGTTCGATTTTGAGGTAAAAGACTGCAAGGGAACTGAAAATCAGGTAGTAGACTATCTCTCTCGGCTTGAAGAGGCTGGGAGAGCTTCAGATGAGCTAGATATTGATGATGCTTTTCCCGATGAGCAGGTTTTAGTAATGACAATTGAGGTAGCACCATGGTATGCAGACATCGCCAACTTTTTGGTGAGAGGCATTATTCCTGATCATATAAAGTCATACTAGAAGAAGAAGTATCTGTGGGATTCTCGTATGTATTATTGGGATGATCCATACTTGTTCAAAACATGAGCTGATAACATCATTCGGCGTTGTGCTCCCGAGTGTGAGGTAATGGAAATCCTGAAGGCGTGCCACAATTCTCCTGTTGGGGGTCATCATAGTGGTAGTCGGACAGCTGCAAAAGTTCTTGAATGTGCTTATTAATGGCCTACTCTCTTTCATGACACAAATTTGTTGGTAAGATCTTGTGATCAGTGCCTAAGACAGGGGAATATTGGTAGGAGGCAGGAGATACCTATGAACTTTGTGATGGAATTGGAGGTGTTCGATGTTTGGGGAATCGATTTTATGGGGCCCTTTGTGAGCTCTTGTGGCGTGAAGTACATCTTGGTCACTGTGGATATGTGTCTAAATAGGTAGAAGTGGTGGCTTTACCAAATAATGAAGCCAAGAGTATCATGGGGTTCTTGAAGAAGAGCATATTCACTCGTTTTGTTACTCCAAGTGCGATAATCAGCGATGGTGGATCTCACTTTTGCAACAAAGCCTTCGCGGGATTAATGGAGAAGTATGGTGTGCAACATAGGGTGGCAACCCCTTATCATCCTCAGACAAGTGGGCAGGTTGAAGTCTCCAATCAGAAGATAAATAGTATTTTGGCCAAGAGGTCAATGCAAATAGGACCGACTGGTCCCGAAAACTTGATGATGCTCCTGGGGCCTATCAGACTACTTACAAAACTCCGATTGGGACTTCCCCTTTCAAGCTGGTTTTTGGCAAGGCATGCCACTTACCGGTCGAACTTAAGCATAACTGAAGAAGCTGAATATGGATTGGGAAGATGCAACTAAACTTCGGTTGTTTCAACTCAACGAGATGGATGAATTCCGATACCAGGCTTATGAGAGTGCAGCATTATAAAAGGAGAGGATGAAAAAATATCATGACAAAGAGATCCTCAAGCGAGAATTTCACAAGGGCGATTCTGTCTTGCTTTATAACTCCAGACTAAAGTTGCTACCAGGAAAGTTGAAATCAAGATGGTCCGGACCTTTCGAGGAGGTAAGTATCTCGCCCCGTGGGGCAATTGAATTGAAGTCCGGAGATGGAAGTCGGACATTTAATGTGAATGGGCAGAGGGTGAAGCACTAGTACGCATGTATTGATGGGGATATAATTGTTGATAAGTACCGGTTGAAGCATCTGGGAACGGATTCTGATCCGGAGGACTCTCACCCGGAGTAAAATGGTACCACCATCGTGCCGCGACGTTAAATCAAGAGCCGTGGGAGGCAACCCAAGTTTAGATTTCTGTATTTTTCTTGGTGTGTTTATTTTTTTTTCAGTAGTGTATCTGGGCTATTTAACGGGTGTTAAGTGTGCAGGAACTGGAACTGGAACTCAGGAATCTAGCAAAATATCATCTCAGTGCAAATTGACGAGACCGTCGACATTGTTGACGGACCGTCAATGTGCATTGATGGTATGTAGAGTCAGAGTTCAGAGAGTTTGCAAATTGCAACTCTCTGACAAAGTAATTTGACGAACACTCGATATGTGATGGTACCGTCGATGTACAGTGACGGTCCGTCAAATTACCCAGGTAAGTACTGTATTATAATAATAATAATGATAATAATAATAATAATAATAATAATAATAATAATAATAATAATAATAATAATAATAAAACGGCGAGCAGAGGGTTTTAAAAGCCCATAAGTCGCGCCCTTTTCTTTTTCTTCTTCTCCACTTCTCCACCCATTAACCCACGATCTTCTCTCCATTAACACACAATTATTTCTCCATTGAACCCTATTAAACACCATAAACCACCATAAAATCACAATACACTGTCAGAAAACCATAATCCTCTGCTTAAAACAAAAGCAAATAGTTTTTCGAGTTCTCTGTCACTATTTCCACAAAAATCCCCGTGTTTTTCTTCAAATTTCTCTGTTAATCAGGCATGTTGATGTTGCACGCCCCTTTTCTTGGTTTTCTTTTGTGAATAGTTGTTCTTAAATTGAAATAGATTCTGAATTGATAAAATTCTTATATAATGGAACTAGGTTGTGTCTATTCATGGATGAACTATGTTGTGGGTGTGCAAATTGGTTGGTGTCACGACCCAACCCGCCATGACTGGCACCCACACAATCTCCTAGTGGGCGAACCACTACGCCTAAGCATCTACTCATTCAAGTCCGTTTTCATTAACTAATTCAATCAGTTCATAACAATTTAAACACAAGATTAATCAAAAGTAGTCATGCCATAATCAATAATCGTAAATGCGGAAGTCCTAACTATTACAATCCCAAAATTCAAAAGTCACTATACAAGGATTCTAATCCAAAAACATGTCTAAGGAACGTATACTGTCTGAAATAAATAAACATCAATGTCTGGAATGGAAATAGACGTTAGATAAGAAAGATCTTCGGGCAGCCTGGCATGGATAGAAGCTCACCCTCAATTTGTCAGCAAATGGCCTCAACGCTAAATGTGAGGTCGGGTAGCAGTCTCTGGATCACAATCTGCATTAAAAAGAATGCAGCATGGTAGTATCAGTGCAAACACTATGTACCGGTAGATATCATAGGCTGACTAAGATTAGTATCATGCATGAATCACAAAATCAATAAAATAGACAGACCAGTCAACAACACAGAATCAAATATCCAACACTAAGTCAATAAATGATATTAACAAATCAAGTCAATGGAAACAACAAATGAAATAAACCTCCTAACAATATTCTCCCTTACTCAGTCACTGATCACTCATGTACATACATGCTAATTGTTGCCTTTGCTCAATAGCCATGACCTGCAGGGGACCCATGGTGTCCATGCACCTCTCGTTCTGGAATTTACCTCGGACCACGAGCCTATAAACTAGGTCACATCCTCATTGCCGGTCAAATGTGCCTTTTCATATCTAGGTCACATCCTAACCCCCAGTCAAATGTGCCTTTTCATGTATAAATATATTCATTGTTACATCACTTTCCGTGATCAATTATCAAGTAGTATTTAAATTTCATCAAGAAGATCATATTAACTTCTCACCACAATTGTCATCAAAATATAGATCACAACACATCGAATAATGGCAATAAGCCCATATTGTCACTCAATCAATAGCATATAGGAATTCTAACCACACATAATGCCCGAAGACTAGAAATGCTTTCTCCTATCAATCTTATAGCACATACAATCAACTAATCAAAGTCTAACTCAAGTAGACCGTAACCTACCTCAACTGCAGAGGTGGAACAATGCAAATTACTCCGTTATAGCGTTCCCCTTCCGTAATTCCTCGGAACGCTCAACGTCTAGCAATTAAGATGCTAAATAAGTCACAATCACCCTAGTCAACAATATCAATTCAATGAACACTCTTCCACTTTACCCCTTTCTAACGGGTGAATGCTTACTAGGTGTAAATCATCCTAACATTGGCCTTAGCAACCATAAACTATCAATTTATAAGGTTATTCAATCAAATTATCACTTGCAAGCTGTTTCTATGGTCAAGCTACCATCTTTATGAAACCCTAAGTCTCAATTCACTTAGTTCATGCCTCTAACGGTTCAATTCTTGATTGGAGAGTGATAACCCAAGCCTTTAGAAGATAATCAGACAATAATATTCATAACCCACCAACTATTAAAGGTTTATTAAGTTCTAGGGTTACTACTCTCAAATCACCATTGTAGAACTATTAGAATAATGATAATCTTAGAGATGAATGCGTAACGAAGGAAGGAATGGTTGAGACTTAACTCTCGAGAATATTCTTGCCCTAGCTTTAGAATTTTTCCCAAAGTGCTCCTTGAAAACTGATTTGGAGTTTTATAAATAAAGAATCCTAACTAAGTGTTTAAAACACGGCTACTGTCCCCGTCGATCGCTGCAGCGGTCGTTCTGCCTCTGCGGCGGTCTCGCTATAGCGGGAAAGTGCCCGCTGTGATGGACCCAACTAAAAACTTCCCTCCGCTGTGGAAAGCCAGGTCCCGCTATAGGGCAAGCGCTACAACGGTCCACTGCCCGCCATAGCAGACACTCTAAATCCCGACTCACTGCGGCGGCGAGAGACTAGCCGCTACAGCAGTTCCATTGAACCAGTGAGCTCACTAATTTCCACAGGTTTCCACTCTACCATACAACACTTCATCCGAGGCCTCACAAACACAAATAAAACATGCACATTAATTAATGTAAAAAAACCATACAGACTCACCCGTGGCCTTGGAATCCTCAGCGGAGGTCTAATTTCCTACGTCACCCCCAATGGACTCAACAAAATCAAACAATAATCACAATAAGCCAAGTTTTTAGTTCTTAGACTTCTACATTTGAGCTTCTATTAGCTCGTTCTACCATTTGAAGGGTTCTATTTGGTAGGGTGATCCTAGACTTTCCTTAACGACCGGGAGGGTCGTTATATCATATACCAATCAAAACATTGTTCGTCTCCGAACGGACAAGGATGAGGAATCTAGGAAAAGTAGCTGTTTCGATGAAAAGTTAAGGATACTTGCTACGCATATCCTATTCTGTGTCCCAAGTAGCTTCCTCAACTGGGTGATCCTTCCACTGAACTTTCACGGAGGCTATTTCCTTCGACCTCAATTTACGAACGTCTCTATTAAAGATAGCAATAGGCTCTTCCTCATACATCAAGTTCTCATCTAGTAAAATCGAATCCCAACGGATTATGTACGAACCATCGCCTTGATATTTCTTCAACATCGAAATGTGAAATACTGGATGAACACCTGATAAGCTCGGAGGTAAAGGCAACTCATAAGCTACCTCCCCTACACGTTTGAGAACCTCAAATGGCCCGATGAATCTCGAGCTGAGCTTGCCCCTCTTCCAAAGTCTCATCACACCCTTCATGGGTGAAACTTTCAACAAAACTTGTTCTCCTTCCATAAACCCAAGATCTCAGACCTTTCGGTCCGCGTACTCCTTTTGCCTACTCTGTACTGCCACAAACTTAGCTTGAATCAGTGTCACTTTCTCTAATGACTCTCTCAGAAAGTTCGAACTCTATGGTCTCACCTCGAACGCATCGAATCAACCAATAGGAGACGTACACCTTATCCCATGCAAAGCCTCAAATGGATCTATGTTGGTACTTGAGTGGTAGGTATTGTTGTATGCGAACTCTGCCAATGGTAAGAAATTATCTCAGTGACTACCAAAATCTATCATACAAGCCCGAAGCATATCCTTCAGAACCTAAATAGTCCGCTCGGACAGCCCGTTAGTCTGAGGGTGGAAAGCTGTACTAAGGTCCAACATAGTACCCAATTCCTCATGCAGATGCTTCCAAAATCATGATGTAAACGTCGTGCCCCTGTCAGAGATGATGGAAACCGAAACCCCATTCAATCGAACCACCTCCCTGATGTACAAATTGGCTAACTTCTCTGCATTATACATTACCTGGACCGGAATAAAATGAGCAGACTTAGTCAACCTGTTAACGATGACCTATGTGAAATAAAACTTCCCCAACGTCTTTGGAAGACCAACCATGAAATCCATTGCTATTCTTTCCCACTTCCACTCAGGAATAGGCATCCTCTAAAGTGTACCCCTAGGTTTCTGATTTTCATACTTCACCTGTTGGCAGTTCAAACACTGAGCAACAAACTCCACAATGTCATGCTTCATCCTAGCCCACCAGTAATGTTGTCTTAGGCTTTGATACATCTTAGTAGTGCTAGTATGAAAGGAATACCTCGAATTGTGAGCCTTTTCAAGAATAGTCTTGATCAAATCACCCACAAGTGGCACGCAAACTTTCCCCTTAATCTGTAAAAACCCCTCTTCATTGATCACGCCCTCCTCGGCCTCACCACACAACACCTTGTCACGAATTTTACACAACTTAGCATCCTCAAAATGTTTAGCCTTAATGTGCTCCAGAAATGATGACCTGGCCTCAACAAAAGCCAATGCTCTACATGTGCTGGACATATCTAGCCTCATGAAACATTCAGCCAGAGTCTGAACCGCTCTAGCTAACGGATGCTCCGAAGAGACAAACGAGCTAGAATTCCCATACTGCCTGACTTTCTAACTCATTGCGTCGGCCACCACATTCGCCTTACCAGGATGATATAGAATAGTGATGTCATAATCCTTCAACAACTCCATCCATCTTTGCTGCCTAGAATTCAGATCTCTCTGAGTGAACACATGTTGCAAGCTCCGATGATCAGTGTACACATCACAATGGACACCATAAAATTAGTGCCTCTAGATCTTCAGTTCAAAGACCACTGCTGCCAACTCCAAGTCATGAGTAGGATAGTTCTTCTCATGCACTTTCAACTGTCTAGAAGCGTATGCAATCACCTTCTTTTCCTGCATCAAAACAGCACCCAAACCAGAGCGTGAAGCATCACAATAAGCAATAAAATTCTTACCCTCTATGGGCAATGCTAGAATAGGAGCTGTCGTCAACAAGGTCTTGATTGTTACACCCCGTACTTGCGGAGCAGCACTTATCAAATTTGAGTGTAAGTATGTTGAACTATGGCTAAGTAAAACAACTTTGGAGTATAAGGGATGAATCATTATTAAGTACATTTTATGAGTAAAAGATGCATATGAGGAATCCCGAAAGGTCCTATAAGGAATTGAGTGGAAGGAGTTGATTTAGTATGACTTTGGAAAAAAAGATGAGCGTTACTTTGAACAACAAAGTATGAGCCAAATTGGGGAAAGAATATATTTTAGTAAATGAGGAGTTTTGAAGTAAAGCAAAAGCCTAAATTGAAGTTTATGAAGTCTAGTTTCCAACGCAACAAATTGCACATCGATACGACGTCGGAGTAGAGAATTATGGACGTTACAAGTCAAGCTCACAGAGCAGAAACACGCAGCTACAGTGCGCGAGCCCGAAAATTCTAGGTCGGTGCCAACCGACTCTAGAAATCTATAAAAGGGGTTTTACCCCTTATTTTATCTTCCAAACACCCCTAAACATATCCCAAATCCTCTAGAACATTTCTCCAACTTCCACAACATGCACATATATTCCTACAAGTCTATATGACAATTTTGGTCATTTTTAACATAGCCCCAAGTTCTAGGAAGTCCTAGAAACCTTTCCAAACATATTCCAACATATTTCCAAGCCCAAACCAAGGATCAAAGTGAATATTAAGGTGGTTAAGGGTTCCAAGTGAGGTCTACACTTGTCTCATCTTCTTGAAGATATTTGGGTGAGTATTTTTAAGGTGGAGTAACCATGGAATTGAAGTGTTCTTGAATATTGAGGTAAGATTTCATCTTAGTTTCATGTTTATGAGTTTGTTTGGTAATTATGTTAAGATTTGAAGAGAAGAAAATTGGAGGAAAAGTTCAAAGATGCATTTGGTGATATTTTGAGTTGTGAATTAACTTGAGTTATAATTATTAGTATGTTTTGGAGCATAATCTTGTTATGAGGGATAATAATGATGTTAAGGAATTGTCATATACGAGTGTACAAGGGGTTGTATGAAGTTGTTGTTATGGATTGATTATGAAAAGAAGTTTTGGGATTGAATTGAGTATAGTTGGAATGTAATCTTTTGATTCTGGAATCATTGATGTTTTATTGTGCTTTGGGAGTTGGTTTGAAGATTTGAGGGAGTAGAAGATATAGGGGAGATGTTGCTCCAATTTCGGTAGATTCTAAAGGGGTTTAATTTGAAGGCTTAAGATAAGCACGTGATGATAAGCCTAACAATAGTATGAATTCTTTTGAATGTAGATTTACAAGCTCGGAAGGATAAACATTAAGTAGTTAAGGAGACCCAAAAGGTATGTTAAGGCTAGTCCCTTTCTTTCTAAAGGCATGATTCTTTTCTTATGAATATATATGTGTTTTCCATAACATCCTTATTCCCCAAAAGCTAGAAGTTCATGATTCTCAAAGCTCTTATGATGCCAAAGATAGATGTTTTCTATGTGAGAATGATGATGATGATGATCCCATTTCTAGAAATTCCAAAGCTTATGGTTTTGATGCTATTGCGAGATTATTGAGTTTATTTCATGATTTTCTTGATTTCATTCATTGTTGTTGATCTCACCTTATGATAATTGTTCCTTCAAGGTGAGATATAGCGATAATGATTGTTCCATAATATAAATCAGAGGTTGCCGACCTTACGTCACTCCGATAAAGTAGTAGCTTTTATTTGGACTCTCATGCATGCTACTTATACTATATATGTATATATAGGGTATGGGGAAAGGTGAGGCGTTATATACGCATAACCACCTGATCAGTTGGCATATTATGATATCGTCCCGGACGCGGGATATATGGTTAAATGGATCGGGCTGTTCGTTCCTCGGCAACATATGTAATGATGATATGATATATAGATCGGGCTGCATGCTCCGCAGCACTATTATGTTATATACGTATGAAAAATAGTTTTTTTAAAAGAAAGCTAAGCAGGAATGGTATCTGCTTAAGAGACATTCAGATGTACAGGTTATCTCTTTATTTCATGTTATGTTCCCTATCTCTTGATATTTTATTATTCATGCATTATATACTCAGTACATTATTCGTACTAAAGTTCTTTTGTTTGTAGACGCTGCGCTCATGCCCGCAGGTTGGCAGGGAGATGGATCAGATCAGAGTGTGTTTTATCAGCTGATTCTCAGGAGCACTTCACTTACTTCGGAGTTGCAGCCTATTGGTATTGGTCTTTATGGTTACTTGTATTCTATGTAGAGGCTCGTAGACATGTGTGTACAGTTAGATTTTTCATAACTCTGCCGGTTCATATTGTTGTATAATATTTTAGTAACCTTGTCGGCTGGTGATGATGGGCATAGTTATTGAGGATTATATAGAAATGTGTCGTTATGTTGTGATATATGTCCTTACAGATTATGATATCCATGAGCTATCTTTATGATCCACCCAGAAATGATTGTGAGATGTATGCTTAGAGGTACTCGGTGTGTTAGCTCTGGGTGCCCGTCATGGCCCTCTGGTTGGGTCGTAATATTGAGCTTTTGAAAGCTCTCCTCACACTCGTCGGACCACTGAAACGGTACCTTTTTCTGAGTCAAACAGGTCAACTGAGAAGAAATAGAGGTAAACCCCTTCACAAACCTTCGATAATAGCTAGCCAGACCCATGAAACTACGAATTTCATTCACTGATGCGGGCCTAGCCCATTCCCTGACTGCCTGAATTTTTTGTGAATCCACCATAATACCCTCCTTTGAAATTACATGCCCCACGAAGGACACAGAAGAAAACCAAAATTCACACTTGGAGGACTTATTATAAAACTTCTCCTCCCACAATACTCCAAGAGCAACCCTCAAATGTTTCTCATGCTCTTCCTTACTTCTAGAATATACCAGGATATCATCGGTAAACACTATCACAAAAGAATCTAAATAGGGATTAAAAACACTGTTCATCAGATCCATGAACGCAGCTGGGGCATTAGTAAGCCCGAAAGACATAACTAAAAACTCATAGGGTCCATACCTAGTCCTGAAAGCTATCTTAGGAACATCTTCTGCCCGGATCTTTAACTAGTGATACCCTGATCTTAAGTAAGTTTTAGAGAACACAAAAGCTCCCTGTAGCTGATCAAACAAATCATCAATACAGGGGATGGGATACTTGTTTCATATGTTAACCTTATTCAGCTGACGATAATCAATACACATACACATAGACCCGTCCTTCTTTTTAACAAACAACACTGGAGCACACCAAGGAGAGGCACTCGGGCGAATAAACCCCGTGCTCAAGAGATCCTACAACTGCTCTTTCAATTTCCTTAACTGTGCAAGCGCCATCCTATAGGGTGGAATAAATATAGGATGAATCCCTGGGTCTAAATCAATCCGGAAGTCAATGTCACAGTCAGGTGGCATACCTAGTAAGTCTGCGAGAAACACATTCGCAAACTCGCGTACCACTGGAACTGAATAAATAGGTGGAGTATCTGCCGTGATAACACGGATATGTGCCAAATAAGCTAAACAACCCTTCTCTACTAGCTTCTTAGCACGAATGAAGGATATAACTTTCTTAGGGAGAAGACTAAGGTTAACTTTCCACTCGAGTCTAGGTACCCTGGGCATAGCTAAGTTAACAGTTTTATAGTTATAATCTATAATTGCATAATGCGGGGACAACCAACTCATGCCCAATATGACATCAAAGTCTACCATGTCTAGGATCATTAAATCTGCCCAAGTGCTATACCCCATAAATGTAATCGCGCAAGAAGGGTAGACTCTATGTACCACCATTGAATCCCCGACCGGAGTAGGTACATGGATAGGGGCATCAAAAGTATCACAAATCATATCCAAACCCACAGAAAAATATGAAGACACGTATGAAAAGGTAGAACTAGGATCAAATAAAACAGAAGCCATCCGGTCATAAACTGAGATAGTACCAATGATGACGGCATCGGAGGCCTCAGCCTCGGGTCTGCCTGGGAAGGTGTACAAGAGACCGCGCCCTCCTATAGCTTGTGACCTATTGCAATTACCCCGTCCAGTCTGAGCCCCGCCCTTGTCGGGCTGCTGTCAACCTCTGCCTGCTAGAGGACGGCCTCGGTTAGGCTAAACGTCAACCCTACCCGTGGTGTGGCCGCCCCGCCCTGCCTATCCACATTCCTTGCCTCCCCTATCTAATGTAAATGGAGCTCGGGGAACCAGATACTGAGTCCCCTGACCACCTTGTCTGAGTCTGGGGCAAAACCTCCTAATATGGCCTGGCTCACCACACTCTTAACAAGAACGGTCCAGCGTAGGTTGTTGAATAGAAACTGATGAAGTGGTGTAGCCCCCATACTGACTCGAAGTATGATAATAGGCCCCTGAATACACTTGACAACTCTGACCCCTAGAGAAGGAGTTGCTGAAATTTCAACCTTTTCAGGATTTCTTCTCTTCCTACTTTGCATAACTCTCCTGTCTAATCCCCTCAACGACACGGATATGCTCCACTATCTCCTGGAATGAAGCCCCAGTGGCTACAAGCTGAAGAGCTTATAGCTGAAGCCCAGTGTTCAATCCTTTCATGAAACACCTGATCCTCTCCTCCTCAGTAGGCAGCAACTGTAGACCATATCGGGACAAGGAATGAAAACGGGACTCATAAACGGCAACAGACGAGTTCCCTTGATCAATATTAGCAAACTCATCCTTTTTCCTGCTCTGCATAGTACGCGGAACATACTTCCCTAGAAACGCTGAATAGAACTGAATCTAAGTCAACGAAGGTGACCCAGATGCCCTCCACTTCACATATGCCCTCCACCGCAACTTGGCATCACCGAAGAACTTAAAAGTCACAAACTCAACACCGTACTTGTCCATCGCCTCCATATTATGGAGCCTCTCATGAGAATCTATAATGAACTCGTACGCATCCTCTGACTCAGTACCACAGAAAATGGGAGGCTTTATTTTAGTGAACCACCAAAATAAATCATGCCCCTCACCGGTCATCACCGGCCCTGTGACTGGCCTAAAAAATGCCTCAAAACCCAGAACTTCATTCAAGAGAGGAGCCACGGATGCGGCATGCTGAACTCCCTAAGCCTGAACTCTTCCGGACTTAGGGCTGCTATCCCTGCACCCCTACCTGCTGGAACGGCTGGGATCGCTCCGGTCTGTGCCAACTGATGTAACTAGTTCAACATCTGAGCCATCGCGTCTGGTATACCTGGAGCAGTTGCAACCCCTGACGGATCTGGCACTGCCGCTGGCTAAGCTGTTGTGGCTGCATCTCCCGCGGCCTCATTAGAAGCAACTGGAAGCATGGGATCTACCGTTGGGACTCTGTCCCCCAACCGGTGCTGCCCCTCTACCTGCTCCTCTACCTCTGGCTGCTGCCATGCGTGTTCTCGCCATCTGTGAGAGAATGAGGGATAGTCGGATACCAATTTGAATCATCCAGATACCAATTGGAATAAAGTAGCACGAAAGAATGAAAGAAAAATGAATTTTCCTAGTGTCCGGTAGCCTCCGAAGATAAGTACAGACGTCTCTGTATCGATCCGCGCGACTCGACTAGACATGTCCTTGTACGATGAGAACGATTAACCTAAAGCTCTGATACCAACTCTGTCACAACCCAACCCGCCATGACTGGTAGTCTGACACCCACACTATGTCCTAGTGGGTGACCCAATACGCCTAACCATCTACTCATTTATGTCCCTTTTTATTAACCAATTTAATCAGTTCATAACAACTTAAAAACATGATTAATCAAAAGTAGTCATGCCATAATAAATAATCATAAATGTTGAAGTCCTCACTATTACAATCCCAAAATTCAAAAGTCACCGTACAAGGACTCTAATTCAAAAACATGTCTAAGGAACGTATACTGTCTGAAATAAATAAACATCAATGTCTGGAATGGAAATAGACGTTAGATAAGGAAGATCTCGGGCAGCCTGACATGGATAGAAGCTAACCCTCAATTTTTCAGCAAATGGCCTCAACACTAAATGTGAGATTGGGTAGCAGTCTATGGATCACAATCTGCATTCAAAAGAATGCAGCAAGGTAGTATCAGTACAAACACTATGTACCGATAGATATCATAGGCCAACTAATATTTGTATCATGCATGAATCACAAAATCAATAAAATAGATAGACCAGTCCATAGCACATAATCAAATAGCCAACACCAAGTCAATCAATGATATTAACAAATCAAGTCAAAAGAAACAAGAAATGATATAAACCTCCTAACAATATTCTCCCCTACTCAGTCACTGATCACTCATGTACATACATGCTAATTGGTGTCTATTCCTAATGGCCATGACCTGCAGGGGACCCATGATGTCCATGTACCACTCGTTATGGAACGAACCTCGGACCATGAGCCTATAAACTAGGTCACATCCTCACTCCCGGTCAAATGTGCCTTTTTATGTATATATATATATATTCATTGTCACATCTCTTTCCATGATCGATTATCAAGTAGTATCTCAATTTTATCAAAAAGATCATATTAACTTCTTGGCATGACCCAAACCGATACGCCGTGACGGAAGTCTGACCTCTAGTGACCAAACACCCTTAAACACTTATCTGATACATACTGAACATCAAAATCCCGTAAATGACATAAACTAATCTCATAAGAAGGAACATCAGAACTCTGTAAGATCTGCATATATATATACACAACATGCGGAAGAACAGTGCAAGCCAGCTAGGCTGCTACATACACTGTACACAAAAGAATAGAAGCCAACAAGCATACATCATCTGACTACTACATATAGCTGTCTACAAACCTCTACTGGAATAAAAGCTGTAGAAAGGACGGGACAGGGCCCCGTCATACCCATATGCAAGCACATCTCAAAAGTGGCATACCAAAACGGACTGCAGCTCCGGATCAAATGGAGCGTACTGACCACTGCTAGATCTAGAGGTCCTACTAAGCTGGACCACCTATCTGTTCATGCTCCCCGAGCAACGGGGAGTCAGTACGGATAACGTACCGACTATGTAAGGCATAAGAACAACAACAACAACACACACACACACACACACACACACACACACACACACACACACACACACACACACACACACATATATATATATATATATATATATATATATATATATATATATATATATATATATATATATATATACATGACAATCATGGATAAGATCTGAACTCATAAACTGAAATGACTGATTGCATGTACTTGTATGAACTAGTATCTGCCTAAATCTGCACAAATCTGTGTAACTGACAATGCCTCTGTGGGCACATAATATGCATGCTCATACCTATCAATGATGGTCGTGCATCTATATGAGTGCGTATATAAAGCCTGATGTATGTGCATATATAACGCCTGTAAGCCTCTCTGGCATCTCGTCATACCATATTGGCTTCTCTGTGGCCATAATCAATATCATCTTTATAGTAGTAATGCGTATATAACGCCTATATTTCTTCTCATACTTTACGTATATCTAATATCCGCGTCTATAACGCCTGATATGTGTGCGTATATAACACTTGATATGTGTGCGTATATAACACCTTCTAGTCACGGGTCAATGTACATAAATATATATAATGAATGTAATGCATGACTAGGCTGTATGCACAGAATTGGCTACATAAGACTGGACCCATGAATAGAAGGATTACTCATAAATGGGGTACATGAACATCAAAGACTAAAGTACTCCTAATACTTCTAAGAGTAGAGTAATATGGAAACTTGCTTATTCGCATGCTGGATCTTATCATAGGATCATGCCAAAAAGAAGGAAGGATTGGCCTTAACATACCTTGGAGTATACGCAATCGCCCAATTTCTACCTCTTGAACTTGCAAGTCTACAATTAAGATAACATAGGGCTTAACTATACTATTTAATTCGCTTACTAACCATCCTCAAATGTGCATAAAGTTCAACGAACTATAGACAATAATTTTCTTTGTAAGCTTACAACTCTCGAACTCCTCATTCGATCCCACATCAACTACAATACTCACATCAACAATGACAACACACACACACACACACACACACACACACACACAGATATATATGAAAATATATTCAAATTCATTCCAATCATCTCTTAAAATAACCCTAAGTCACTATCTTGTCTTTCATCTATTTAGCACTTCCACAACTATCCCCTCTTTACTTAATCACTAAAACTCTTGATACTGAACTTAAATATACGGGTAGAAATCATTTACATACCTTGAAGGGTCAAGGATCCCAAGAATCACTTCAACTTCAACTCCCCAAACTTCACAACCTTGAAGAAACCCTAGAAGCAATCTTCTTCTTCATAAGCTCGGGTTTATGGGGTCCGGGTCTTGTCGAATCTTCACTAATATGATGGACAATATTGGGAGAGCATTTATTAGGGTTTTCTGATTTGGAATGGAGGAAAAAAATATGAAGTAGGGTCGTAAACTACCTATTTATACTCGGAATTAAGAAGGCTATAGCGGTCCGGTTCGACGAGCGAGTCGACCGCCCGTCGACGTATCGACGGTCCGTCGACTTGCTCCGTCAACCTATGCTTGTAAATGCATGGCTGCGAGATCCTATCGATGCTACACATCGACGGTCCGTCGAACATGTCAATGACCCGTCGACGATGACAGGTGTCCTGCAGATTTTTCTAATTCAGTTCAGATCATGTTGATTCGATTCGTTCAACTTCTAACTCTATAAATTGCAAGGAGTATCTCCTGGTACCCTTGTACACGGGGTAAGATATTTTCTACCTCTAAAATTGGGCTCGGGTCTATATTACAAGGGTATACTCGACTAAGAAACCATGGGTTCTACCACTACAAACATGAGGGGTGTAACATTTTCTCCCTCTTAAGAATATTCGTCCTCGAATGTTCGAACAATCCTGGGGAATAAAAATTTCGGCAGAGTTTCCGCTGTACTTATACCAATCCACCCTGCACGCAACAACCCAAAATAATGCCACACATGGCCACATACTATAACACACAATACCATGGCCTCACACAACCAACCACGATAACTGAAATGAAATAATAACTGGGGACGATGAGGCCTCAGATGGAAACTCTTGTACTGCCGGAAACAAATGCAGGCACTCAGTCTTCATTGCCTCTTCCGCTTCCTAAGTCACTTCCTGTCACGACCCGACTCGGGGCCGCGACGAGCACCCGGTGCTAACCCACCCGAGCACCCTCTTAGCTTACTCTTATACTTACATCTAGGTGATCCCCATAATCATACATGCATTTCCATTCATTCGTCAACTAGTCCCATATGGACAACCGCACATTTATATCATCATAGGCATTCATGCCACATCAATATACATGGGCCAACGTGGCCGACAAAATGACATACAAAACATAGGACGACAAGGCCAAACACATCTACCCACATACACACATGTCTACGAGCCTCTAAGAGTATAACATATCACATTAGCGGGACAGGACCCCGCTATGCCCATAATTATATACACAAAAGATTGAGTACCCAAAAGATATGGCTTCGAAGGAAATGGAGCTCTCTATGAAATCTCCGAATAAGCAGCTAAGGATCAAATCTGTCTCCCTGCGCACCTGCGGGCATGACGCAGCGTCCACAAACAAAAGGACGTCAGTACGAAGAATGTACTGAGTATGTAAAGCATGATCAACATCAATATAGAAGCATAATAGATAGCATATGAAGATAGCATAGGAGGGGAGACAGTAATATCATCATCATGTCGCTTACTTGCATACACCGTCGTTCGTATCCCATAATAATACTCGTACCATACTTGTGCTCATATTCGTATACATGTCCTTATTCGTATTCCTATACAAAGTCTTTTCACATTCATATTCATATTATATACATAGTCATTTCATATACATAGCATTTACATAGCATACCCGACCTCATGGGATCGGTGTCTTATACATACTTGGCCAACCAAGGCTCAAGGTCATACATACCTGGCCCTACCAAGGCATCAGGGTTATCCGTACCCTCTGTAGAGGTGTGCGCGCGTTACGTAACTGGTAACCGTATACATACTTTATACATAGTCATATACATATAGTCTTACCCGGCATCATAAGCTCGGGGTCTTATTATAGCCCTTCATAGGCACACATACACATATATCATAGCTCGTAAGCATCTCTAGTCTCATTTTACTCTCATCATTATTTCTATCCTCATCATTATCGTTACATTTACATTATAGACTTACTCGTCATACGAGGAACGTAGTATAAGCATAGTACATATCAAGGGTCGTGAGCTTATGAGCTCGGAATGTCAACCATGTGAAGACAACATACTCATATAGAGGAATTTAGGAATTTGGCCAAGAACCATGCCTTATGAAAGAAGGGTTAGCCTTACATACCTTTCCGTCGAACTATTCTACACTTGCACGTTCCCTTCCAATGCTAGCGTTTATACCTTCATTAATGTCATAACAATGGCCATTAGTCATTCACATTAACCACATTATCTAGATTCCTCAATTTGCCTCTAATTCACCCACATTCATGATTATAACACCCATCTTCGTCCATTCGTCTAAAGTGTTTAGTTCATGATCTTAATACCATTTATAACACATTCATATCACAACACAACAACATTCATAACTCAATTCAAACTATTTCTCAAAATGTCACTATTCATCATTCATGACCTAGTTGACCACATTTTCTACAATCCATGTATTTTAATTCTTCAATACCTTAAACATCTTGTAAAAATCATGAATCTTACCTTAAAAGTTGTAGTAACAAGATTTGGTTGATAATACTCTTCTTTGAGCAAAACCCTAGTTTTTCTCCATTTGGATTTCTTGACTTGGATGATCCTTGATGACTCCCTTATCCTTGATTCACTTGTCTTAATGTTATGGATGACTTATAATCCTTGGAAACTCATTTAATAAATGTAGAGAGAAGTTCTAGAGAGAAGTGGTGTAATGTTGTAAATGAAATAAGACGAGTCTTGATCCTCATATTTAATGAATTGAAAAATCGGTGCTGGGTGAACAGTGGTCGTCCATGGAGGTTTACGGTCCGTATTTCAGTTTACGGACCGTCCCTCGTGGTCGTTTTTAAGCTTAAGCAGAACCAGAAACTTTGGCCTGCATGCATGGTGATTTACGACCATGGTTTACGGGCCGTAAATCACTTTACGGTCCGTCCACCAGGTCGTATTTTAGCCATTTCCTCAGCTGGCAGAAAGTTGAAGTTGGACATGCCAGTTTACGACGTCAAGTTTACAGACCGTATTGCACTTTACGGTCCGTATTTTACACTATACGACCACTGGGCAGTTTTGCCAACTTTCAATTTTTCTCATTTCTCGAATTTTCATTCTAATCATCCACATCCCTTTACATGCATTTCCCATGAAACATTATACACTCGCACTCCTCGCACACATCATTAGTTCATTTACTTGCGTACCAACGGGAAATTTTAAGAGGTGTAACATTCTACCCCCCTTAGGAACATTCGTCCTCGAATGTTAAAGGCTTGGGGAATCCTATAAAAATTTCGCTAGAGTTTCCTCTGTAATGTGGCACTACCACCCTGTCACAACAACCCACAATAACAATGCCTCACAGGGCAATAATACAACAGCACTAGAAATTTGGCCACACACGACCTGAATGTATAAAAGGGAAAACATGCATACCTTATGATTTTGACGTCTCGTCTTGGACCTCTTCCAAGGGCCGAAATAAATGTGGGTATTTGGATCGCATATTCTCTTCCGCTTCCCATGTCATTTCCTCTCGATTGTTATTTCTCCACAACACTTTAATTGAGGCCACTTCTTTGTTTCTAAGTCTCCGTACTTGCCTATCTAATATGGCAATGGGCATTTCATCATAAGTTAACTTTTCTGTCACTTGAATATCATTCACTGGGACGATCCTCGTAGGATCTCCAACACACTTCCGAAGCATCGAGACATGAAATACTGGATGGACTGACTCCAAATCTGGAGGTAGATCTAGCTCATAGGCCACTTTTCCTATTTTGCGTATAATCTCATAGGGTCCGATATACCGGGCACTGAGCTTCCCCTTTTTGCCAAATCTCATAACGCATTTCATTGGCGACACTTTCAAGAATACCCTATCCTTAACTTGGAACTCTAAGTCTCTTCGACGATTATCCGCATAGGACTTCTGACGACTTTGAGCCGCTAGCAACCGATCTTGTATGAGCTTAACTTTCTCTATTGCTTGCTGGACCAAGTCTGGCCCTATCAACTTAGCTTCTCCGGTTTCAAACCACCCAATTGGGGACCTACACTTTCGCCCATATAGAGCTTCATACGGTGCCATTTGAATGCTAGAATGGTAACTGGTATTGTAGGCAAACTCAATGAGTGGCAAATGGTCATCCCAATTTCCTCCAAAATCTATCATACATGCCCGTAACATATCTTCAAGAGTCTGAATAGTACGTTCAGCTTGCCCATCGGTCTGTGGGTGAAATGTCGTGCTTAGGCGCACTTGGGTCCCTAAACCTTCTTGGAAAGACCCCCAAAACTTGGCTGTAAACTGAGTTCCTCTATCGGAGATAATAGATACCGGAACGCCATGGAGTCTCACTATCTCTTTAAGATAAAGCTTGGCATAATCTTCTGCCATATAGGTCGTTCTGACAGGTAAGAAATGCGCTGACTTTGTGAGCCTATCCACGATCACCCATATAGAATCATATTTACGTCGAGAACGGGGTAACCCTGTAATGAAATCCATATTAATCACTTCCCACTTCCAAGTTGGGATTTCTATAGCTTGCAATAAGCCACCTGACTTTTGGTGTTCTATCTTCACTTGTTGGCAATTAGGACACTGAGCTACGAATTCTGCTACGTCTTTCTTCATCCCATTCCACCAGTATATAGCCTTAAGATCATGATACATTTTCGTCGCTCCGGGGTGAACGGAGTAATGGGAACAATGAGCTTCTCTCAAAATCTGATGGCGTAGACCTGCCACATCGGGAACACATAACCTGCCTTGACATCGGAGAACTCCGTCTTCCGAAATGTCAAATGATGACTCCTCCTTCTGAAGGAGTGTATCTCTATACTGCATTAGCATAGGATCCTCATATTGTCGCTCTTTTACTTCCGCTACTAACGATGAAACTGCTGAATTCTGAATAGTAGCTCCGCTGCTACCTGAGTCCACCATTCGGACTCCTAGGATAGCTAACTGCTGAAGATCACGGGCCATCTCTTTCTTTTCTGGTCGTACCTCACTTAGACTTCCCATCGACCTACGGCTAAGAGCATCAGCCACAACATTTGCCTTTCCGGGGTGGTATAGGATTTCAACATCATAGTCTTTTAGAAACTATAGCCATCGTCGTTGCCGCAAATTCAACTCTTTCTGCTTGAAGATGTACTGGAGACTCTTATGATCTGTATAAATATCCACGTGGACACCATATAAGTAATGTCTCCATATCTTTAAAGCATGGACCACCGCGGCCAATTCTAAGTCATGGGTAGGATAATTCTGCTCATGTTCCCGTAATTGTCTAGAAGCATACGCAATAACCTTGCCATTTTGCATCAATACACAGCCTAGCCCGACGCCTGAAGCATCACAATAAATAACATATCCTTCCAATCCCTCTGGAAGTGTCAAGACTGGGGCTGAAGTCAGTCGGTCTTTCAACTCTTGGAAACTACGCTCGCAAGCATCTGTCCATTGAAACTTAGTTGACTTCTGAGTTAACTTGGTGAGCGGTGCAGAAATAGAAGAGAAACCCTCAACAAATCTTCTGTAATAACCGGCTAAGCCCAAAAAGCTACGAACCTCCGTAGGGGTCGTGGGTCTTGGCCAGGTCTTCACGGCCTCAATCTTTTGGCTATCCACTCGAATACCGTCAGCTGCAACAATGTGGCCCAGAAATGCCACTGAGTTCAACCAAAACTCGCATTTGGAAAACTTCGCGAATAACTCTCGAGTTCGAAGAACTCCAAGGACAACACGCAAGTGATCCGCATGTTCTGCCTCAGATCTAGAATACACTAGGATATCATCGATGAATACAATCACGAATAAATCCAGAAAGGGCCTGAATACATTGTTCATTAAGTCCATAAACACTGCCGGAGCATTAGTTAGCCCAAACGACATTACTCAGAACTCGAAATGGCCATATCTTGTTCTGAAAGCTGTCTTAGGGATATCTTTCTCCCTAACTCTTACTTGGTGATACCCGGACCTCAAATTAATCTTTGAAAACCATTTGGCACCTTGCAATTGATCAAATAAATCATCAATCCTCGGGAGAGGATACTTGTTGTTAATTGTCACTTTATTCAATTGCCGATAATCAATGCACATTCTCAAAGAGCCATCCTTCTTCCGGACGAACAATACGGGTGCTCCCCACGGGGATGAACTAGGCCTAATGAAGCCTTTTTCAAGCAAGTCTTTTAATTGCTCCTTCAACTCTTTCAACTCTGCGGGTGCCATCCTATAGGGAGGAATAAATATAGGTTTAGTGTCTGGCAACACATCAATCGCAAAATCTATCTCTCGCTCGGGAGGAAGGCCTGGAAGCTCTTCCGGGAACACATCCGGAAATTCATTCACTACCGGAACTGACTGAAGAGTCGACGACTCAGCTTCTACATCTTGAACTCGCACGAGGTGATAAATACACCCTTTCGTGATCATCTTCCTTGCCTTTAGATAGGAAATAAACCTACCTTTTGGTGATGCCGAATTCCCTTTCCATTGTAAGAGTGGTTCTCCCGGAAACAGGAAACGAACCATCTTTATTCGGCAATCAACATTGGCATAACAAGAAGCCAACCAATCCATGTCCATAATAATTTCAAAATCTACCATTTCTAGCTCATGCAAATCAATCATGGTACGACGATCACAAATCACAATCACACAATTCCTATATACTCGGCTAGCTATTACCGATTCACCCACGGGTGTAGACACCTCAAAAGGTTTGATAGACTCCGGCTCAATTATAAATCGACCCGCAATATATGGAGTAACATATGATAATGTGGAACCCGGATCAATCAAAGCATATACATCATGAGAAAATACCGATAATATACCTGTGACCACATCAGGAGAAGACTCAAGATCTTGGGGTCCAGCCAAAGCATAAATACGGTGCTAAGGACCGCTAGTACTAGGAGCTCTGACCCTACGCCTACCATGGCCGACTGGCGCATGTGAACCTAGCCCCGTAGGGCGTACAGATACCGAAGATCCGGCTACCGACCGTGATGGTTGGGTCCTACCTTTACCCTGCACTGAGGGGCAATCACACATAATATGGCCTGGCCGACCACATGAATAGCAAGCGTCTGAACCTGATCGGCACTGACCCCAATGCAACTTTCCACACTGAGAACATCGTGGTACGGGTGGCCTTGGCTGGCCTGAATCACCTCTAAACTGAGACACCGAATAACCCTGACTCGGCTCGGAACGAGTAGATCTGTCAAATCTCTGCCCCGTGAACTGTGGAGGTGTACTGGTCATAGAATAGCCTGAATGGCTGGGAAACTGCTGTCTGTGTCCGCCCCTGAACTCGCTCCTCGAACTCGAAGGTCTGGCCCTCTTGTTATGGCCCCTATCCTGCTCACGTTCATTTCTCCGCTGCTGTAGGTGTTCCTTTAATTCCTGAGCATATGCCTGAATGCGTGCAATATCCATGCCATCCTGAAGGGACGCAGTCAAACATTTATCCATCAAGTGTGGCCCTAGGCCTTTCACAAACCGGTGCACCCGATCGCCCATATCCGCTACCATGGCCGAAGCATACCTAGCCAAGGAATTGAAGCGGAGACTATACTCTGTAGTACTCATGCTACCTTGCCTCAGATTCAAGAATTTATCGGCCCTAGCTCGCCGAACTTCTGGAGGCATGTAGTGACGGAGAAAAACATCAACAAACTCTTGCCATACCGGCGGAGGTGCATTGGCTCCCCGCGAAGCCATCCAAACCTTATACCACTGGATTGAGACATCCCTCAATCTGTATGACGCTAGCTCCACCGATTCGGTGTCTGAAGCATGTATCAACCGGAGCGTCCTTAGCATACCATCAATAAAGTCCTGGGGATCCTCCTCCAGTTTTGACCCAAAGAATTCCGGGGGTTTCAAAGCAATGAAGTCACGGGCCCTTGCACTAACAGTATGAAGACACGTATGAAAAAGTAGAACCCGGATCAAATAAAACAGAAGTCATCCGGTCATAAACTGAGATAGTACCTATGATGACTGCATCGGAGGCCTCAGCCTCGGGTCTTCCTGGGAAGGCGTACAAGTGAACGCGCCCTTCTGTAGCCTATGAGCTGTTGTAATTACCTTGTCCATTCTGAGCTCCACCCCTGTTCAGCTGCTGACCACCTCTGCCTGCCTGAGGACTGCCTCGATTAGTCTGAGCGCCACCTCTACCGCGGTGTGGCCGCCCCGCCTTTCCTATACACGGTCCTTGCCTCCCATATCTAGTGCGAATGGAGCTCGGGGAACTTGATACTGAGTCCCCTGACCACCTTGTCTGAGTCTAGGGCAAAACCTCCTAATATGACCTGGCTCACCACACTCGTAACAAGAACAGTCCAGCGTAGGTCGCTGAACAGAAGTTGATGAAGCGGTGTAGCCCCCATACTGACCTGAAGTATGGTGATTGGCCCCCAGCAGACACCTGCATAGCAGACTGAACTGGACGCCCTGAATATACCTGACAACTCTGATGCCTAGAGAAGGAGTTGTTGAAATTCCCACCCTTTCGGGCTTTCTTCTCTACTTGCTTTGCATAACTCTCCTGTCTAATCCCCTCAACAACACGGACATGCGCCACTACTTTCTGGAAATAAGCCCCAGTGGCTACAAGCTGAAGAGTTGATAGAAGTCCAATGTTCAATCCTTTCACGAAACGCCTTATCCTCTCCTCCTCAGTAGGTAGCAACTGCAGAGCATACCAGGACAAGGAATGAAAAGAGGACTCATAAACGGCAACAGACGAGTTCCCTTGATAAATATTATTAAACTCATCCGTCTTCCTATCTCTCATAGTACGTGGAACATACTTCTCTAGAAACATTGAATAGAACTGAACCCAAGTCAACGAAGGTAACCCAGCTGGCCTGCACTCCACTTATGCCCTCCACCACAACTTGGCATCACCTAAGAACTGAAAAGTCACAAACTCAACACCATAGTTGTCCACCGCCCCTATCTTATGGAGCCTCTCATGACAATATATAATGAACTCGTACGCATCCTCTGACTCAGTACCATAGAAAATCGGAGGCTTCATTTTAGTTAACCTCCAAAATAAATCATGCTCCTCAGCGGTCATCACCGGCCCTGCAACTGGCCTCGAAAATTCCTCGAAACACGAAACTCCATCAAAGCGAGGAGCCACGGTTGCGGCATGCTAAACTCCCAGAGCCAGAACTCTTCCGGACCTGGGGCTGTTATCCCTGCATCCCTACCTGCTGGAACAGACGGGAACGCTCCGGTTTGTGCCAACCCATGTAACCAATTCAGTACCTGAGCCATAGCGTCTGATATACCTGGAGCAGCTACAGCCCCTGGTGGAGCTGGCACTGCTGCTGGCTGAGCTGGTGTGGCTGCATCTCCCGCGGCCTTATTAAGAGCCACTGGAGGCACGGGATCAACTATTGGGACTCCGCCCCCAACCGGTACTGCTCCTCTACTTGCTCCTGCACCTCCACCTCTACCTCTGGCTGCTGCCGTGCGTGTTCTTGCCATTTTTGAGAGAATGAGGGATAGTTAGATACCAATTTGAATCATCCAGATGCCAATTGGAATCAGGTAGCACGAAAGAAATAAGAAAAATGAATTTTTCTAGTGTCTAGTAGCCTCCCGAAGATAAGTACAGATGTCTCTGTATCGATCCACGAGACTCTACCAGACATGTCCTTGTACGACGAGATCGATGAACCTAAAGCTCTGATACAAAATCTGTCACGTCCCAACCCGCCATGACTAGCCCCCACACTATCGCCTAGTGGGCGACCCAATACGCCTAACCATCTACTCATTCAAGTCCATTTTTATTAACCAATTCAATCAGTTCATAACAATTTAAACACAAGATTAATCAAAAGTAGTCATGCCATAATCAAAAATCGTAAATGCGGAAGTCCTAACTAGTACAATCCCAAAATTCGAAAGTCACCGTACAAGGATTCTAATCCAAAAACATGTCTAATGAACGTATACTGTCTGAAATAAATAAACATCAATGTCTGGAATGAAAATAGACATTAGATAAGGAAGATATTCAGGCAGCCTGGCATGGATAGAAGCTCACCCTCAATTTGTCAGCAAATGGCCTCAACGCTAATTGTGAGGTCGAGTAGCAGTCTCTGGATTACAATCTACATTCAAAAGAATGCGGCAAGGTAGTATCAGTACAAACACTATGTACCGATAGATATCATAGGCCAACTAATATTTGTATCATGCATGAATCACAAAATTAATAAAATAGACAGACCAGTCCATAGCACATAATCAAGTAGCCAACACCAAGTCAATCAATGATATTAACAAATCAAGTCAACGGAAACAAGAAATGATATAAATATATATTCATTGTCACATCACTTTCCACGATCGATTATCAAGTAGTATCTCAATTTCATCAAAAAGATCATATTAACTTCTCACCACAATTGTCATCCAAATATAAATCACAATACATTGAATAATGGAAATAATCCCACATTGTCACTCAATCATTAGCATATAGGAATTCCAACCACACATTATGCCCGAAGACTAGACATGTTTTCTCCTATCAATCTCATAACACATACAATCAACTAATCAAAGTCTAACTCAAGTAGACCGTAACCTAATACAACTGTAGAGCTGGAATAATGCAAATTACTCCGCTATAGCCTTCCCCTTCCGTAATGCCTCGGAACGCTCAACGTCTAGCAATTAAGATGCTAAATAAGTCACAATCCCTCTAGTCAACAATATCAATTCAATGAACACTCTTCCACTTTACCCCTTTCTAACGGGTGAATGCTTACTAGGTGTCCTAACATTGGCCTTAGAAGCCATAAACTATCAATTTATAAGGTTATTCAATCAAATTATCACTTACAAGCAGTTTCTATGGTCAAACTACCATTTTTGTGAAACCTTAAGTCTCACTTCACTTAGTTCATGCCTCTAACGGTTCAATTCTTGATTGGAGAGTGATAACCCAAGCCTTTAGAAGATAATCACACAATAATATTCATAACCCACCAACTATTAAAGGTTTATTTAGTTCTAGGGTTACTTGTCTCGATTCACCATTGTACACCCATTAGAATGATGATAATCTTAGAGATGAATGCGTAATGAAGGAAGGAACGGTTGAGACTTACCTCTCAGGAATATTCTTGCCCTAGCTTTAGAATTTCTCCCTAAGTGCTCCTAGGAAACTGTTTTGGAGTTTTATGAATAAAGAATTCGGGCTAAGTGTTTAAAACACAGCTACTGTCCCCGTCAACCGTTGCAGCGGTCGTTCTGCCTTTGCGGCGGTCTTACTATAGCGGGCAAGTGCCCGTTGTGGCGGACCCAATTAAAAACATCCCTCCGTTGTGGTGAGCCTGGACCCGCTATAGGGCAAGTGCTATAGCGGTCCACTGCCCGCGGCGGCGAGAGACCAGTCGCTACAGTGGCCCCGCCGCAGAGGTGCTTCATCTGCTACAGCGGTTCCACTGAACTAGTGAGCTCGCAAATTTCCATAGTTTCCCACTCGACCACACAACACTTCATCAGAGGCCTCACAAACACAAACGAAACCCGCACATTATTGTAAAAACACCATACGGACTCACCATACATGAAGTGTAGAAATCATGACTTAGGTTTTTGTATTTTCGGCTCATATTCATGTTAATGTTTGCAATTGATTGACATTGCCAGTGTGGGGTGTGGAATTTGGTATGTGTGTTGTAAGTAGGACTCATAAGGATGAGATATCATACCTCCATTGAGTCGGCGGGCATTTTGATCCACAGTCGTGTCGATTCATTATGCCCGCTAATGATTCGTACCAGTTTTTATGTGAAAAATGATGAAAATAGTAGAGTGAAGTCTTTGTAACTCCAACGGGTTGGAGGGAATTTCTATTGATAACTTCGGTTTGATATTATTATGCCCGCCAAACAAAACTCGATAATATACCAAATGGTCAAAAGGATATGAAACAAGAGGGTGAAGTCTGAGTAACCCCAAAGCTTGAACCCTGAAAGATTGTACATAGATGAAAAATTAGTCTGCGATGTCTGCACATTTGGAATTTGACTTAACTTGCAATTTCTTTGCTTTCAAATTGGTAGGACCGTAAACATGTTAACGGTGCCATCAGTAAGTCTACAAACCGTCCTTGTACAAGACGGTATTGTTTAGTTAACCGATGGTCCGTCAACAGGTTTGACGGTCCGTCGATGTACAAAGACGGTCTGCAGGTTACATTTTTAGAGAACAGACAGAATGAACTAATATACCTGTTATTGAGCTTATATTGCACATGTTGATTAACAAATGATTTTGATGACAGATATGGCCCCGCCCAAATTGACAACTACTCGAGGGGGTAGTTCAAGACAGACACAGAGAGAATCAGGCAGAAAGCGGCCCAGTGGTAAACTCCGCTGAGAAGTGAACCTTTGGAAGATGATGTACCATCTCGTTCACCTTATGATTCCTCCCAGTCTGAAAAGGAGGGATCGTCTTCATCCGAATCAGGTAACGGAGATGTAGAGGAGGGGTCAGAGGCTGCTTCAGGAGGCGCTTCATCGGTCTCGTAGCAACCCACTATGGGGGGTGATTCACAGGCCTCTCAGTCACTCACTGTATCCCCAACTCAGCAGAGTTCACCTCCAGTCGATGACGGTGATGATGCGACTACAACACGAAAGGTCAGAACAAAAAATTTAGAAGATGATCTTCTCCGGTTCATAGTAGTGGGTACTAAGGAATTGTATGATTCTGGGGTTGCATTGAAAAGCGGGGTTGGGTTGAATGAAAATAGGACTATCCATAGGGAGCGGCGTATCATTTTTTAGGGTATGGAGATCCTCCCCCGCACTAGAGATACCATTAATCACTATAATTTGGATTTTATTGATAACGCTTCTGAGGAGTACTATCCAGTGTTAGTGCGGGAGTTGTATGCTGCTTATGGGGCCTTGATTAACAAAGGAAGAAAATCGCGACAGAGGCTGATTGAGATTGACCCACTAACAAAATTTGAGGTGATAGGAATGAAGGTTGACATCTACGTTGAAGCAACAAACAGGGTATATTTCAGTAATGACTACACTGCTCCGAGACAAACAGATGAGTTGAATGATAAACTTTACAGAAAGGAGGAGCAGACAATCTGAGATTGGGTGGCGACAGTGATTGGCCAACCAAGCAAGAGGGCAGAGACTACTGACATGTCCCAGCGGATACATAAGCGCTGGTTGACACTTAATGTCAAGTTCTGGTGGAATGTTGTACAGTTGCGGTTCCTTCCTACTCAGGTCGATAATGCACTTACTGTTGACAAATCCATCATAGTTGCTGCATTGATGACTAGATGCCCGATTAATTTTGGGCGGTTGGCTGTCAATGAGATTTAGCTGAGGGCTTCACATTCCATTACTTTATTGATATATGCGTGGTTAATCACCGAGCTCATTCGGAGGGTACATGTTCTTATTTTACTATACATTTATCACCGGATTACAGCCTCGCATGTGTATTCAGTAAAGAAGAGCAGAGATGAGGCCATTAGAGAGGGCCAAGGTGCAAAGGATGGCTTCCCGATATTGTTTGGGGGTGTCACGACCCAACCCAGTGGGCCGCGACCAGTGCCGTAGCTGGGCACCTATACGTACCCGATACCCAAATTAGCATATCAACAAAATAATATAATAATAATATTAGTGGACGCTACAGAATTTAGCATAAAAAAACAGACTTGGCACACATAGGCCGATAAGGCCATCATAGAACAAAGTATCCCAAACATATGTACAGAACCCACACAGATATATCCACAGACCTCTACAGAACATAACATAATCATAAGACGGGACAGGGCCCCGTCATACCCAGAACAATGTACATATCCAGATAGCAGTGACAGACTGTACCAAAAGTGGGCTCTGAAGAAGAGAGCGCCCCAAAATAGCAGAAGTGGGATCCTAAACAGATGCATCAGCGAACCTGTCGTCTGTACCTGCGCGGCATGACAACGCAGCCCCCGAAGAAAGGGGGTCAGTACGAAATATGTACTGAATATGTAAAGCGGAATCACAGAAGTCGAATCATAATGGTTACAGAAAATGAGTACAAAATCCAGAGTGTCAAATGCATATTTCCAAAATAGACAGAATGTGTACAGAAACATATGTCATATCATATCCGGTCCCTGCCGCGGAACTCGGCAGACAGAACGTGGCCACCCTCCCGACGCTGGTGCCACTATACAGAGGAATCAGAAAAAGGGGCGTGGCCCCGTATCATAAAATGTCATATCAAAATGGCCATAACAGATCAGATCAGAATAGGCAGACATGGCACATCATACTCCACAGACCCATGTACGCGTATACCTGCCCCCTCACATCGGGACGCGGCGAACAATGCAGAGAATCACGCTTGACAACATATCCTGGCCCGGGCTTAGTGTGGGAAACATTGGGACATCCACGAATGGAGTAGTGAGAAACTAATGCAATTTAAAAATATCATAAATGTTTTCAAAGACTCGATGAAGCGTATCAAAGCCAAACAGATCCAATGGAGTCGGACGGGATCATAATAAATGCATTTCGGATATCATAATAAATTACAGAAGTATAACTTTCCCCAAGTCATTCCGGGTGTCAAAATAATTTATAAGATTTAATAGAATATTTAAAACAATGTTTATTAGGCGATTAGTATGATAGTCAAAACATTTCTTTCAAAAATCGCCTAAAAAGGAAGCTTTAGTACATTAAGGGCAAAACCGGGAATAGTGGGCCCGCCTCGGGACAAATAAGGCGGCGGGCTCAAATTGTGCCCTCTAAGCTTATAGTATCACTTAAAAAGGTTCTACAAACATTCTATGACTTTCCAAGTAATTTGGAGCAAAGTTGCATAATTTTCCGGAAAAGCATACTAAAGTGGTTCAATTCCACTGAAGGAAAAACTGAGATTTTCTCTTGCGGATTCCGAAGGCCAAGAGGTCCTTCGAGGCCCGGATCCGACCCTAACACACTAAGGGCATGCCAAGGGAAGAATTGGGGTTGCTTTACATACCTTTCAAGCTCTTTACGCCTTTCCAAACTCACTTCCCGTTTCGTCGAAAAACTGCAATTGGTCAAGTTTACCAATTGTAAGCTATGAATACCAAAGTTTCAACTTAATGCATATTTGGCTACCGAAATTTCGGCAGCACTTCCCCTATACATATGGCACCCCGAGAATTCAACTCGGCTAGAAATCATCAACAACAACCCAAACGACAACATCAACATCAACAAAGAACATTAAAAACACAATTATCCTTCAACTAGTCATTTTTCTCACAAGTTGACATAACCTTCATTCTAACCCAAACTTTCAAAATAACATCAATAATTTCACATTCATTAACAATCAAGATCATCACCATATAGATTTAGAGACATTTCATATCATTTTCCTTAAGATATACACTCGATATACTTAATATACAACTTTCCGCCAAAGTCATAACTTATGCAAAACATCAAATCTTTGGCATACAATTTCATAACATGTTTCCAACTTCCAAATTCATCAATGATCATCACAATTAACAACCAAACGACTTCATTTCCTTAATGTCGGAAAACCATACTAAAACGACATAAGTTTCTACATTCCAATTCAATACAAACTTATATCATTCCAACTTCATTTACACAACAAACATCACAACAACACAACTAACACACTAAACAAACTTAATCCATTCCATTCCAAACCACTCCATACCACACGGCCAAATGCTATTTTCATCAATTCAATCAAATTTATTCCTCTTTCATTCTCAACATAAATTCCATCACAATCACAACTAGAATACAACATGAATTCAACACATTGTCACCACACAACACACACACACCCACGGCTCCAAGCCATATTCCAAACCCACTTTGCAAACTTTCATTTTTCCATACAATCAACACATTTCTACATACTACAACACAATCAAAACTTCATAACACAATAAAAAGGTAGAAATTCTTACCTTTTCCTCAAGTCTTCTTCACTTGGAGATGTAATCACTTTGGTGATTTTAATGCTCCCCACTCCAATCCAACTATACCAAGTTACAAAGGAACCTTGACTTAGTAGGAAATCAACAAGAAATAAATTTTTGGAGCAATATTTTTGGTAGCTAATTTTCTAGCCCAAACCCGAGAACCCTCCTTGCTCTCTCTATTTTTTTGTTCTTGCTTATCTTGTTCTTGACTTGTCTTGATAATTATCCTAACATATACTAGTTGATCACATGACTAGCACATGATCAACTAGATGGGTTTGGGCCAAATTCAATGGCTTGGCCGGCCACCCCTACTCTCTTTGGGCCTCAATTTGTTTCACATTTTACAAGCCCAATAACTTGTGAATCATATTTTGTAATTCCCGAAACTAATTTCCGAAATTCCAAAATTACCCTTAGCCTTGTCCCACACTTTCATGACTCTATGCTTTCATGCATAACTCTTATGTTCAACAAAATATCAAATTTGACCTCATATCTCAAGAATCCATTATTTATCGAATTTTTTCCAAACGTGTGAAAACACGGGTTATAACATCCTCCCCCCCTTTAGAACATTCGTACTCGAATGTAAAATTAATCTTATAGGGTTTGAAAACACTTTGGGGGAGTTCATGGTTACAAACAACACATATGACATACGATTGGCATTGAAATGAAATTAAGCAGGGGTTTAAGGTTACCTGTGGACACAGGGAACAGATAAGGATATTTCTTCTTCATTTCCTCTTCGGCCTCCCACGTCATTTCCTCCCTATTATCGTTCCGCCACAGTACCTTAACAGAGGCTACATCTTTATTCCGGAGCCTCCTTACCTGACGATCCAAAATAGATACGGGCTGCTCCTCGTACGATAGTTGCTCCGACACCTGAATATCATTCGCAGGGAATATTCTGGAAGGGTCACCAATGCATTTGCGGAGCATAGACACATGGAATACCGGATGTACCGCTTCCAAATCAGATGGAAAATCTAACTCGTAGGCGACATTTCCAACCTTCCGAACAATCTGATAAGGTCCAATATAACGCGGACTGAGCTTACCCTTTCTGCCGAACAGCATCACGCCTTTCATAGGCGATACCTTCAGAAATACCCAATCGCCTACCTGAAACTCCAACGGTCGACGCTGTTTATCCGCGTATGACTTCTGTCGACTCTGGGCTGCTAACAGTCGCTCTCGAATAAGTTTCACCTTGTCCATGGCCTGCTGGACCATATCTGGGCCAATCAACTCTGTCTCGCCAATATCAAACCAGCCGATCGGCGACCTGCATTTCCTGCCATATAAAGCCTCGTATGGAGCCATCTGGATGCTGGAATGGTAACTGTTATTATATGCAAACTCAATCAACGACAAGTGATCATCCCAGCTGCCTCTGAAATCAATAACGCAGGCCCGCAACATATCCTCCAGCGTCAGTATAGTGCGCTCGGCCTGTCCGTCGCTCTGAGGATGAAAAGCTGTGCTCAGACTCACCTGAGTCCCTAGACCCTCCTGAAAAGACCTCCAAAAATGCGTCGTAAACTGGGCGCCTCTGTCAGAAATAATAGATAGAGGAACTCCGTGAAGCTTCACAATCTCTCTAATATAGAGCCTGGCATAATCCTCGGCGTATTAAGTAGTCCTGACGGGAAGGAAATGGGCTGATTTCGTCAGCCTATCCACAACGACCCAGATGGAATCATACTTCTGTGGAGTGCGAGGCAAACCTGTAATGAAATCCATATTAATAACCTCCCATTTACAAGTCGGGATTTCCATCTCCTGCAACAGTCCACCCGGCTTCTGATGCTCAATCTTGACCTGCTGACAATTAGGGCACTGGGCGACGAACTCTGCAACATCCCGCTTCATACCGTCCCACCAGTATAAGCATCGAAGATCATGGTACATCTTCGTAGACCCAGGATGGACCGAATAGCGAGCATAATGTGCCTCGCTCATAACCTGCTACCGAAGGCCTGCAATATCAGGTACACACAACCTGCCTCTGTATAACAAAGTGTCGTCCGGTGAAAACTCGAACGGAGTCCTCTCCTTATCATAGGTTGTGTCTCTGTACCGAGCTAAGACAGGATCTTCGTATTGACGCCTTTTAATATCGTTCCTGATGGATGACTCAGAAACCCCTCGAACAGAAATCTGGGTATCTCCAGAATCGGCCAGGCGAACCCCGAGACTAGCCAACTGCTGAATATCACGGGCTATCTCTCTCCTGTCTGGCTGTAGATCGGCCAAACTGCCCATAGACTTCCGACTGAGCGCATCTGCAACAACGTTAGCCTTACCCGGATGATACAAAATATCCACGTCATAATCTTTCAGAAGCTCCAGCCACCTCCGCTGCCGCAAATTAAGCTCTCTCTGTCTGAAAATATACTGGAGACTCTTATGATCAGTATAGATATCCACATGAACGCCATATAAATAGTGTCTCCATATCTTCAGAGCATGAATCACCGTTGCGAGCTCCAGATCGTGGGTAGGATAATTCTTCTCATGCTTTTTGAGCTGCCGGGAAGCATACGTTATAACTCTGCCGTGCTGCATCAATACACAGCCTAACCCCATACCAGAAGCGTCACAATAAATAACATACCCGTCCGGTCCCTCTGGAAGAGTCAGAACTGGGGCTGTAGTCAGCTTCTCCTTCAGCAACTGGAAGCTCCATTCACAAGCGTCAGACCACTGGAACTTAGCTCCCTTCTGAGTCAGCCTTGTCAAAGGCGCTGAAATCGAAGCAAACTTCTCCACAAACCTCCTGTAATAACCTGCTAACCCCAGGAAACTGCGTACCTCTGTGGGCGTCGTAGGTCTGGGCCAATTCATCACGGCCTCAATCTTCTGTGTGTCCACCCGGACACCATCAGCTGCAATAATATGCCCCAAGAAAGCCACTGAAGACAGCCAGAATTCACACATAGAAAATTTGGCATATAATTTCTGATGCCGGAGTACCCCTAATACCAATCTCAGATGATCTGCGTGCTCTGCCTCAGACCGAGAATAAACCAGGATATCATCAATGAATACAATTACAAACATATCCAAGAATGGCTTGAATACCCGGTTCATCAAATCCATGAATACTGCGGGGGCATTAGTAAGCCCAAAAGACATAACCCTAAACTCATAATGCCCATATCGGGTCCGGAAAGCTGTCTTAGGGATATCGGCCTCTCGTACTCGCACCTGGTGGTAACCGGATCGAAGATCTATCTTTGAAAAACACTTAGCGCCCTGCAGCTGATCAAACAAATCATCAATCCTGGGGAGGGGGTATTTATTCTTTATAGTTACCTTATTCAGCTGTCGATAATCAATACACATACGCAGCGACTCGTCTTTCTTACGCACAAATAATACCGGGGCTCCCCAAGGCGAAGTACTGGGTCTGATGAAACCCTTATCCAACAAATCTTTCAGCTGCTCCTTCAACTCCTTTAATTCTGCAGGCGCCATTATGTACGGAGGAATAGAGATTGGCTGAGTGTCTGGGAGTAAGTTAATAGAGAAGTCTATCTCCCGCTCTGGAGGAAGACCTGGAAGCTCGTCGGGGAAAACATCTGGAAACTCATTAACCACGGGGACTGACTGAAGTGTCGGCATCTCTGCTCCCAAGTCTTGCACCCGTACCAGATGATAGATATAACCCTTTCTGATCATTTTCTTCGCCTTAAGGTACGAAATAAACTTACCCTTCGGCGATGCTGTATTACCAGCCCATTCTATAACTGGCTCCCCGGGAAACTGGAAGCGAACCACCTTATTCTGGCAGTCAACATTAGCGTAACAGGAAGCTAGCCAATCTATACCCATAATAACATCAAATTCAGTCATATCTAACTCTACCAGATCTGCCTTAGTATCTCGGCTACATACAATCACAGAACAGTCTTTATATACTTGTTTCGCTACAATAAAGTCCCCGATCGGTGTGGCTACCTCAAATGGCTCTATAGGCTCAGACATAATACCAATTTTTCTAGCAACCAAAGGCGAAATATATGACAAGGTCGAACCTGGATCAATCAATGCATACACATACCGAGAGAAAACCGATAATGTACCTGTAATGACATTAGGCGATGCCTCCTGATCCTGGCGGCTGGACAGAGCATAAATGCGGTTCGAAGGACCGCTAATACCAGAAGCTCCACCACGGCCTCTGCCGCGACCCGCCGGTGCTGGAAAACCCTGCCCCGTAGGGCGCATAGCCACTGACGAAGATGAAGACCCAGCGGCTGATCCGGTAGGCTGCGCTGCACCACCAGAACTACCCTTATACGGGAAATCTCTCACAGAATGGCCCTGACGACTACAATAAAAGCATGCACCGGTGGCCCTGTAGCACTCTCCCGGATGATATCTGCCACAAAGAGAACACTGAACCCTGGGTGGCCTCATCTGACCAAAACCCCTATCTGTCCGCGAACCTGAAGCCCTGGAGCTCTGGCCCGCTCCTGAATACCCTGGGCTATCGAACCTGCGACCTGTAGGCTGGGGAGGCGCGCTCTGCGCCGGCTGAGATGAAAATCTGCTAGGGTGTTGCGGCTGTTGGGGTTGTCTACCCCGAAAATCTCCAGATGACCTGGCCCTCTTGGGCTGTCTCCGATCCTGGCCCCTGTCAGGCTGATGTCCTCCTCTGCCCCGATCCTCCATGCCCTGGGCGTGGGCCTGAATACGGGCAATGTCCATACCGGGCTGAGCAGCCAATACTAAGCAGCTATCGACAAAATACCGATCCAGCCCCATAATATATCTGTGCATCCGGTCCGCCATAGTAGCCACCACAGTAGGTGTATATCGGGCCAAGGAATCAAACTCCAAACTATAGTCCCGGACACTGCAGCCCTTCTGCCTCAATAATAAGAATCTATCAGATCTGGCTCGTCGCAACTCTGGGGGCAGAAAATGTCCAAGAAATGCCTGAGAAAAATCACCCCAAACTGCTGGGGGAGCGCCGTCCCCTCTGGATATCCCCCATGACTCGTACCAGTTTGCCACCACATCATATAACCGGTACGAAGCTAACGCGACTGACTCTGTCTCGGAAGCATTAATCAAATCTAGAGTGCGTCGTATCTTCCTGATAAACTCCTCAGGATCCTCCTCGGGCTTTGTCCCGAAGAATTCTGGAGGACTACAAGTCAAAAACTCACGGACTCTCGAACTATCACGTATGACTGCCCGGTCACCTCCCAGTCCATGCCCCTGAACCTGCCCTGCCACAAGTCTAGTCAGCAACTGGACTGCCTCCCTTATAGACTGATCCTCAGTGCCTGGCCGTGGAGCTGGAGGCTCAGGAACTGGAACTGCGGGAGCTGGTGGTGGAGCCGCCCCCCGATCTGCGGCTGCGGCCGCCCCAATCTCCTCCACGAGTGGCGGTGTAGAAGAACCCTCTGTCTGGGGCAATGTCTCCGGAGCAATATGTGTCTGGGCCCTGGTAATCCTCTGGACCCGGCTAGTCTCTCCCAAGGCTGCTGACTTGGCCTTTTGGGCCGCTGTTGCCTTTTTTGGAGGCATATCTGCAAATATAGCCACTCGTTAGGGAGGGGTCATCCTGATAACACAGCTCTATCGCACGATCTAACACAGAAAGAAGGGTAGTATCCTAAATGCCCTGTAGCCTCCTGTTTATAGGTGTGGTGCACAACACACCGATAATCAAGACTCTACTAGACACGGTCTGTGGACATTCCGAGGACGAACCGCTCTGATACCACTTTTGTCACGACCCAACCCCATGGGCCGCGACCAGTGCCCTAGCTGGGCACCTATACGTACCCGATACCCAAATTAGCATATCAACAAAATAATATAATAATAATATTAGTGGACGCTACAGAATTTAGCATAAAAAAACAGACTTGGCACACAGAGGCCGATAAGGCCATCATAGAACAAAGTATCCCAAACATATGTACAGAACCCACACAGATATATCCACAGACCTCTACAGAACATAACATAATCATAAGACGGGACAGGGCCCCGTCATACCCAGAACAATGTACATATCCAGATAGCAGTGCCAGACTGTACCAAAAGTGGGCTCTGAAGAAGAGAGCGCCCCAAAATAGCAGAAGTGGGATCCTAAACAGATGCATCAGTGAACCTGTCGTCTGTACCTACGCGGCATGAAAACGCAGCCCCCGAAGAAAGGGGGTCAGTACGAAATATGTACTGAATATGTAAAGCGGAATCACAGAAGTCAAATCATAATGGTTACAGAAAATGAGTACAAAATCCAGAGTGTCAAATGCATATTTCCAAAACAGACAGAATGTGTACAGAAACATATGTCATATCATATCCGGTCCCTGCCGCGGAACTCGGCAGACAGAACGTGGCCACCCTCCCGACGCTGGTACCACTATATAGAGGAATCAGAAAAAGGGGCGTGGCCCCGTATCATAAAATGTCATATCAAAATGGCCATAACAGATCAGATCAGAATAGGCGGACATGGCACATCATACTCCACAGACCCATGTATGCGTATACCTGCCCCCTCACATCGGGACGCGGCGAACAATGCAGAGAATCACGCTTGACAACATATCCTGGCCCGGGCTCAGTGTGGGAAACATTGGGACATCCACGAATAGAGTAGTGAGAAACTAATGCAATTTAAAAATATCATAAATGTTTTCAAAGACTCGATGAAGCGTATCAAAGCCAAACAGATCCAATGGAGTCGGACGGGATCATAATAAATGCATTTCGGATATCATAATAAATTACAGAAGTATAACTTTCCCCAAGTCATTCCGGGTGTCAAAATAATTTATAAGATTTAATAGAATATTTAAAACAATGTTTATTAGGCGATTAGTATGATAGTCAAAACATTTCTTTCAAAAATCGCCTAAAAAGGAAGCTTTAGTACATTAAGGGCAAAACCGGGAATAGTGGGCCCGCCTCGGGACAAATAAGGCGGCGGGCTCAAATTGTGCCCTCTAAGCTTATAGTATCACTTAAAAAGGTTCTACAAACATTCTATGACTTTCCAAGTAATTTGGAGCAAAGTTGCATAATTTTCCGAAAAAGCATACTAAAGTGGTTCAATTCCACTGAAGGAAAAACTGAGATTTTCTCTTGCGGATTCCGAGGGCCAAGAGGTCCTTCGAGGCCCGGATCCGACCCTAACACACTAAGGGCATGCCAAGGGAAGAATTGGGGTTGCTTTACATACCTTTCAAGCTCTTTACGCCTTTCCAAACTCACTTCCCGTTTCGTCGAAAAACTGCAATTGGTCAAGTTTACCAATTGTAAGCTATGAATACCAAAGTTTCAACTTAATGCATATTTGGCTACCGAAATTTCGGCAGCACTTCCCCTATACATATGGCACCCCGAGAATTCAACTCGGCTAGAATCATCAACAACAACCCAAACGACAACATCAACATCAACAAAGAACATTAAAAACACAATTATCCTTCAACTAGTCATTTTTCTCACAAGTTGACATAACCTTCATTCTAACCCAAACTTTCAAACTAACATCAATAATTTCACATTCATTAACAATCAAGATCATCACCATATAGATTTAGAGACATTTCATATCATTTTCCTTAAGATATACACTCGATATACTTAATATACAACTTTCCGCCAAAGTCATAACTTATGCAAAACATCAAATCTTTGGCATACAATTTCATAACATGTTTCCAACTTCCAAATTCATCAATGATCATCACAATTAACAACCAAACGACTTCATTTCCTTAATGTCGGAAAACCATACTAAAACGACATAAGTTTCTACATTCCAATTCAATACAAACTTATCTCATTCCAACTTCATTTACACAACAAACATCACAACAACACAACTAACACACTAAACAAACTTAATCCATTCCATTCCAAACCACTCCATACCACACGGCCAAATGCTATTTTCATCAATTCAATCAAATTTATTCCTCTTTCATTCTCAACATAAATTCCATCACAATCACAACTAGAATACAACATGAATTCAACACATTGTCACCACACAACACACACACACCCACGGCTCCAAGCCATATTCCAAACCCACTTTGCAAACTTCCATTTTTCCATACAATCAACATATTTCTACATACTACAACACAATCAAAACTTCATAACACAATAAAAAGGTAGAAATTCTTACCTTTTCCTCAAGTCTTCTTCACTTGGAGATGTAATCACTTTGGTGATTTTAATGCTCCCCACTCCAATCCAACTATACCAAGTTACAAAAGAACCTTGACTTAGTAGGAAATCAACAAGAAATAAATTTTTGGAGCAATATTTTTGGTAGCTAATTTTCTAGCCCAAACCCGAGAACCCTCCTTGCTCTCTCTATTTTTTTGTTCTTGCTTATCTTGTTCTTGACTTGTCTTGATAATTATCCTAACATATACTAGTTGATCACATGACTAGCACATGATCAACTAGATGGGTTTGGGCCAAATTCAATGGCTTGGCCGGCCACCCCTACTCTCTTTGGGCCTCAATTTGTTTCACATTTTACAAGCCCAATAACTTGTGAATCATATTTTGTAATTCCCGAAACTAATTTCCGAAATTCCAAAATTACCCTTAGCCTTGTCCCACACTTTCATGACTCTATTCTTTCATGCATAACTCTTATGTTCAACAAAATATCAAATTTGACCTCATATCTCAAGAATCCATTATTTATCGAATTTTTTCCAAACGTGTGAAAACACGGGTTATAACAGGGGGTTTGCCTGAGTCTCAGGATATTCAGCATTCAGGGGCCACCGGTGATACTACGGAGGTGTTACCTTCCACTACTGCCCCTGTTTCTGACTCTATCCGGACTATAGATCCTGAGCCTCCACACACAGATGCACTAGCGACCCAGACTCCTGCTTCACAGCCACACACTACAGCTCCATAGCCACAAGGTCCGGCTGCACAGCCGCAGGGGGCAGCCAGAGTTGCTGACCCATATGATTTCTCGCTCGAGAACTTCAGGAAGTTTGCAAAGTAGACAGCGACAGCAGATGAGTAGTCCAGAATCATAGTCAGGCAACTGGATGACTTTGTAATAAGAGGGTTGCTGCTGCTATGGTGCTACTAAGGCAGGCCATGATGGCTCGCTTGGATAGTTTTAAGACCCAGCTCACAGCTTTGGAGTTGTCTCAGCCGAGTACTCTTACTGATGCATTGCGGGTTGAGTTGGAGCAGTTGAAAGCTATAGTACTAATTTTACAAGCTCGTGATCCGAGTGTAGTGGCGATGCCAGCCCCCACCAGGACTGAGGTGGAGGAGGATGTGCTTCCAGTGATACAGTTACTGTCACGACCCAAATCGATGAGTCGGAACGAGTGCCTAATCTCTAGTTACCAAACACCCCTATACTCGTATCTAAATAACATTAAATAACAAGGGCCCATGAATAGCTCAAACCGAACTTATACTAACTCATGAAAGGATGTTATCATGAACTCTGCATAATCTGTACATATATAAGATGGAAAGAACGATGCAAGCCGATTAGGCTGCTACACATGTTGTACAACAAAATAAGGGTCGTCAAGGCTACATAACATCCCAACTATGTACAACTGCTACAGACCTCTAATGGAGTATAAGCTATAGAGAGGATAGGACAGGGCTCCCGTCATATCCATATATGCATATACATCCCAAAATCACATAACAAAATAAACCGCAACTCCGTAATAAGTGGAGCGTACCGACTACAGCTGAGGGGAAGTCCTACTGGGCTGGATCGTCTCTCTGTCATCCAGAACCTACGGGCATGAACGCAGCATCCCGAGCAATAGAGGAGTCAGTATGGATAATGTACTGAGTATGGAAGGTGTAAAAGTAACATAAACATAAGAATCATGAACTGAATCTGAACTCAAAAACCAACTGACTGTCTGTATGCATCTGTATGACTGAGTATTTGGAAGTATTTGCATAAATTTGTATACTGACAATGCCTCTATGGGCGCGTAACATGCATGCTCTCAATAATAATCATGCTCATGTATATATATATATATATACATCATAGTGCTGAGGAACGTTCAGCCCAATCCATTATTTCATATCCCATCGGCCTCTCTGCGGCCATCATCATCATCAAATACATTGTTGTGGAATGTGCAGCCCGATCTATATATCATCATCATGGTGCACTAGCTGATCAGGTGGTAATGCGTATATAACGACTATCCCTTTCCCCATACCCCATATACATATAATATACGTGTATATAACGCCTTCTGGTAGCGGGTCAATATGCATATGAATATGAATGCAATGCATAAATGAAATGAATACATAGAACTCTCGGAATAATATGATGTCAAACTAACTCTGGTGGACAACTACTGAGCTAACATTACTAATACATGAAATCCCAAGACCCATGAACAGAAGGAACATAATAACAGGGGTACAGGATCATCAAAGACTGAATTTTTCCTAATACTTCTAAAAGTAGAGTAGTATGGAAGCCCTTTTACTCGCTTGTTCGCTCATATCATAGGATCATGCCAAAAATGAAGGAAGGGACAGCCTTAACATATCTTTTCGGCTGCCTTAACTTTAACTACTTAATGCCTGTCCTCCCAAGCACGTAAATCTATATTCAAGAAAATTTATACAATTTTTAGGCTTATCATCATATGCTTGTCTTAAGCCTTCAAATTAAATCCTTTTAGAATCTGCCAAAATTCGGGCAGCATCTCCCCTGTTTATATCCCTAGCCCGAAATCACAATCCCAACAACCAACAACAACAACACTCTAACATCAATAACATCATTATCAGTACCAATATACTCCATAAAACATCTCACACGATGTTTACCCGATTTCTCAACCAACTAATCCACTACACGATGATTTAATAACTCTATCTTTGTAAATAAACCTAAATCAATATCAATAAAGAGAGATCCATACCTTTTTCTTACTAGATCCGCAATATCCTCAATATCTACTTTGAATCCAAGCCAAAATCCTCTGCAAAACGATACTATAATCACAACTATACGCTATTCGAACTTAAATTCGCAGATTCCACTTGATTCGCGCTAAAATTTTATGGGTGGAAGTTGGGGAGAGGTTTCAGAGATTTTGGGGAAATTTTGGGGTGTTGGATGAAGAATAATAGGGTAACCCCCATTTTATAATGTTCTAGTGTCTGCCTGCACCGACCTAAAAATTTCTCAGCGCGTTCGCGCCACCTAAGGGCGCGTTCGTTTTGAGTTATCTCTTGGTCCTCTGCGCATTAGCGCCACCCCCAGGCGCGTTCGCGCAGAGCTAATCCTTGCTATGGCAGCCTATCTTAAAATGCTTATATCGTTTGACTCCGATGTCGGATCGATGCGCGGTTTGTTGCGTTGGGAACTGGTTTAGGCCTATTACTTTACCTAAAAACTCTTCATATGATAAAAGATATGCTTTCCCCAAGTTAGACCAAAATTACCGTACGAAACCTTGCCAACTTTTCTCCAAAGCCAAAAACTTAATCTCCACGAGTCACTTGTTCTCCAATCCTTCCATAACCTATTGCATGAGCTTAAACCCTTATAATCATAAGATAGGCACATTCAATCGCATATATCCTCAACAGTAACTCCAGTGTCTTCAATTAAAATAATTAACACCTAATGGACCTCAACGTCCAAAACTACGAGGTGTAACATCCTCCTCCCTTAGAAACATTCGTCCTCGAATGTTAAAACTCTCAGGAATTCTATGAAAATTTTGCCAGAGTTTCCCCTGTAACTATACCACTACCAACCTGCACAGCAACCCAAAATAATGCCACACAGGGCCACATGCTAAAATATAAAACAATATGGCCTTACACGACCAATTACAATAGCTATAAATAAATCCAATACCTGGGGATGATGATGTCTCAAACTGGGCCTCTTGGGACCACGGGAACAAGTGCGGGTACTTAATCTTCATCTCCTCTTCCGCCTCCCAAGTTATCTCCTCGACGTTATTATTTTTCAAGAGTACTTTAACAGAAACCACATCCTTGGTTCGTAGCTGCCGGACTTGCCTATATAATATAGCCACAGGGAGTTCCTCATATCATAATTGCTCAGGCACTTGGATATCATCTACTGGTACGACTCTTGAGGGATCTCCCATTCACTTACGGAGCATGGACACATGGAATACTGGATGTACAGACTCCAGATCAGAAGGTAGTTCTAGCTCATATGCTACCTTACCCTCTGTACAAATAATTCTATATGGTCCAATGTATCGAGGGCTCAACTTACCCTTCTTCACAAATCTCATCACTCCCTTCATAGGAGAGATCTTTAAGAAAACCCAATCACCTACCTCAAACTCTAGTTCACACCGCCGATTATCTGCATAGGATTTCTGTTAACTCTGCGCCGCTAATAACTTTTCTTGAATCACTTTCACTTTCTCAACCGCTTGCTGTATTAAGTCTGGGCCTACTAATAGATTCTCTCCAACCTCAAACCATCCTATAGGTGATTTATATCTCCGCCCATATAAAGCCTCATAAAGAGCCATCTGGATACTAGAATGGTAACTGTTATTATATGCAAATTCAATAAGAGGCAAATGATCATCCCAGCTACCTTGGAAGTCAATCACACAAGCTCTCAGCATGTCCTCAAGTGTTTGTATAGTGCGCTCCGCTTGTCCATCTGTCTGCGGGTGAAATGCAGTACTGATACTTACCTGAGTCCCTAATCCACTGGAAAGATTTCCAGAAGTTAGTTGTAAATTGCGCTCCTCTATCTGAAATAATAGATGTAGGAACACCATGACGTTGTACAATTTCTCTAAGCTAGAGCCTTGCACAATCCTCAACTGAATAAGTAGTTTTGATAGGTAAGAAGTGGGCTGACTTTGTAAGCCTATTAACTATTACCCATATTGAATCATACTTCCCCTGAGTACGGGGAAAACCTGTAATAAAATCCATATTAATCACCTCCCATTTCAATGTCGCAATCTCCATAGCCTGTAACAAACCTCCAGGCTTCTGGTGCTCTATCTTAACTTGCAGACAATTCAGACACTAAGCGACAAATTCTGCTATATCTCTTTTCATACCATCCCACCAATAAAATTCCTTGAGATCATGGTACATTTTATTTGTGCCCGGGTGAATAGAATACCGAGAATAGTGGGCTTCCCCATAACTTTCTGACGGAGGCCTGCAATATTAGGGATGCATAATCTACCTCGATGCCTGAGCACTCCATCTCCTATGACCACGAAAGGTGTCTTTTCTTTCTGAGGAGCTGTATCCCGATAATGAACTAAAACAGGATCTTCGTACTAGCGTTCCTTTATCACAGCTACCAAAAATGACACCGTTATGTCTTGAACCATAACTCATGCATCACCTAAATCTAGCAGCCGAACTCCAAGGCTTGCTAATTGACGAACTTCATGGACCATCTCTCTCTTCTCTAGCTGTACATATGACAGACTACACATGGATTTACGACTAAGAGCATCGGCTACTACATTAGCCTTTCCAGGATGATATAGAATATCAATATCATAATCCTTTAGCAACTCTAGTCATCGCCTTTGACATAAGTTCAAGTCCTTCGGCTTAATGATATACTAGAGACTCTTGTAATCAGTATAAATATCAACATGAACACCATATAAGTAGTGCCTCCACATTTTCAAGGCATGGATCACTGCAGCTAACTCAAGATCATGAGTTGGATAATTTTTCTCGTGCTTCTTCAGCTGTCTGGAGGCATAAGCAACAACCTTACCGTGTTGCCTTAATACACAACCCAACCTAACACCTGAAGCATCACAATATATCACATAGCCATCTGTTCCCTCTGGAAGAGTCAAGACGGGTGCTGAGGTCAATTTATCCTTTAATGTCTGAAAACTCCACTCGCATGCATCCGTCCACTGAAACATAGCTGATTTTTGAGTCAGCTTGGTTAGTGGGACTGAAAGAGAAGAAAATCCCTATACGAACCTCCTATAATACCTTGGCAGACCCAAGAAACTACAGATATCTGTTGGGGTCGTAGGTCTTGGCCAATTCCTTATAGTCTCAATATTTTGAGTATCCACTGTAATGCCTTCATCTAAAATAATGTGACCAAGAAAAGCCACAGAGTTCAACCAGAACTCACATTTAGAAAACTTCTCATATAACTTTGTATCTCGAAGAACTCTAAGCACCGCACATAGATGATCTGCATGTTCAGTCTCTGACAATGAATAGACCAGAATATCATCTATGAACATGATCACGAACAGATCTAGGAAAGGTCTAAATACACGGTTCATGAAGTCCATGAATACAGCTGGGGCATTAGTTAATCCGAATGACATGACACGGAACTCATAGTGCCCATATCTAGTCCTGAATGTCGTTTTCAGAATGTCTTTCTCCTTCACTCTAACCTGATGATACCCTGATCTCAAGTCTATTTTCAAAAAATACTTGGCACCCTACAGCTGATCAAATAATTCATCGATCCTCGAAAGTGGATACTTATTATTTATAGTCACTTTATTCAATTACCTATAATCAATACACATTCTCAAAGAGCCATCCTTCTTTCTTAAAAATAATACGGGTGCTCCCCACGGCGATGTACTGGGCCTAATAAAGCCCTTCTCAAGTAAATCCCTCAATTTCTCCTTCAATTCCTTCAACTTGGCAACTGTCATTCAATAAGGAGGAATGGATATTGGTTGAGTATCTGGTAGTAGATCAATAGTAAAATCAATTCTCGCTCCGGCGGAATGCCTGGAAGCTCATCTGGAAATACCTCTGGGAACTCATTAACCACAAGAACGGATTGAAGGGTCGGTGACCCTACTTGTACATCCTGCACCCGAGCTAGGTGATAGATATACCCTTTCCTAATCATCTTACTTGCTTTAAGGTAGGAAATAAACCTACCCCTCAGTGAAGAAGCATTACCTTTCAACTCTAAAACTGGTTCGACTGGATACTGGAACCGGACAACCTTCGTTCTGCAATTGACATTAGCATAGCAAGAAGATAACCAGTCCATACCCATAATGACGTTAAAATCGATCATATCTAATTCAATCAAATTTGCTACTGTATGACGATTACACACTATAACTACATAACCTCGATACACTCGCCTAGCTATGACTGGGTCACCAACTGGCATAGACACCTCAACAGGTTTAATTGACTCAGGCTCTACCCTAAATTTACTGGCAACAAATGGAGTAATATATGATAAAGTAGATCCAGGGTCAATCAGTGTGTATACATCATAGGAAGAAACTGATAATATACTTGTGGCAACGTCAGGAGACGACTCACGATCCTGTCTATCGGCTAATGCATAAACGCGATGCTGAGGCCCACTGGAGCTAGATGTTCCACTCCTTCCTCTACCTCATCTTTCTGGGGTCTCCAACCCTTGCCCTGGAAGGCGTACAGATGGAGAAGAACCAGCTATAGACCCCGTAAGCTGAACAATGCCTGCGCCACCCCTCGTCGGGCACTCCCTCATCTTATGACCTGGCTGACCGCAAGCATAACAAGCATCTTTTCCTAGTTGACACTGTCCAGCATGTTGCCTACCACACTGGCACACCGGGGAAAATGTGGTCTCACCTGGCCTGACTCTGGTATGTACTGAGGACATGATGCTCGATAACTCTAGCCCACTCCGGAATAAGAAGACCGGTCAAATTTCGGACCTGAAAATCACGGAGGTGCACTCCCTGCCGAATGGAATGGATACCGCGAATACTACTGTCTCTGTCCTCCTCTGAACTCACCACCGACATCTAAAGATCTAGCCCTCTTACCATGGCCCCGGTCATGCTCTCACTCTGTCCTCCACTGATGCTTACAATCTTCCAGATTCTGTGCATAAGCCTATTTATGGGTAATGTCCATGCCCAGCTGTAATGCAGCAGTCGTACACTCATCTATCAAATGTGACCCTAAACCATCCGCGAAATGATAAACCCTATCATCCATCTCAGCCACCATGGCTGGGGAATATCTAGCCAAGGAATCAAAATGTACACAATACTCCTGAACACTCATACTGCCCTGGTCAATACGCAAGAACCTATCTACTCTGGCTCGTTAAACTTCTGGTGGTAAATAACGGAGAATAAAAGCATCCAAAAACTCTTTCCAAATGGCTGGAGGGGCATTCTCTCCCCTAGAAAGCTCCAAGGCTTGATACCACTGCACCACAATATCCCGAAGTCTATACGAAGCCAACTCCACTAACTCGACCTCATCCGCATGCATAACCCTCAAAGTCCTCTGCATACTATCAATAAATTCCTGAGGATCCATATTTTGCTTCAACACGTAAAACTCTGGAGGGTCTAACCCAAGAAAATCCTTAACCCTCGCACTACCCGCTCGGTCTACCTGGTCAACGCCAGCCTCCTGCTGCTGAGCTTGAGCGGCTACCAATATGGTCAATAGCTATACAGTATCCCGCACATCCTAGCCCGGTACATCTGGCTGAGGAACTGGGGGCACTTGGGTAGGTGCTGGAGGTGGGGTATGTGAAGTCTGAGATGGGCTCTTACTCTGAGACTTGGTCCGAGCCCTGGTAACCCGTTGAGTACGGTTAGTGGCCTCACCAACCACTCATTTGCCCTTCTGAGCAGCTGTAGCCTTCTTGCGAAGCATTGCTGAAATCAGAACAAATTATTAGAAGGCGAACTCTTAAAGCACGGTTCTATCGCACGATCTAAGAGAAAAATAATGACACTTACCTAAATGTCTAATAGCTTCCTGTTTATAAATGTGGTGCACGACACACCCATAAACAAGACTCTACTAGACACGGTATGTAGACAACCCTAGGACGGAACTACTCTGATACCACTTCTATCACGACCCAAATCGAGGAGTCGCGACGAGTGCCTGATCTCTAGTGACCAAACACCCCTATACTCGTATCTAAATAACATTAAATAACAAGGGCCCATGAATAGCTCAAATCGAACTTATACTGGCTCATGAAAGGATGTCATTGTGAACTCTGTATAATCTATACATATATATTATGGAAAGAATGATGCAAGCCAATTAGGCTGCTACATATGTTGTACAACAAAATAAGAGCCGTTAAGGCTACATAACTGTTACACCTCGTACTTTTACGTCGTGTACGTCATGAGTAGAATAATGTAAACCTAGAGAGGTTAAGTCTCCTTTACAAGGTTAGAGATGGTTTAAAACAAGTGTTAGGGTAGTTACATAAGGATTGGAGATTAAATGAATTGGAGAAAATAAGTTTTGTCGAAGCTCGGAATGTTGATCAAATTATACGGACCGTATGGAATTTTTGATACTTATGTATGCAGATCAAAAGCTTAGTGCTTAAAAGGATGATGCCCCAAAATTATTTAAGACTTTAAAGTGCTCGGTTAATTTTTAAGATATCACCTCCCATGATGACGATGACAGACAAGGAAATATTATCGGACATGTCGATACCTATTTAACATGGTTCGGGATATATGAACAAAAATGAATATTTTGCTATGTGCAAATAGAAGGTGGTATTACAAATTAACAAAATGAAAAGGACCAGATTGGGTAGCTATAGCGAATACTACTACTCATGGTCACGTTTTTGGATTTAAAAGTGCAAACTATTTCACTTTGTAGGCCTGCAAAGGATTAATCTACAAAAGAGCTATAATGACAAGAAATCTCTAATATTTATCCTTAATATAGGGGCCCCACAATTTTTTTAGATGATTCAAACAATGCCATGTGCACTTAAAAATAGTACAACCATACATCTAGGTGTCAATAGCAAATTTATCTATGTATACATGTGATTGAGATATAACTAAAATGGGGGTGCTGATGCTTAAAAGGGGCTGAGAGGTCACGTTTACATTCCTACAAATTGGATATTAAGAGATAAATCAAGAAGGAGTGCTTGATATCTTTGCTGGAGACAAACGAAGTGGTGGTGTGTTCCTCTTTTATTCAATTTTTATTTTAACTTCTACAAAGAGCTATAAGTAAGACTTGGAATATTATTTTGGGATGGAAACGCACAGATCTTTCCCATGTAGTAGCAACTACATATTCCGGTGGTTACGGTGATGCTGTAACTATAGATAACGACATAGTGGTTATGTCCACATCTAACATTGATTTCTTTCGGATTATAAGAAATCGAGGATTTCTTTAAGGTGAAGTAAGGTGGAACAAGAATATTTCATGGCACATAAGGTAAGAATCGTCCTCTCCTAGATATTTTTAAATTCATCTAGTCCATAGCTAAATTGTGGGAATTGATGAAATAAACACGAACTTGCGAATAGAATCACCATTTGGAAAGAGTTAAGTTTGTGGGCTGTTTTCTTGTTATAATCATATGATATAAGGCTAGAATTTGTAGTGAATGACTTTCTTATCATGTTGAAAATGTTATTGAGTTAAGAAAGGAACCTACAAAAGGTAATATGGGTGGTACAACTCCTAATTCGAGCTTGTCGCTCGTTATAAAGTATTATGAAGTCATTATGGATATATATGTTCTGTTGTTCAGATTCATATTTGTTGTTTGGGCTGTTGTTGCGATATATGGAATTGGGAGATACTAGTGATATAGGGGAGATGCTGCACATTTTTGTTTGAGGATCAAGTTATCAATTGATATACACGATATACGAAAGCCATCTAAAGTCATATATGTATTCCATTGATTATAGGTTTGGCATATTAATTGTGAAAAGTTTGTGGTTGAGTTTCTTGGATGACGTGAGGTATGTTAAGGATATTCCCTTTTCTTTTTTTGGCATGATCCTTACAACACGAACGAACGACAAACATATAAACCTAAAAGTGACTCCCACTCTTAGACACATTAGGGAAATTATGACTTGACCCCAAATACTACCTTGTTATTTATTGTTCATGTCTATGATTCCGACAGCTTTACTTATTGAACATTACTGCTTCATAACGACACTTGAAATCCTTATGTCCTTACATCTTATCAAAAGATTCCATAATGATTCTATGAGTCTCATATGCATTCATTTATATATATATATATGTATTCATTATGTTACTGCCACCGAGCCGCACTGTAGTCGGCCGGGTATGGTATGTAGATGTGCAACTACTGATCAGTTCGCTATTTACACCGAGTCCTGATATAGGCCAGGTACGTTATACATACCGAGTTCCACTAGGTCCGGGTACGTTATATAGATATGATGGCGATAAAGGCCTATGGATACTTATGCATTGTTAAATGGTTTTACATGAAAGCATGCATGATTTTGCCTTCGGGGCTATTTACATTTCTAGTCATTGCTTTCAGGGCTACTTACATTGTTACTCTGCCTTCGGGGCCATTCATATTACAGGTTTTTTCTCGTACATTCATTATGACTTATATCTAATTCTTTATGATTAACGCTGCCTTACATACTCGGTACATTGTTCGTACTGACGTCCCTTTGCCTGGGGGCGCTGTGTTTCTTGCCACACAACCCTATATTGCTTTGCAAGAAAGCTATACAGAAGCTTGACTATAGGATGTCCCAGGCTATCAGCTGGTTTGGTAGACTCCATTCTGTTCGGAGTGATGCCGCGTCAGAGTATTTCCTCATGAGTTGTCATATGCATTATGGGTATGTTGGGGCCCTGTCCCAACTTAGGTTTTGATATCATATCTTACGTTAGAGACTTTTGCAGACAGAGTTGTGTATACAGTATGTCAGTCTCGTAAGCGACTATGTAAGTCGATGTATCGTTGTGCATTACTTTACAGATTTCATATGATTACAGATTTCGCTTGATTAGAGAAAAACGAAAAGAATGTTTTTGAAAAGCTTTCATTATGCATTTCATTTCATCATTTAAGAGTCCAGTGAGATTATAAGCATAACGAGAACCAGCCCTAAGTAAGGATCGAGTGCCCATCATGCCCTATCAGGATTGGGGTGTGACAATAGCATCCCAACTATTTACAACTATGTACAGACCTCTAATGGAGTACAAGCTGTAGAGAGGACGGGACAAGGCTCCCGTCATACCTATATATGCATATATATCCCAAAAAACATACCAAAATAGACCGCAGCTTCGGAATAAGTGGAGCGCACCGACTACAGCTGAGGGGAAGTCCTACTAGGCTGGATCGTCTCTCTGTCTACTTGCACTCGCCGGCATGAACGTAGCCCCCCCGAGCAATAGGGGAGTCAGTACGGAGAATATACTGAGTATGTAAGGTGTAAAGGTATCATAAACATAAGAATCATGAATTGAATCTGAACTCAAAAACAACCTGACTATCTGTATGCATCTGTATGACTGAGTATCTGGAAGTATTTGCATAAATCTGTATACTGACAATGCCTCTATAGGCGCGTAACATGCATGCTCTCAATAATTATCATGCTGATGTGTATATATATATATATATATATATATATATATATATATATATATATATATATATAGGTCATAGTGCTGAGGAACGTTCAGCCTGAACCATTATTTCATATCCCATCGGCCTCTCTGCGGCCATCATCATCTTCATATACATTGTTGCAGAACGTGCAGCCCGATCCATATATCATCATCATGGTACACCAGCTGATCAGGTGGTAATGCATATATAACGCCAATCCCTATCCCCATACCCCATGTACATATAATATACGTGTATATAACGCCTTCTGGTCACGGGTCAATATACATACGAATATGAATGCAATGCACAAATGAAAAGAATATATAGAACTCTCGCAATAATATGATGTCGCACTAACTCTAGTGGAAAACTGTTGAGCTGACATTACTAATACATGAAATCTCAAGACCCATGAACAGAAGGAACATAATAACAGGGGTACAGGATCATCAAAGACAGAAGTTTTCCTAATACTTCTAAGAGTAGAGTAGTATGGAAGCTTGTTTCCTCGCTTGTTCGTTCATACCATAGGATCATGCCAAAAATGAAAGAAGGGACAACCTTAACATACCGTTTTGGCGCCTTAACTTTAACTACTTAACGTCTGTCCTCCCAAGCTCGTAAATCTATATTCAATAAAATTTATACTATTGTTAGGCTTATCATCATATGTGTGTTTAAAGCCTTCAAATTAAATCCTTTTAGAATCTGCCGAAATTCGAGCAGCATCTCCCCTGTTTATATCCCTAGCCCAAAATCACAATACCAACAACAACTCCAACATCAATAACATCATTATCAGCACCAATATACTCCATGAAACATCTCACACGATGTTTACCCAATTTCTCAACCAACTAATCCACTACATGATGATTTAATAACTCTATCTTTGTAAATAAACCTAAATCAATATCAATAAAGAGAGATCCATACCTTGTTCTTACTAGATCCGCAATATCCTCAATATCTACTTTGAATCTAAGCCAAAATCTTTCATAAAAGGATACTATAATCACAACTACACGCTGTCCGAACTTAAATCCGGAGATTCTACTTAATTCAAGCTAAAATTTTATGGGTGGAAGTTGGGGAGAGGTTTCAGATATTTTGGGGAAGTTTTGGGGTGTTGGATGAAGAATAAGGGGGTAACCCCCCATTTATAACGTTCTAGAGTCTGCCTGCGCCGACCTAGAAATTGCTCAGCGCGTCCGCGCCACCATAGGGCGCATTCGTGTTGAGTTATCTCTTAGTCTTCTGCGCGTTCGCGCCACCTCCAGGTGCGTTCGCGCAGAGCTAATCCCTGCTCTAGCAGCATGTCTTAAAATGCTCATATCGTTTTACTCCAATGTCGAATCGATGCGCGGTTTATTGCGTTGGGAACTGGACTTCATGAACTTCATTTTAGGCTTTTACTTTACCTCAAAACTCTTCATATGGTAAAATATATTCTTTCCCCAATTTAGACCAAGATTACCGTACGAAACCTTGCCCAACTTTTCTCCAAAGCCAAAAGCTTATTCTCCTTGATTCACTTGTTCTCCAATGCTTCTATAACCTATTGCATAAGCTTAAACCCTTATAATTATAGGATAGGCACATACAATCACATATATCCTCGATAGTAACTCCAGTGTCTTCAATTAAAACAATTAACACCTAATGGACCTCAACGTCCAAAACTACAAGCTGTAACAATTACTTGATGATCAAAGAGCTCCTACTGCCACTCCAACAGTTGGTGTTCAAGAGAAAAAAAAGAGAGTGATGGATGATGATGAGGAGGACGATGAAGAGGATGAGTTGTGACAGAGGACTCGCCTGCGGGGTCAGATCTTAGAGGAGAAGGATATCCACGAAGCTACCCTGAACTCTTTTATGGAGAGCTACCCTCGTGGGACTGCGAGGGCCACCTCGAGCAGTGCTCCAGTTGGAGAGACTTTTCCGCCGCCCCTCCCTATTCCAGAGCCAGTGCATGAGGGTATTACTGCTACTGCTACTGTTGCTGCTCTTATTGATCCAGTTGATGCCTCGCAGGCCATAGAGCCTCGAAATGAGTAGTGCGCTTAGTGCGCCACAGGTATTCCTACTCCCTTGCTTTTATTTTACTGCATTGGGGACACTGTAAAGTTCTTTAGTTGGGGGTTGGAGTACTTGAGTTATAGTTAGTGTAGATATGTGTTTAGGAGCCCCCCTCCCCCCTCCTCAAATTTTCTTTGCCATGGTTCTTTTCCCGAGCGGTTTTACTTTTTGTTGAACCTCGAATGTTTAGGTCGTGTTTAGATAGAATAGAGTAATTTTGACTTATTTGGTGGTGGTTTGAGTAACTTAAGGCATCCTTGTTATTATTTGAAATAAATACACTCCCCTCCAAAAATTTTGTATACTTGGAACTGGTTGTTTAATTGACATGCATGATTCTGTGTGTGACATTTAGATTATTGCGTTACCTTGTGTGCTAAATTCGTAGCGGGGAGACTAGTGTGTTGACAATTCTTATGCCATATGTGTGAGGTTGTTGTAAATATATTATTTGGTTATATGTGTAATCTAAAACTTGCTTGGTTAGTCGTGCTGGAGTCCTAGGATAAGTGGAGCTGTGAAGTGATCTTAGGCATTGTTTATTGATAGAGAACCATTTTAGCTTGATTATAAGCCTACCTGTAGATTAATATCCCTTGTTAGCCATGTTGAGCCTTTAAGCCTATTCTTTGACTAGCCATAATGAGCCAATATCCATTCTGAATATCCCTCTCGTCGCACCCGGTCCGTTCTTGATGCTACATGATAAGATTAAGGCTAAAATCCTAAGTTGGGGGTGATAGGTGACCTAAGGGGGAACATGAGGCTTAGGCCTAAAGTGCGGTAAAAAATGAATTGCCTAGTTAAAAGAAAACGGGGTGGTAAGTGTAAAGAAAAAAAAGGAAGAAGAGGAAAATGCACTCGAAAAAGAAAAAAAAAAGAGAAAAACAAAAATATATAGTGAGTAGAGTAGTAATAAAGCCACACCAAGGCAATAGAAAAGAAAAGGGACGAAAATAAGGGCAAAACAGGTATGAAGGTAAAAGAGGTGTAGTGTTCAAGGAGGGTTAGTCACTATTATCCAAATGTACATCCAAACCTTCCCTAAGCCTACATGACAACCCTAAAAAAGTCCTAATTTGATCGCGGCCGAACTGTCCAAAGTCAAGGGTACTGAAAATAAGGGCAAGCTTATGGTATTTGCATGTGTAGCTAGAGAATTTCTTTGTGAGTGTAAGTGTTTCTCTTCTCTTTAGTCTTATGTCCCATTTGTATGTACATATGTGTATTGGGACATTCTTTGGTCTATGCGAGGGCATGAGAATTTGTTAAGTGACTGGTTTCCCGTAAGTCTAGGTTCACGTGTGCTATGCTTTCTGTAATAACTAGATGTCACTGATTGAATCTTCATTGTTAGTTGCAATGGTTCTTGGATTGATATGGGTCATGATTGGGGGGAGTCATTGAGATACGAGCGATATGCCGGTAGTACTTGCCATAATCACTGTAGATAGCTTTACTTTGTGATATCGAGACATTGGTAGTTGAGTTTGTGGTTTTACTTGCTTGAGGACAAGCAAAGACTTTAAGTTGGGGTTGTTGATGTGCCGTGAAATTATGACACATTTGATGCTTTTTAACTCTAAGTTCTACTTGTTTTTAACTGAGTTTTTGTCAGTTTGATGTGTTTTGTGTATGTTGCAGGTATTTAGAAGTTAGAATGCAAAAACAACTGAAAATAAGAAAATTGAAGACTTAGCACTATTTATGTACTTGTATGGTACCTTCGTTATTCGACAGACCGTCAATTGAGTCATCGTTATGCTTAATCAGAGAAGTTCAGAGATTGTGCAACTTTGATGCAAAAGGACAAGAAGATCGACAGACCGTCAACATGCTCGACGGTCCGTCGAAGTGCACCGTCGTTTGACAAACTGAGGATTGGTTCTGTCATCAGACCGTAAAAGTGTACCATCGTTACTCTACTCTCCATCGAGTTGCAAATCGACTAGGGAAGTTCAGTCTTTATTAATTTCAAGTTTTTGACTTGTATAAATACCTTATAGGGTTTTATTTTTCAGACATCTTGAGTTGAAGACTTGTATTGATCACTTTGAGTTCTTATTAATTTTCAAAGGTTTCAAGACTATTCTATTTCGTTTATCTTCAATTCTCTTTCTAAGTTCAATAACAATTATAATTACAGTGTTTTGCATGTTCATCAATTCCATGAGTAGCTAAATTCCCTACTATGGTTGTGGACCCAAGGATGGGTGTTTTGCGCATAAGTTTCTAGTTGTGATATATGCATAATGGGTTGTTAGGGTTTGTTAATTCTTTACTATTCACTGTTAGTTGATGGTTGCAAACATTAGCTTATGCCATAAACCTTTATTTATTTGGGAAGATAATTAGGGTTTGGTAAGAACTAATAACAAGAACTCAAATCTTTAAATCTTGTTTAATAAATTCACTCGGGAATAAGAGGAATTTACTTGGCATAATTAATCGTTCTTCATATAAACTCTTTTGTATTTGGGAAAATCATAAAGAGATATTGTTATTAAATATTGGGAAATATTAGGAACTCCATTAGGGATTAAGTGCACTCATACAACGACCCATTAGAAATATATCATATTAGAACCCTAAGTATTGCATTCTGACGGTGACACAACCTTGGTTTCTTTTACCATATATTACAATCCGGAGGAATTAGTCATAAACAACCAACTTTCTACAAATTCATCGGAATAAGACATTAGACTTAAATAAAGAATTCTACGATTTTAGTAACCTTTTCACACCATATTCCTTGTGGGATTCAACCCCAACCTTGTTGGGTTACTACATTTGACAACGTCCGCTTTACGCTAATAAAAGGTGTAATTTGAGAGTATCACCAGTGCATTGCATTGCATCGCACATGCATTCATATTACATCTATTCACAGCTCTGATTCTAGTTGTTGTATCTATTGTATTGGATGGTGTGTTTAAGCCTTGACTCCTTGTTTGTTGATTCATTTGAGATGTTGTGTGCTTGTTAATCACTTATCTAGACACTTGATGGATTCGAGGACTAGAGGTTTCTGCCTAGACTATGACTGTAGACTACTGAGATCTAGTGTGGTTTACATTACTGCAAGTCTTACGTGGATGTGCTTAGTGATTACTTCACTCTCGTACTTCATGGATTTCGACGCGATACTTATATACTTGAGTTGTTGTTCTTGGACTGTGTGGTGTTTGTACTTGATTACGAGCATGTCTATTCTTCAGTTTCTTTCTTTATATATGTTAGTTAACTGTTGTCGGCCTATGATACCTACCAGTACATAGTGTTTGTACTGATACTACTCTTGCTACACCTTTTTGGGGTGTAGAGTTGTTTCAAGTACATGTGTCACGCCTCGAACCATGGGCTGGGCATAACACGGCACTCGGTGCTTGTCTGTCATGTGACAGAGCGAACCAACTGGCTAGCTGAATCAACATGTGATATCAAAACATACTAAATGCGAAAATAAGTAGCCCGACACGACTAACATAAAAGCTTGTTAAACGTCTGACTAACTGTAATTATATTCTATGAAGCCTCTAAAGAGCACTGAAAATGCTAATTGTCTGCCGGAACAAGGCCCCCGGCATACCTGACTAACTGAACTACTATAAAGACTAAGAAAGGGATAATGCCCCCAAAAGACTCGGGCTCACCAACAATTGATATGAGATGTCCTAGCAAGCAGAGTTGTCAACCTATAAATCAATACCGGCATCGCGAGATACAGACCCCGGGCAAAAAGGGACATCGGCACATTTGAATTGTACTGGTATGTAAAGAAACTGAAAGAAATAACTGTAAATACTGAAACTGAAACTGAACTAATAATTGATAACCCCTGTTCTGAATGGAGAATCACCTCTGATCTGTAACGAACCATACTGCGGCCCGTAATCCATTTTAACTAAGAGAATAGGTATTTCAAAAAATCCACCATGGGTCATGACATGGCGGGTCGCATCACCCACTACCAGGCTATATCTCAAACAATGCACCATGGTTCAGAATATGGTGGGTAACATCATCCACTACCATGCTGTGTATCTTAATGCACCATGGTTTATAACATGGCGGGCAGCATCATCCACTGCCAAGCTATATATATCAAACAATGCACCATGGTTCATAATATGGTGGGTAGCATCATCCACTACCAGGATATGTATCATATCATTATGCACCATGCTTCATAACATGGCGGGTAGCATCATCTGCTACCAGGTTATTTATGTGCTATCTGCTACAGCTACTTGCGTATACACATAAAGGTGATAGTCAACCGACACTCATGGACCTAGAAAGAATTGTGTCATAATAGCATACTTAAACATCATTTTTCATGTTATTGCATGCATCCTTGGATTTAGACATTCTTGCCAATCGACAAAATTACATCTTGTAAACTCTGTATAATTTCGTGAATCCTGTCATGAGTTCATAAACTATAGTCTTCATATTTTTACCTTTTTTCAAGAAGTGTCATAAGTTGAGGAACCTTCATATTATTGTTCTAACATGGATATTGCACATTACTATCATGAGACATGGAATCACAGATTGTTTATAGAATTTAGAATATTAACTATTCATAAGCATGCTAGGTTTTCGTGACTAAGACTGATGGGTATAACACGAGTCTAATTAGATTACGTATTGAATTCACAACGTCTGGAATGAAAGTCATGAACGAATTACGAAACTATATCATCTGGAGAATAGAAGTTTTGCAACTATTCATGGAACTAAGACATAACTATGTTTCTGAGGCAAATCGTAGTAGTCATAAAAGAACGTTGCATACGGAGAATCATCAACATTCCCAAACGTAGAGAGTTAGCCTCACATACCATAACTTCCTGCTTTCTGAGCGTAATGCGACGTTCGTCAACCCTTTCAACTTTAATCTATAGCAATACAAGTCAAAGGGATTATATATTTGCACTAATATTCATGATTTGGTCATTTAAGTATTTTATCAAACACTTGGTGGGCATAAAGTTCCACAACCTTCATTAATGTTGTTTCCTTCACCCAATTCCCATTCTATTACTTCTAGGTGATTCTAATATCTCAATTAGGTGTAATTAACGTCATTCTCCATCACCCATATGATTACAACAATCTCAAGTCAATAATCCAAAACCCTAGCATTGTTCATATGATACTCTTTATCAAACCCATTTACTATTCTCCCAATAGCTCATCAATTCACAACTATAAGTGATTAGAGAGTAGAAGTATTACCTTTTTGAAGTTTAATCCTCTTGAATTCGAGTTCTAGGGTTCTTTCGTCCAAAACCAAGTATCAATCGATTATCTATGGATTTGAAAGGCTTAATTATGTTATTAAGTTATTGGGGAATTTAAATCAACTTAGAATCATCACTAATACTCACCTTGAAGTGTTCTAGATGCTTGGGACGAGTTCTACCTCCTTTATAGGTCATTTTTCGTGTTTAGGGAAGTTGGGAAATAAAGCTGACCTTAATTATATAGAAAAATATGTAATCTGGAAAAATACGACACCTGCACCACCCTTGCATCACAAGTGTAGCGCACAAGGAAAAAATTGGGTCCGAACAGCTTCTTCCTGAACCACCCTTGCGACACAAGGGTGTCACTGCGCTGTGTGTAGTAAAATGGGCATAACTCTTCTTACAGAGATCTGTTTGGGCTCCACCATATACCATTGGAAAGGTATTTCAAAGGGATATAACTTTCATGTTTTAAGTTTTCTCAAATTCTTAACGGAGTTTCACGAAATTGGGATAGAAGGCAGACATATCGAAAACTTAGCCGATTCTATCGAATCTTAAGCGCCTTACTATTATCCATTTTGCGACGATCATATACCCCTGCTCCGATCTCTGATAGGCCTGGTCCTTATATGGTTGGAAAGGTATTTCTACGTGCTACAACTTTCATTAAGGGTACTTTCCAAAATTCTCAATGACTCAAGGGGTTATGGTTGCCCGAAGTAGGCCTGTCAACCATTTTCGGAAAACGTTCAAACCTTCAGCTTTTTTCCACTAAAAATCTAATGATACGATTCTAACTTAGTTTTAATATATGGGGTATAACAACATGAGCGAGATTCGGTCAGCCTTCAAGGATCTCATGGAGTTCATCTTGACTTTTCTGTTAAATTCTCATTCTAAACAGAAGTTGTATTTAGGTTATGGTTGTAACTTTTATTCAAGTTGTATACTTAGAAGCTATTGTACTATTTAGACCAGATTCCTTGGGTAGTTTTTGTATTTTCCGCATTTCTATTCGTCTGTGATTTTGGACTTCTATTGCTCTTATTATGTATTTATGTTGTTGGATGAATCTTTAAGGGACAGTTTCGCCTACCAGGTGGGAAAAGGGTAGGTGCCCGCACGATCAGTGATTTGGATCGTGACAGGCAACTGCTACATATTTGGAACAATACAATTCTGTCAATGGTAACTAACAATATATTTTGTCCCAGTACGCTTTCTTTAAATTCATTCATAGTGGTGCTATATTTGTTTCTCTATTTGTGCATGCTGGTAAAGGAGTATGTTGATAAAGTATTTAATTTTTGTAGTCCACAAAAGCTATTACTAATATAAAACCTATAAGCTATTACTAACATAAAACCTATATGCTATTGAGACAGCTTAACTGATGAGAATTCATTAAGTTAAATTAACAATTTTTTACTTTTCAGTTTGATGTTACTATTGGCCTATTTTTTTTCTAATATGAACTCAAATGGAGTCTTCTATGTGAGGATAAGTTTGACAAATAGCCAGCACTCAATTGAAAGATTAATAGAAACCTTTTTTGAGACATATTGTGATATTAGCAGATGTTGTGACATGTGATAATTATTTCTATAACTGTGTGAAGTCTGAGGTGAATTTGACCGTTTCACAGGACTAAAAGAAACATTAAGGGGAATGAGTATTTTTGTCAATTTTAGAAGATCAATAATGATAGTAACCCAAATTATGTGATTGGAGATCCCATGAATTATATTCATATTGGTAATAACAAGTTATTAGTTAATCAAATATGCACTATTAAATTATGTCTCTTCGTATGGTGTGTGAATATAGTGCAAAACTGCAAAGCAAAGTGAAGTTGAGCTATAAGCTCCTAATCAATTACCAGATCGTTTATAGGTGGTGTATTTCTATGCAGAACAGACTTGAATACTAGGACATGCACATGGTCTCTTAGCGCAATCGCGATAACGACAAAGATTGTGCGATTATAATGTGATAGAATAAGATCCTAAGCTTACAAAAGAATTCATGGTTCATAGAAGTTTTAAATTTCACCAATTATTCTGTAAGTGTAATCTTGTTTTATCAAGGTTAGGTCCATAGTATAGAGACACCAAATTCTATGCATTGTACTCATATGTTAAAACCTCAAAAAACTTCCTATTTTTTTTATTCCTTCATATTCTTTTTCAGATATGTGGGGGATTGTTGGAAAAATATTATTATTACCTCAAAAAGAATAAGAAACATCTTTTGAAATTTCTCTTACATCAGCTATTAATTTTGGGCAAAATATAGCCTTAATGGAAGTCTTCATAATGAAGAAATTTGTCCATTGCCAAGCGGTTTTCCAACTTAAATATGGTCATTTGGTCAATCGCATTTATGGTCTTCTTAAACTTTGTATTGCAGATGATTAGAAGCTCACTATTCAGCTCTATATCTATTGAGTCAAAAAAAATTCTTCTCATTTTGTATTGCCGGGTTTTCTTTAATTTAAATCTATGTTAGATTTTGGCTGCTAGTTTTATACTAGAAGAGCTTGTTGAATCCTGCTAGATATACCTATACCGGGTGAAATATCCTTAAGGACAATGTCTTTGACACGTCTCGAGCTTTCAAGAATTACCTACAGTTTTTGTGATTAATTATTTTTCGTAAGATTTCCAACAAATGCTACATCTCAAGAACGACAATTTCCCTTTGAATGTCATGGATTCACGGCCAACCTCTTCATACATCAAAAGTTATACTTTTTGAAGTTAGGCCTCATTTCACTTTCTAATATGTATCGTGTGATGTGACCATCTTTCTTGTTCTTATAGTTTCCATTTGATTACCAACATCCTCAAACACTTATTTCAACATTCAAGACATCAAATAAATACTTATTCATTTCCTATCATAATAAACAATTAGTTAGGCCATGCAAAACATGGGATCAAAGTAAAATTTAGCAAAAGTTTTACTGGGCATAATATGGCCAGTCAAATATCATCAAATATATATATAATGAAAATAATTTAGTAGTATTATTAAAACTATTTTGGCAACTTAAATTTTAGCTAATAAAATCGAATGATTAAAAGAAGAAGAAATTATCCTTATCATTCCATACTAGTAGTCCTAGCATTACTCCTGTGGTTGATTGTCCTTCTATTCCTATTACAATTTGATGTTTCTTTCACTTTGATTAGCGTATTGTTTTGTTGTAGTTACTGTTCAGAATATTGTGTCATGCCTTCTATGGTATTTTTGTATTACTTCTTCATTTTCATTACTTCTTTTCCGAACTATTTTGGATTGTTCTTCTTTGTGATGAGGGTCTACCAGAAACAACCTCTACCTTCAAGGTAGGGGTAAGATGTGCGTACACTCTATCCTCCTTAGATCCTACTTGGTGGGAACACTGGGTATAATGTTGCTATTGATTAGAAAAAGAGAAAGTCTAAAATAAACAAGGCAAAATACATCAAACACACCCTGAACTATACCTGAAATGTCGAGTTCACACTCCAACCATACAAGAGACTTATTACCCCCCTGACCATCTTAAAATTGAATTTATTTACCCTTTCAGACACCCATACCCAAGCGCCTTTCTGTCGACAAATTTGAGGGCGTGAAAAACGATTTACCACGCATTAATATAAAATAAAAAAGGAAAAAAAAATAAAACCCACTGTAATGATCCCAAAAATAAATAAAATTCACCCACCCCATTATAACCCATACCCAAACCTATGTCAAGAACTCTAATTTTCTCTCCAAAATTCTGATGAATCAGCCCCAAATCGAAGCTCAAGCTCAGTTCTTTTGAAGCAAAGTTAACTAAATCCGAGTTTATTTTGCTTGTTTGATTAGTTCCTCTCTTTTTTCCCCCTGTAAATTCATTGTCACATCACGAACCATGGCCTTGGCGTAACACGGCACTCGGTGCCTTGCTGGATGTGACCGAGCGAACCACATGGCTTGCTAAATAAACATGGGGCCTGAACTACTGCGGAATATAATATAAACATGCATAGTATGAATAAAACATGTGGCATCATAGTAATACTGATAATACTATTTATATGATGATGCAGAATATTCTAATATATATATATATATATATATATATATATATATATATCAAGTACTGAGCCAATGTTGGCTATACGAACGACTCTCAACATCTAACATGAGAAGCTAGACTGGTCTGTGAAACCTCTGGACATGAATCTGAAATGCTAGACTGTTTACCGGGACAAGGCCCCCAGCATACCTTAACTACATAACTAACATGAAATCAAAGTAAAGATAACACCCCGAATAGAATGGGGCTCACCAATAGCTGATATGAGCAAAGGCCTAACGAGCTGATCCGTCGTCCTGTAAATCTGCATTGTAAAATGTAGGCCCTCAAGTAATAAAAAGGGACGTCAGTACACTTGAATTGTACCGGTATTGTCACGACCCAACCAGAGGGCCATGACGGGCACCCAGAGCTAACCCACCGAGCACCGCTCATTATGCTTTCACAATCATATCTAGGTGAGCCACATGGCTTGCCAACAATCTCTACGCATCAGTAATACCATTTCCATTGGGCTAAAGCACTTTTACATCAACATCAACAAACATGCCCATATACATATACATAAGCCGACAAGGCTGACAAAATGATATACAGAATATGAGCCGACAAGGCTACAAGACATCTAACTATACACAACTGTCTACGAGCCTCTAGAAAGAGTGTGTAACATTATATAGATGGGACAGGGCCCCGCCATGCCCATATATACACAAAAGAATGGTACCAACAGCTGCAGCTCTGAATCAAGTGGAGCTTCTCTAAGCGGTCTTTGAATAAGCAGCCTAAGGATCAAGTCTATCTCCCTGTCCACTTGCGGGCATGACGCAACGTCCACAAACAAAAGGACGTCAGTACGGATAATCTACTGAGTATTTAAGGCATAATCAATAACATAATAGAATCATGAACAATAACAAAAGAAAGAAGAGTCTTGGATGATAGAGCCATTTATACCTCTAGTGACGTTCATCATATTCACTTACCCTTTTTCTAATGGGAACCTTTCATTACATATGCTTATATATATATATATATATATATATATAGTAGTATCATACCCGACCATAGAGGTTCGGTGTCTTACATACCCGACCATGACAAGGTTTGGTGTTATACATACCTGGCGCTACCAAGGCTCAGTGTTATCCGTACCCAACTGAAGTGGTACGCGCGCGATAGATATCATAACCGGCCATATAAGCTCGGTGTTCTTAATAATCATACTTTGATATATATATATATATATAAGTACATACGTATCCTCAACATCATCATCATCACTTTCATTATATCCTTCCTTAGAGGATCAACTATCATAGGATGAGACCAATGGTATCGTGAGAATATCAAGAATCATAAGCTTTAGTGATTCTAGGAATGAAGTCATCTTGGAAGACATTATGGAATTCACGTGAAGGTATACAACAATGGGATCATGCCTTAGGAAAGAAGGATTAGCCTTAAATACCTTTTTGTCCTCTTAACTACTTAACGTTCCTCTCCAAAGCTTGAGAGATCCACATTTAAAAGGGATTCATACCAAGATTAAGTCTTAAAGACACTCTTAAATTCAAACTAGAATAATTCATGAGTTAACGAAAATTGGGCAGCATTTCCCCTATTTCATCGACTTCCACCATATGGCAAAACAACTCCCAAATTACTACAATAACATCCACAATATCATAATCCAGTAGTCATATTTCATTAAGCCTCAAAATTCATTCTCATAATCAATTCATATCAACAACTTCACATCAACTCTTTGTACAATTATAGGTAACACTTCCTTGTCATCAATATTATCCTTCGTAACAAGATTACACTCATAACATTCCAACAATGATAACTCAAGCTAAATTACTACTCAAATATCAATAAATCTAAATTTGAACTTCATCTATTACTTTCTTCCCTCACCCAAGTTATTTAACAACCAAGCACGCTTAAAAACATGGAATAGACATGAAAACTAACCTTTCATCTCATAGGAATGAGCTTTGGATCAAGTTACCAACTTGTATCAAAACCCTAGTTTCAATACCAAAGAAATTCTTGAAGTCTACCAACCCTAGTGAGTCTTCCAACACATGGATATTTTGATTCTTGCTATTTTATCTTTGATTTCTCTTGGGTTTGAGTGGAATATACTTGGAATAAGGTTCTAGAGAAAAGAGAAAAAACTGACCCGACCCGATTATACAGTCCGTATAACTTATACAATCTGTATAAATGAACCGTATAATCCCACCGTGGATTTATCCCCCCCTGGAATGGTTATACGGACCATTTATATGTGCCGTATAACTTATACGGTCCGTATAAGTGATCATACAACACTAAAAAAATTCTATAAATTCTCTCGTTGATTCATTCAACCTCCAATCTTTATGGAACCTTATTGACACTTATATAACACTTCATTAACCATCTAAGAGGCCTCATAGCTCCTCCTCAAGACATTACTAAATAAATATTAGCTCAATCATTGCGAAAACCTTTCCAAACATGACTTGCATTCCACTTTCTTTGACGAACTTGGTTTCACTTATTCATATGGCTTCAAAATCTTATGGTGCGCACTTTAAAGATATCAAATACTCTCCTTAATCTCATAGAGACTTCATGTTCACCTTAAGCTCGTGTTAGTCTACTCACAACGCAACAAGTCCGAAATCCCCGGGATGTAGCACGTATGTAAAGCAACTGAATGAAATAAGTATGGCACGTGAAATAATAGAACTAAAACTGTATGCTGAACATCAACATGAGTATATCTGACATATATATATTTATATATGGGAGAGCCTTAGTATAACCGACTTGTAACCACCACGTGAGCACGTGGCGTCTGGTCTCTGCCCGATCAGCTAAGCCATCTTATACCTTGCCGGGGCACAAGACATGAACATGTCATGAATGGATCCAATAACCCACAAGGAATCATCCTAACTGGGCGGAGTGATCCTTATCCTACACTGGTATACGTAGTTTCAGGCTGTTTGAGCCTTCTTGGTAATTTGTGTAACTCCCAAAATATGAACATGGATATAATTGGCTTAGTAGCCCATGAATTATATAAACATGATTGTAAACGCGATTCGTGATTGTATTATAATAAAAAATATAAGTGTATAATATAACTTGTATGACAAACATGGAAGCATGTAGAAGTTCATGAAAATAAATATAAAAGTTCATAACTTGCATTTAAGAACCCATGGAATGCAAAGTATTGGTTTTCATGGATTACAGACAGATTCTCAATAACTAAGGTGGGATTTTAAGAACACAATAACGAAGTAATAATACAACATGGTATATCATGATACATGCACTTAGGGTTATCATGAACATGGTCGGAAACCCTAGTTTTAGTGAAATTTCGTATAATCATGGAAGAACGTGGCATAGGGAAGAACAATGATGCTCCTACAAATAGATAGAAACCCTACATACCTGTAACGCTCAAAACTTGTAACAATGGTCTGAACTTGGAGAAGAAATCCAAAAGCCTTAATCTTGAATCCCTTAGATGGGTTTTCTTGAAAATCCTAGGCTAGGAACAATGATTTTCTATTTAGAGATCATGGATACATATTAGAATTCACTTGAAAGGTTTAGAGTAGGCTTACCTTCGTGTATTTTAATGGTGAGAGGAGAGAACCTTCGTATTAGGGCTTGAAAGTATGAAAAACTGAATAAAAGACTGAGCCAACGAATTTATACTATTCAGACGTCGGGATGATTTACGATCACTATTTACGGTCTGTAAAAAGTGGTCGTAAATTGGTAACAGTGTTTTAGAATTTTCCACGAGATTTATAGATAGGAAGTACGGTCCGTACAAAAAATACGATCTGTATAAAGTGACCATATTTCACATGTTAATTTCCAGAAACTGATATTTTTCCATGCATTGATACGGACCAAAATACAGTCCGTATTTATTTATATGAGGGGAAGTATGGTCCGTAAAAGTTATACGGACCGTATAACTTGTGCCTAAAACTTGGACTTCACTGAACTGAAACGAATTTAATTCTAACACTCCCCGTCTGGTTTTCTATGTCCTGGATCATGAACATAGATTAGTTATAAAGGTACGGGGTGTTACAATATCTCCCCATTGGGATCATTCGTCCTCGAATGATCAGTCATAGTTATGATTGGGACTGGACATGGCTTGAGTATATGAATGTGAAAAAAACATGACATGGAACATGGGGCTGAAACAACATGACATGGTTTCATGGAAACATGAACGCTGCAACATGAGACATGAGTAGAGAATACATAGATGTGAACGTGAATCGGGAGGCATGAATATGTACGCGACATGACATGGATATGGAGGTTATTTACCTTGAACGTTTTCTGCTTGTTCTTCAAACAAATTAGGATATCTGGATTTCATGTCCTATTCAGCTTCCCATGTAGCCTCTTCAACTTTCGGACTCCTCTATAAGACATTTACTGAGGCTACTTCCTTAGTTCTCAACTTGCGAACCTGACAATCAAGAATAGCTACACATATTTATTCATAGGTTAGGCCATCCTTAACCGTTATAGTGTCAACAGGTACAACCAACGACGGGTCTCCCACACACTTCCTCAACATGGATACATGGAACACTGGGTGCACAGCAGCTAACTCTTGTGGCAACTCAAGCTCATAAGCTACTTGACCAACCTTTCGCAGGATTTTATAAGGTCCGATATATCAGGGACTGAGTTTTCCCTTCTTTTCAAATATCATCACACCTTTCATAGGTGAAACCTTTAAGAACACCCAATCATAAACTTAAAACTCTAAGTCTCTTCGTTGCACATATGAATAGGACATATGAATAGGACTTCTGGCGACTCTGAGCCATTCTTAAATGCTCTTGAATCAACTTGACTTTCTCCATAGCTTGATAGACCAAATCTGGTCCCAATAACTTTGCTTCATAAACTTTAAACCAGCCAATGGGTGATCTACACCTTCGCTCATACAGAGATTCCAACGATGTCATCTTGATACTAGCATGATAACTGTTATTACAAGAAAATTCAATGAGTGGAAAATGATCATCCCAATTACCTTTAAATTCTATGACACACGTCCTCAACATGTCCTCAAGAGTCTGAATATTACACTCTGCCTGGCCATCCGTTTGCGGATAAAAAACTGTGCTGAGGTTTCCCTTAGTACCCAATCCCTTCAGAAAGTATTTCTAAAAGTTCGCTGTGAACTAAGCACCATGATCTGAAATAATGGACACTGGGGTCCCATGCAACCTGACAATCTCATGAATGTACAACTTGGCGTAATCTTCTGCTGAATATGTGGTCTTGACTGGCAAAAAATTCGCTGACTAGTAAGTCGGTCCACAATCACCCAAATTGAGTCATGTCTTCGCGACGAGCGAGAAAGACCTGTTATGAAGTCCATGTTTATCATCTCCCACTTCCAAACAGGAATATCACTATTCTGAGCCAACCCAACAGGCCTCTGGTGCTCATCTTTCACTTGCTGACAATTCAGACACTTAGCCATAAAATCTGCTACATTCTTTTTCATATAATTCCACCAATAAATTTTCTTAAGGTCACGATACATCTTCGTGGAACCTGGATGGATAGAATACCTGGAATTGTGAGCTTCTGACATAATTCGCTCTCTACTCATCAACATTTGAAACACATAGTCTGCCTTGGTACCTCAAGGTACTATCATCTCCCCCTTGTTTGAAAACCGATGCCTTATGCTTGGGTATGCCCTCTTTCAGCTGCAATAAAAAGGGATCATTAAATTGTTTCTCCTTCACTTCAGCCACCAAAGAGGAATGCACCCTATTCTGAACATCAACTCCACCATCTTCAGAATCCAAGAGTCGAACTCCTAGGTTCGCTAAGCGGTGAATTTCCTTGGTCATAATTCTCTTGTCTGCCTTAACATGAGCTAGACTTCCTATGGAATGCCGACTAAGAGCATCGGCTACAACGTTCGCCTTCCCTGGATGATAGAGAATATCTACATCATAATCCTTTAGAAGTTCGAGCCATCTTCTCTGTCTAAGATTCAACACTCTTTGCTTGAAAATATACTGCAGGCTTTTGTGATCGGTGAAAATATCAACATGCATACCATACAAAAAATGACGCCAAATCTTAAGCCCAAAAACCATAGATGCCAGTTTTCAGTCATGAGTCAGATAATTCTTTTCATGAGCCTTAAGCTGTCGGGATACATAAGCTACAACCTTACCATACTGCATTAAGACATTTCCGAGACCAATTCCTAAAGCATCACAATATACTATGAACCCTTCGATTCGTTCTGGTAGTGTCAAAACTAGAGCAGAAGTCAACCGCTTTTTCAACTCTTCAAAACATTGCTCACACACATCTAACCCTTGAAATTTGACCTTTTTCTGAGTCAACTTAGTCAAAGGATCTAAGATAGAGGAAAATCCCTCTACGATGCGCCTTTAATAGCCTGCCAGACATAAGAAACTTCTTGTATCGGATACTGAGATGGGTCTGGGCCAATTCTTTACATCTATCTTCTGAGAATCAACTTTCACACCTTTACCTAAAATTACATGGCCTAAAAACACCACTGACTTAAGCCAAAATTCACACTTTGAAAATTTCGCATAGAGCTCACGATCCTGAAGTGTCTGCAACACTATTCTGAGATGTTCTACATGTTGAGTCTCACTATAAGAATACACCAAAATATCATCAATAAACACAATGGCGAATAAATCAAGATAAGGCTTGAAGACCCTGTTCATGAGGTCCATGAAAGCAACTAGTGCATTTGTCAACCCAAATGACATGACAAAAAATTCAAAGTGACCATAACGAGTTCTGAAAGCGTTCTTTGGACTATCAAGTTCCTTAACCTTTAACTGATAATATCCTGATATGAGGTCAATCTGGAATAACACTGGGCACCCTGAAGTTGGTCAAATAAATCATCTATTCTGGGGAAAGGATATCTGTTCTTAACATTGACTTTGTTCAGCTGGTGGTAGACAATGCATATGTGTAAGGAACCATCATTCTTTTGGACAAACAAAAATGGCGCGCCCCAAGGTGAGACACTTGGCCTAATAAATCCCTTGTTAAAAAGATCTTTCAACTGGATTTTAACTCTTTTAACTTTGCTGGAGCCAATTTGTATGGCGGAATAGATATGGGTTCAATGGCGGGAAGCAAATCAATTCCAAAGTCTATCTCCCCGTCGGGAGAAACTCCAGAAAGATCTTTTGGAAACTCATTAATGACCGGTACGGACTAGAGAGTTAGGGTCTGTGTATCTGTATCCTGACTGAGACTAAGTGATAATGATACCCGTTAGAAATCATCTTTCTGGCTTTGAGATAGGAGATAAATCTACCCTTGGGTACTACTGAATTGCCCTTCCACTTTATGACTGGTTCATTAGGAAACTCAAATCTTACTATTTTGGTTCTACAACCTACTGTGGCATAACATGAAGCCAACCAATATATACCCATGATTACATCAAAGTCTACCATCTCCAACTCTGCTAAGTCAGCTATGGTTCTGTGATGATATACTAAAACTGGGCAATCCCTATAAATAGGTTTGGCTATAACTAAATTTCCAACTGGAATGGACACCTCAAAGGGTTGATCCAGCTTTTCTGGTTCTATCCCAAATTTCTTAGCAATAAATGGGGATACAGTCACGACCCAGCTAGGGGCCCAGACGGGTACCCGGGGCTAACCACCGAGCACCGCTATTTCTACTACTCATCTTTCTCATTTAACGCTCTTTTATCAACTTTTATACTCAAATGGTAAGAAAATCATATTTCATATGGAAACATAATTACTTTTATATACATGTGTCTGTCGGCTATCAAAATAACATATATATATATATATATATATATACATGATAACATCTCGTGAAACCATATAACCCACACTGCGCATCTACGAACCTCTACTGGAGTGCTATACATAAGGACGGGACCAGACCCCGCCATGCCCAAAAATACATATACATGACTATACACGCAAAAGAATAATCAAGCACCTCTGGAACAAAGGAGTGCTTCCAATCAGCTGACAGCTACAACGAATCTGGGTCGAGCTCTCCTCCCTGTCTACCTGTGGGCATGAACACAGCATCCAAAGAAAACGGACGTCAGTACGAACATTGTACTGAGTATGAGAGGCATAAACAATTAAATAGGGCAATGATATAAAAGAAGTATCAATATGGAATAACTGTATCTGATTGTCAAGTGTAAAAGAAATAATGTATGTTGTCTTACTCATAATCATCATCATGTCATGTGTGCATAAATATATAAGCAGCCCGTCCGTATCGGATCGGTGTGATAATCATAACATTAGCCTGCGTCCACGCCTCCCGCGTCCAGGGTATGGTGTATCGTATAGCTACCCGCCTTAGCGGTGACTGCCCGGCCAAATAGGCGCGGTGTTATATCATCATCATACATGCTCATCATAACATACTTATCATAATACATGCATAAGGCTTAAGAATAACTTTACTTTATCGGGGTGACGTAAGGTCGTGATCCCCCGATTTCATTATGGAATAATCATTGACATCCTGCCTTACCTTGAAGGAACTAAGACATAAGGTGAGTGTGAGCAATAAGTAACATCATATCATATCTCTTATCTTATATTACCATTCATAGATATAGGCTTTTAGCTTTCCGGAATATAGGAACTCAGGAAGAAGAAGAAAAAAATCATGCTATGAGATTCATTCCATTAGAAAGAAAGGACTAGCCTCACATACCTTTGACGTTTAACTAAGCTATCGCTTGCTTGTTCTCCTTCGATATCACGTTTCTACCTTCAAGAGAGAATTCGCACTAACGTTAGTTAATTCGACTATAAGAACGCGCTGCTATTTCTAGGGAAAATTGGGCAGCATTCCCTTTGTTTATACTATTTTTCCCATATTCTATATCAACTCCCAAACTTTCATATCAACATTCACAATATCGCAACAACAATCATCGTTTGTATACAATTACCACCATTCGCCATTTCTCTTCAATTTTCCCATATTTATGATTATAGTTCATTATCGCGTTTCCTCATATATAATACTTCTTTCATGGTCTAAATGTCATTTATAATGTATTCATAATCACAACACACCAACATTCATGATTTAACCCAACTACCATCCAACCATGACATTATTCACTCATTAATGACCCATTTCCTATGTCTTTCTACAATTCAAGTATCTTAACCTTCCAATACCTTAAACAACATGGTTTTGTCATGAAACTTACCTTAGATGATGGTTGAACAAGCCTTGAATGGAATTACTCCTCTAGCACCAAAACCCTACTTCACTTCCTTTGGGTTTTCTTGAGAGAGATGAACTTTAGCTAGGTTTCACACACTTTGTCTCATGGATTTGGTGTTATTGATCATGGATTTCCTTTGATTTTCTTGTAATGAAGAGTGGAGAGTATTCTAGAGGTTTCTAGAGAGAAATATCATGGAATGAAATGAATTTAATGAGCTTGGGTCTCCTTTTAATGACTTAAAATCTTATCCGGAATGAACAGTAGTTGAAGTGCACAGTGGTCGTAAACCCAGTTTACGGTCCGTATTACAGTTTACAGGCCGTATTTCGTGGTCGTATTTAAGCATATCAAAACCAGAAAGGTATGCTGGGGATCATGGTGATTTACGATCGCAGTTTACGGGCCGTATTTCGATTGACGGTCCGTATTCCAAGTCGTTTTTAACCATTTGAACATTTAGCAGAAAGTTGAAGTTTTGTAAGTTGAAATACGACATGGTGGTTTACGGGCCGTATACCACTTTACGGTCCGTATTTCATTTTTACGACTGACTGGGCCAAAGTGCAAATCCGCAACTTTCACATCTTCAAAACCTATAATTAATCATTGTGGAGCATAACCTATCTCTTGTTCCCGTTGCCTTTGAAATCTTACTTAGGGTCGTCAAACGTCGTTCCCTTCTTATTAAAACATCATATACTCGTATTCTTCGTTAGTCTATTCGTTGTACGTTCACGGGGAAATTTCTGAGGTGTAACACTCTCCCTCCTCCCCCCCCCCCCCCCCCCCCCCCTTTTGGAACATTCGTCCTCGAATGTTAATCACTCGGGATTCTACGAAAATTTTGCTAGAGTTTCCCCTGTAATACGGCACTACCATCCTGTCAAGACAACCCAAAATATCATTGCCTCACAGGGCTATAACACAATAAAACTCTAAGAAAGACTTACGAAAGCTCTCGAAAGTAGGGGATATAATATATGAGTAATGATGGAAATAGGGGTGTTCAGATACTCTAATTATTACACTTCATTTATTGCATACTTACCTTATATTGTTGGCGTTCCATCTTGAGTCTCTTCTGGGGCTTGGTATAAATACGGGTACTTGGACTTCATCTTCTCCTCTGCCTCCCAAGTCACTTCTTTCCAATTGTTGTTTCGCCATAAGACTTTGACTGAAGCTACCTCTTTATTTCAAAGTCTTTGCACTTGCCTGTCTAGAATAGCAATAGGCACTTCTTCATAGGTTAGCTTTTCCGTCACTTGCACATCATCTATCAGGACAATCTTCGTGGGATCTTCAACACACTTGTGGAGCATCGAAACATGGAAGACTGGACGGATTGATTCAAGCTCCGAGGGTAAGTGTAATTCATAGGCTACATGACCCACCTTGCGGATAATTCTATAGGGTCCAATGTATCTAGGACTTAGCTTCCCTCTCTTGCCAAATCTCATCACCCCTTTCATTGGCGACACTTTCAAAAATACCCAATCATCAACCTGAAATTCCAAGTCTCGTCGGCGATTGTCTGCATAAGACTTTTGGCGACTTTGGGCTGTTAGCAATCGACCTCGGATCACCTTAACTTTTTCCACCGCTTGCTGGATCAATTCAGGGCCTACTAGTTGTGCTTCTCCTATTTCGAACCATCCGATTAGAGACCTACACTTTCTCCCATATAAGGCTTCATACGGAGCCCTTTGAATACTGGAATGATAGCTATTGTTATAAGCAAATTCGATTAGCGGAAAATGATCATCCCAACTTCCACCGAAATCAAGCACACACGCTCGTAGCATATCTTCCAAGGTCTGAATAGTACGCTTGGCTTGCCCATCCGTCTGCGGATGAAATGCCGTGCTAAGCTTCACTTGAGTGCCTAGACCTTCTTGAAAGGACTTCCAAAACTTGGCTGTAAACTGTGCTCCTCTATCTGTGATAATAGATAATGGAATACCATGAAGGCGCATAATTTCCTTGAGGTACAACCTCGTATAATCTTCAACTGAATAGGTGGTCCTAACTGGAAGAAAATGGGCTGCTTTCGTCAACCTATCCACGACCACCCATATAGAATCATATTTGCTACGGGAACGAGGTAACCCCACAATAAAATCCATGTTAATCACATCCCATTTCTAGGTAGGGATCTCCATTGCTTGCAATAAGCCTCCTGGCTTTTGATGTTCAACTTTTACTTGTTGGCAATTTGGACAATGTGCTACAAATTCTGCTATGTCCCTCTTCATGCCGTCCCACCAATATATTTGTTTAAGGTCATGATACATCTTGGTTTCACCTGGGTGAATAGAATACCGAGAACAATGTGCTTCTTCTAGAATTCGTTGGCGTAATTCTTCCACCTTCGGCACACATAGCCTACCTCGGTATCTAAGAACTCCATCCATAGAAACTTCGAATGAAGACTTTTATTTTCCATGAGACGTGTCTCTGTAATGACACAATAGAGGATCTTTATATTGACGCTCTTTCACTTCTACGTCCAAGGATTAAATTGTGGGATCATTGATACTAATACCCGCATTACCCGAATCGATTACACGTACTCCAAGATTAGCTAGTTGGCGGAGCTCATGAACCATCTCTTTCTTTTCCGGAGGGACCTCACATAAACTGCCTATTGGTCGGCGACTAAGAGCATCGGCTACTACATTCACTTTTCTAGGGTGGTACAAAATGTTCACATCATAATATTTTAACAATTCTAACCACCGCCTCTGCCGCAAGTTCAACTCCTTTTGCTTAAAAATGTATTGAAGACTTTTGTGATCAGTGTAAATATCAACATGCACACCATACAAATAATTCCTCCATATTTTTAAGGCATGAATAACCGCATCCAATTCGAGATCATGAGTTGGATAATTATTTTCATGTTTCTGTAATTGTCTCGAAGCATATGCAATAACTTTACCATGCTGCATCAATACGCATCCTAGTCCGACACCGGAAGCGTCACAATACACAACATAGCCATCTGACCCTTCTGGGAGTGTTAAGACCGGAGATGAGGTCAATCTGCATTTCAACTCTTGGAAAATGCGCTCACAAGCATCATTCCACTGAAATTTGGCTGACTTCTGGGTTAGCTTCGGCAATGGGGATGAAATAGATGAAAAACCCTCTACAAATCTTCTATAATAACCTGCCAAACCCAGAAAACTACGGACTTCTGTTGGCGTCGTAGGCCTTGGCCAAGTCTTCACAGCCTCAATTTTCTGAGTGTCGACTCGAATGCCATCATCTGAAATAACGTGGCCCAGAAATGTTACAAAATTCAGCCAAAACTCGCACTTTGAAAATTTTACATACAATTCTCGGGCTCAAAGAATGCCAAGAACAATTCGCAAATGCTCTGCATGTTCTGATTCCGTACGAGAATACACCAGAATATCATTAATAAATACTATCACAAATAATTCCAAGAGAGGCCTGAATACTTTGTTCATCAAATTCATAAACACGGCCGGAGCATTAGTCAATCAAAATGACATCACCCGAAATTCGTAATGACCATATCTCGTTCTGAAGGCTGTTTTGGGAATATCCGCTTCTCTAACCCTTACTTAATGATAACCCGACCTCAAGTCTATTTTAGAAAACCACTTGGCACCTTGTAATTGATCGAATAAGTCATCAATTCTTGGGAGAGGATATTTGTTCTTTATCGTCACCTTGTTCAATTGCCTATAATCGATGCACATTCGCAGGGACCCGTCTTTCTTTCTCACGAATAAGACTGGTGCTCCCCATGGTGATGAACTGGGTCTAATAAACCCCTTTTCAAGAAAATCTTTCAACTGTGCTTTTAGCTCTTTCAATTCTGTCGGAGCCATTCGATAAGGAGGAATAGAAATAGGCTTGGTGTCCGGCAACACATTAATGGCGAAGTCAATCTCTCTTTCCGGAGGAAGACTTGGAAGCTCATCAGGAAATACATCTGGGAATTCATTCACTACCGGAACTGATTTGAAAGTTGGCGACTTTGCCTCGGTGTCATGAACTCGAACTAGATGATAAATATAGCCTTTAGCTATCATCTTTCTTGCCTTAAGGTAGGAAATAAACCTACCATTTGGAGATGCTGTATTACCCTTCCATTCAAGCACGGGCTCTCCCGGAAATTGAAATCGCATCACTTTCGTTCGGTAATCGACATTAGCATAACATGATGCCAACCAATCCATACCCATAATTACATCGAAATCTAACATTTCCAACTCAATCAAATCAGCCGTGGTCTGGCGATTACATATCATAACTACATAATTTTTATACGCTTGTCTTGCTATTACGAGATCACCAACCGGAATAGACAGCTCAAAAGGTTTGATTGGCTCGGGTTTCATCCCAATACAACCAGCAACATATGGAGTAATATAAGAAAATGTAGAACCCGGATCTATCAATGCATACACATGATGGGAGAATATATACAATATACCTGTAACCACATTCGGAGAGGACTCAAGATCCTGCCGTCCGGCTAAAGCATATACACGGGGCGGAGTGGCACCTGAAGTAGATGCTGCCCCTCTGCCTCTACCTCGGCCTGCTGACATCTGGGGAATCTATCCTACCGGGTGTGCTGAGGAAGAACCAGCTACTGAACCTGTAGGCTGAACTCCAACTCTGCCACTCATCGACGGGCAATCTCTCATCATGTGCCTAACCTGGCCACAAGCATAACAAGCATCCGAACCCTGGCGACACTGTCCGGAATGTAATCTACCGTACTGGCTGCATCATGGCACTGGGGTCTCATCTGGCTATAATCTTCACTGAACTGGGAATCTGGAGTTCTCGAACTCTGGCCCTATCCTGAATGGAAGAAGCGATCAAATCTCCTACCTGCGAATCGAGGAGGTGCACTAGTCACCGACTGGCCTGAGTACCTAGAATATGTCTGTCTTGATCCCCCTCTATAGTCACTGCCTGCTCCCATAGATCTGGCCCTCTTACTTTGCCTCCCGTTGATACCACGGTCACCTCTTTGTTGGTGCTGTCGCCTCTCCAAATTCTGAGCGTGGGCCTGTATTCGGGAAATATCCATCCCGTCTTGCAAGGATGCCGTCAAACAGTCTCTGAACAAATGTGGACCTAGGACGCTCACAAATCTATGTACCCGATCTCCCATGTCGGCCACCATAGCCGGGGCATATCTAGCCAAAGAGTTAAATTGCATGCTATACTCCTGGGCACTCATATTTTCTTGCCTCAAATGTAGAAATCTATCAGCTCTAGCTCGGCGGACCTCGGGTGGCAAATAGTGACAAATAAATGCATTCACGAATTCTTGCCACACCGGAGGAGGCGTATTCTCTCCTCTTGATAATACCCAGTTATTATACCATACAACTGCCACATCCCAAAGTCTATAAGATGCCAACTCCATGGATTCAGTTTCGCAGGCATGGACAATCTTCAATGTCCTCAACACCTTATCTATGAAACCTTGCGGGTCTTCATCCAGTTTTGACCCGAAGAACTCCGGAGGATTTAGACTCATAAATCACGGGCTTTAGTACTTTCTGCCCGATCACTTGAACTCACATTTTGTAGTTGTGCCTGTGCGGCGACCAATTTTTTCAATAGATGTATGGCCTCGGTCATTTGTTGACCCGAAGCAACTGGAGGAGGAATTGGAGCTGGAGCTCCTCCTTGTCCTTCCACATTAGGCGGGGTAGAAGAAGTGTTAGACAAGGCCTCATTATGTGATTCGCCTTCTTCTATATTCATCGGAGGCTTTCTTTCTACCCGCCTCTTTGCCGTAGTCTTGCCCTTCTGGGCGGCTGTAGCTTTTCCCTTTGCCGGCATTCTGAAATCACAGCACACTATTAGGGAGAGTAAAATCTTATACATGGCTCTTTCGCACGATCTCATAAGAAGAAAGATGGTCATGTTTCCTAAATGCCCTGTAGCCTCTTGTTTATTGATGTGGCGTGCAACACACCATAAACAAGCCTCTACTAGACACAGCTCGTAGACACTTCCTAGGACTGAACCGCTCTGATACCACTTTTTTCACGACCCATCTAGGGGCTATGACGGGTACCCGAGGCTAACCACCGAGCACTGCTGGTTCTACTACTCATCTTTCTCATTTAACGCTCTTTTATCAACTTTTATACTCAAATGGTAACATCTCGTGAGACCATCTAACCCACACTGCGCATCTACGAGCCTCTACTGGAGTGCTATACATAAGGACGGGACCAGACCCCGCCATACCCAAAAATACATATACATGACTATACACGCAAAATAATAATCAAGCACCTCCGGAACAAAGGAGTGCTTCCAATCGGCTGACAGTTACTAGGAATCTAGGTCGAGCTCTACTCCCTGTCTACCTGTAGGCATGAACACAGCGTCCAAAGAAAACGGACGTCAGTACGAACATTGTACTGAGTATGAGAGGCATAAAAAATGAAATAGGGCAATGATATAAAAGAAGTATCAATATGGAATAACTATATCTGACTGTCAAGTGTAAAAGAAATAATGCATGCTGGCTTACTCATAATCATCATCATGTCATGTGTGCATAAATATATAAGTTGCCCGTCCGTATCGGATCGGTGTGATAATCATAACATTAGCCTGCGTCCAGGCTTCGCGCGTCTGGGGTATCATCTCATGCCGCCGACTAGTGGTGTCTGCCCATGCCATTTGGCCATGGTGTATCGTATAGCTGCCCGCCTTAGCGGTGACTGCCCGGCCAAATAGGCGCGGTGTTATATCATCATCATACATACTCATCATAACATACTTATCAAAATACATGCATAAGGCTTAAGAATAATTTTACTTTATCGGGGTGACATAAGGTCGTGATCCCCCGATTTCATTATGGAATAATAATTGACATCCTGCCTCACCTTGAAGGAACTAACACATAAGGTAAGTATGAGCAATAAGTAACATCATATCATATCTCTTATCTTATATTACCATTCATAGATATAGGCTTTTAGCTTTCCGGAATATAGGAACTCAGGAAGAGGAAGAAAAAAATCATGCTATGAGATTCATGCCATTAGAAAGAAAGGACTAGCCTTACATACCTTTGACGTTTAACTAAGCTATCGCTTGATTGTTCTCCTTTGATATCACGTTTCTACCTTCAAGAGAGAATTCGCACTAACGTTAGTTAATTCGACTATAAGAACGCGCTACTATATCTAGGGAAAATTAGGCAGCATTCCCTTTGTTTATACTATTTTTCCCATATTCTATATCAACTCCCAAACTTTCATATCAACATTCACAATATCGCAACAACAATCATCGTTTGTATACAATTACCACCATTCGCCATTTCTCTTCAATTTCCCCATATTTATGATTATAGTTCATTATCGCGTTTCCTCATATATAATACTTATTTCATGGTCTAAATGTCATTTATAATGTATTCATAATCACAACACACCAACATTCATGATTCAACCCAACTACCATCCAACCATGACACTATTCACTCATTAATGACCCATTTCATATGTCTTTCTACAATTCAAGTATCTTAACCTTCCAATACCTTAAACAAAATGGTTTAGTCATGAAACTTACCTTAGATGATGGTTGAATAATCCTTGAATGGAATTACTCCTCTTACACCAAAACCCCACTTCACTTCCTTTGGGTTTTCTTGAGAGAGATGAACTTTAGCTAGGTTTCACACACTTTGTCTCATGGATTTGGTGTTATTGATCATGGATTTCCTTTGATTTTCTTGTAATGAAGAGTGGAGAGTATTCTAGAGGTTTCTAGAGAGAAATATCGTGGAATGAAATGAATTTAATGAGCTTGGGTCTCCTTTTAATGACTTAAAATATGATCTGGAATGAACAGTAGTTGAAGTGCACAGTGGTCGTAAACCCAGTTTATGGTCCGTATTACAGTTTACGGGCCGTATTTCATGGTCGTATTTAAGCATATCAAAACCAGAAAGGTATACTGGGGATCATGGTGATTTACGATCGCAGTTTACGGACTGTATTTTGATTTACGGTTCGTATTCCAAGTCGTTTTTAACCATTTGAACATTTAGCAGAAGGTTGAAGTTTTGTAAGTTGAAATACGACATGGTGGTTTACGGGCCGTACACCACTTTACGGTCCGTATTTCATTTTTACGACTGACTGGGCCAAAGTGCAAATCCGCAACTTTCACATCTTCAAAACCTATAATTAGTCATTGTGGAGCATAACCTATCTCTTGTTCCTGTTTCCTTTGAAATCTTACTTAGGGTCGTCAAACGTCGTTCCCTTCTTATTAAAACATCATATACTCGTATTCTTCGTTAGTCTATTCGTTGTACGTTCACAAAGAAATTTCCGAGGTGTAACTGTTACATAAGATAAGATGGATCTTGGGTCAATAAGAGCATAAACTTCAAAAGTGAAAACTGTTAATGTACCACATGCCTCTGTATCTTGATAACCGGCAAAAGCATACAAGTTGTTCCGACCTCCGCCTGCATTGCTAGTCTTAGCTGCACAATGCCCTGACTGGCTTGGGAATTTCGAGGAGCCGCTGAATTTTTAGACTGGGCCACGTTACCTCCGGCAGCCTACCTCGCTGATGGACAGTCCCTTTGAAATGGCTTGCTATCCACACCCATAACATATATCTATACCCATGCGACACTCCCCGGGGTGTCTCTTACCACACTTGTTACAGACTGGATTATCATAAGTCTTATGTCCCATACTAGCCTGAGAATAGGAGTTTGCTGGCTTGAAATTTTGTCTCTTCTGATCATTCCCAAACTTTGAGGCTGGGACACTGGCTGCAGGTGGAGCTGGTTCTTGAAGAATTTTTTGCCTCCACCTCCCCCATGACTAAAGTTACCTGTAGACTTAGCTCTTTTATTAAATTCCCAGTCCTTCTCTTTCTGAAGTGCTTTCTCTTCCTTCATTTGGTCCTCATTACCCTAAACAAAATCCACCATCTTGTTGATAGTCATTGTCTCATTCTGAGCAGCAATACTTGCATCACCATACAAGTCGAGTGTAAGTCCCAACACAAATCGTCTAACTCTTGCCCTCATGTCGGGGACCATGTGTGGAGCATACTTGGCCGAAGAAACAAACTTAAGAAAATAATCATTCACGCTCATATCATTCTGCCTGAGTTTCTCAAATTCGTAGGCCTTTGCCTCCCTGACCTCAAGTGGTTGGAAGTGATCAATGAAGGCATCTACAAACTTGTCCCAAGTTGCTGGAGATGCATCTTCCTCGAGAGACTGTTCCCACGACTCATACCAAATATGAGCAACATCCTGTAACTGATAAGCTCTCAGTTATGCTGCCTCTGTCTCAGTAGCATGCATAACACAAAATACTTTCTGAAGACCATCGATGAAATTTTGAGAATCTTCCCCCTTAACAGTCCCTGTGAACACTGGAGGCTTCATATGTAGAAATTCCTAGGTCCTAGAACTGTTCTGACCTCCACTAGCGCCTGTGCTAAGAGCCGCTTCCTGACGTTGAGCTTGGTTAGCAATAATTTTGGTGAGCAACTGGATAGCTCCCCTACCATCCATGGCAGTATCACTGGGCTGCAGAGTAACTATAGGACGGACCTCTACAGGCCTTTCTATAGTTGGGGGTGCAGTCGGGGGCACTGCATCCGATGTAAGCCCCTGAGCTTCGGTGTGAACTTCCTGAGTCTAAAAGTCCTCAGTATTATCCCTTTGGCTATTGGTTAATGTCCTCTCGGTGTACTTTCTTTTCGCAGGCATTGTCTGAATAAGGATTCGTGAAAGAATCGCTCTAACTGCACGATATAGAGTATGAAATAAATGAGACAATCCTACATATCCTTGTGGTCAACTGTTTATAGTGTGGTGCGCACACACACATAAGAGTGACCCAACTGGACACGGTTTCATAGACTCCCTAAGACACTTGAACCTAGGCTCTCATACTAAGATTTGTCATGCCTCGAACCTGACCTGGGCGTAACACGGCACCCGGTGCCTTGCTACATGTGATCGAGCAAACCACATGGCTTACTGAATCAACATAGGGCCTGAACTGATGCGGAATATAATATAAACATGCATAGTCTGAATATAACATGTGACATCACAATAATACTGAAAATACTGTTTATATCATGATGCGGAAATAATCTGAATATATATATATATATATATATATATCAAGTATTGAGCCAATGTTATCTATACGGCTCTGAACATCTGACATGACATGCTAGACCGATCTATCAAACCTCTGGACATGAATCTACACTGCTAAATTGTTTACCAGGACAAGGCCCCCGGCATACCTTAACTGCATAACTAACATGAAAGCAAAGTAAAGATAACACCCCGAATGGAATTGGGCTCACTAAGAGCATATACGAGCAAAGTCCTAACGAGTTGATCCGTCGTCCTGTAAATCTGCATTGTGAAATGGAGGCCCCCAGAAAATAAAAGGGGTCATCAGTACACTTGAATTGTACTGGTATGTAAAGCAATTGAATGAAATAAGCATGGCACATGAAATAACAGAACTGAAACTGTAAGATGAACAAGAACATGAGTATATCTGACATGGATATATATATATATATATATATATATATATATATATATATATATATATATATATATATATATATATATATATATAACATGAGTAAAACATTTTAAGTGGGAGAGCCTTGGTATATCCGACATGTAACCACCACGTGAGCACGTGGCATCTGATTCTTTACTCGATTAGCTAAGCCATCTTATACCATGCCGGGGCACAAGACATGAACATGACATGAATGGATCCAATAACCCGGAATGGGTAAACATGAAGGAATCATCCTAACTGAGCGGAGTGATCCTTATCCTACGCTGGCATATGTAGTTTCAGGCTATCTGAGCCTTCTCGGTAATTTGTGCAACTCCCAAGACATGAACATGGATATAATTGGCTTAGTAGCCCATGAATTATATAAACATGATTGTAAACATGATTCATGATTGTATTATAATAATGAATATAAGTATATAATATAACTTGTATGAAAAACATGGAAGCATGTAGAATCTCATTAAAATAAATATAAAAGTTCATAACTTGCATTTAAGAACCCATGGAATGCAAAGTATGGGTTTTCATGGATTACAAACAGATTCTCAATAACCAAAGTGGGCTTTTAAGAACACAATAACTAACAAATAATACAACACGGTATATCATGGTACATGCACTTAGGGTTATCATGAACATGGCTGGAAACACTAGTTTTAGTTAAATTTCGTATAATTATGGAACAACGGGCGTGGGGAAGAATAACGATGTTCCCACAAATATATAGGAAACCTACATACCAGTAACGCTCCAAAACTTGTAACAATGGTCTGAACTTGGAGAAGAAACCAAAAGCCTTAATCTTTAATCCCTTAGATGGGTTTTCTTTAAAATCCTACGTTAGGAACAACAATTTTCTATTTAGAGATCATGGATACATGTTAGAATTCACTTGAAAGGCTTGGAATAGTCTTACCTTGTTGTATTTTAATGGTGGGAGGAGAGAACCTTCGTGCTAGGGCTTGAAAGTATGAAAAACTGAATAAAAGACTGAACCCACGAATTTATACTATTCTGACATCGGGATGATTTACGGTCACTATTTACGGTCCGTAAAAAGTGGTCGTAAATTGGTAACAGTGTTTCAGAATTTTCCACAAGATTTATGGATAGGAAATACAGTCCTTACAAAATATACGGTTCGTATAAGTGACCGTATTTCACATGTCATTTTCAAGAAACTGAGATTTTTCCATGCATCTATACAGACCAAAATACGGTCCGTATTTATTTATGCGAGGGGAAGTATGGTTCGTAAAAGATATACAGACCGTATAACTTGGGCATAAAACTTGGACTTCACTGAACTGAAATGAATTTAATTCTAACACTCCCCATCTGGTTTTCTAAGTCCTGAATCATGAACATAGGTTAGTTTTAAAGGTATGAGGTGCTACATTCATTTTTTGAAATGTCAAAATCCCTTGGATTTTTCTGCATTTTTGTTTCAGTTGTTTGAATTGTCTCGTATGGAGCTCTATTTAATTAGCTTTGTTTGGTTGTTTTTCCTAGTAATGAAGGTGCTATAATAGCTATAATAAGCCTGAGTAGCCTTTGTAAGAAAGAGGATGATTATGAGTTGAAGAAAGTGCAATGCAAACATGGATTTCTTCTGCCTTTGTTGACCTTTGGACCTCAAGGAACCCTAGTAGAATATATTGGAGTTGTCAATATTATGGTGTAAGTGAATTTGTTTTCATGAATTGAACTTTGAAGAGTTGGAACAATGATATTTTTTCTTGATTTTGTTAATTTTAGGGTGCTTGATTGTTACACCTCGGAAAAAAATTTCGTTGATGCATAGTGAATAGACTAACGAAGGGCACGAAGTATACGATGTTTCAATTAGTAAGAAATAGCATTTGATGATACTAATTGAGACTTCAAAGGCATTCGAGGTAAGAGAAGAAAGTTTGCCAAGAAAGGCAAGGTATACGTTATGTATCGGGAAAGATCTATGAGTAACAAGTTAATGATGACTTAATGATGTCTTGGAGAAGATTTATAACGTCCCCTAGATTGTTAATGAGGTGTTAAACAAGTGTTAAGAAGGTTCCATAAGGATTGGAGATCAAACGAGTCGACGAGAACGAGTTCGGAAAAACCGGGCATTATACGGCCTAACATACTGGTTGTATAAAATATACTGGACATATGTTAGGCCGTATATTCTGCCAATAATGGCAGCCCTCACTGGACCAAATGTACGGCCAGACATACGGTCCATATAAATTATACGGACCGTATGTTGGTCCGTAGAACTGTGTCGGGAGAGGTTTAAAATTAATATAAGGACCCCAACCTCATTCAATTTATTTCATTTTCTCACTCCACACTTTAAGAACACTCTAGAAAGCTCTCCACCCTTCTTCCACAAGAACCCAAGAGAAACTCATGATCAACTTCATTAAACCAAGAGAATCAAGTGTAAGAAACTTATTAGGGTTCATCCAAGTCAAGAAATCCCATTGGAAGTGAACTAGGGTTTTGGCTCAAGTGAAGTATTTCCACTCAAAGCTAATTCCCACACTATATAAGGTAAGTTTTATGATCATTCCATATTGTTTAGGGTATTGAGGGGTTACAAGACTTGGATTATGGAAGGATATAGAAAATGGGTTACAAAGGTGAGAATAATGATATTTTGAGTAGTAGTTGGGAATGAGTCATGATTCTTGATATGTTATGATTATAAATAGGTTATAAATGACAATAATAACATGGGATAAATATTATATGTGAGAAAACATAATAGTGTACTATGACTATGATCATGGATGAATTGAAGTGAAATTTGGAAATGCGGGTAATGTAGGTGAATGAACATTGTTGGTTATAATATTGTGAATGTTATTATAGACATTTGGGAGTTGATAGATGATATGGGGAAAGTTGTATAAACAAAGGAAATGCTGCCCAATTTTCTCTAGCTTTAGTTGAGCATGTTCATGTGACCGATTAGCTAATGTTGATACAAACTCTCTTGAAGGTACAAACGTGAGCATTGAAGGAGAACGATCAAGCAATAGAATAGCTAAACGAAAAAGAATGTAAGGCTAGTCCCTTCTTTCTAAGGCATGAGTTCATGGCATGAATTCTCCAATTTTTCCATGACTTTCTTACATTTCGCAAAATTATGAGTCTATGTCCATAAAGGGCCTCATATGAGATAAAGGTAAAAGATATGTTACGAGTACGACAACGATGATAATAGTGATGATGATAATGACAATAGTGATAACGATAATGATGACGATGACAATAGTGATAATGATAATGATGACGATGACAATAGTGATAACGATAATGATGAAGATGACAATAGTGATAACGATAATGATGACGACGATAATAGTGATGATGACAAAGATGATGATGATTCAATAATAGAAATCGGTAGTATATAGACTTTGTGTCACCTCGATAGTGTCAAAATGTTTCTCTCAGATACATATGTATGTTATAAATGTATGAATGTTATGTTGTGACACCGAGCCTATATGGTCGGGTATGATATATATTGCGTGCACACCACTGCAGTTGGGTATGTACAACACTGAGCCTTAGTAGCTCCAGGTATGGATAACACTGAGCCTTGGTAAGGCCAGGTATGTATAACACCAAGCTTTATTATGGCTGGGTACGTAAGACACCGAACCTATATGGTTAGGTATGATACTACTATGTGCTCAAATGTATGAAATGGAAGTTTCCCAATAGAAAGAGGATAAGTAAGTATAACGAGCATTGCTAGAGGTATACCTAGCTCTTTCATTTCATAACTCGTCCATACTATGTTATTTCATATGCTTTCGTTATGTCATTGATTATGCTTTACATACTCAGTACATTATCCGTACTGACGTCCCTTTGCTTGGGGGCGCTGTGTTTCATGCCACACAGCCCCATATTGCTTTGCAGGAAAGTTATCCAGGAGTTTTACTATAGGATGTTTTTTATATCCCGAATTTTTATACGTCGAACTATTCATAAGCTAATCGACATAAGTTAAGGACGAGATTATTTTGGGATATAGAATAAGTGCCTTTAATTCTCGATTTTAATTAGTGCACAATTTGTTTATAAATTTCAATTAGTATAGAAATATTATTGGAGATTAGGGACTAATTGACTATGATTAGATTATTAAGTAGGGATTAGTTATTAATTGAGATTAATTAAGTTAGCTAATTAGACATCAAGTGGACCCCACCGATAGAATAAAATAAACAAAACAAAATAATTATTAAGTAAAATAGGTGGATGATTCACTATGGGGGGGGGGGGGGTACGTGTCCTATACATGGACAAAATATATATAGCTACATTGTGACTAATCTTGCCATGTAATTTCATTTGCAAACTTAACAATTGAAAGCTAAGGGAAGACATAGCCATGGCTGCCAAGGTTCGGCCATGGCAGTCCCTTTTAAAAAATATATATTTCTATTAAAATTTCAAGATATTTCATACGTTCAAGAAGGCACGACATAAAGTATTGAATCGAGAAAGAAGAAGCGGTGCAATTGGTGCAAGTGGGTGTAGAATTTGCTCCGATTAAATTAAGGTAAAATCTTCTCATTTCATGGTATAATTGGATTAATGGTGTTGTAATGGAAAGATTAAAATTAGATTAGATGAAATTGGAAGTAAGAAATTGCATGAAATCGTTGACATTAGGAGTTGTGGTTGTTATATGGAATTGTTGAGTTGAAAAGATGAAAAGTGTGGTTTATGTTCATATGTTGTTGTTCGTGTTGTTGTCGTGTTGTCGTTGATGTGGATTTTTAATTTGGAAGAAAGAAGTGTATAACGTATCGTATATGAAGCGTATGTTGGTCTGTTTGGCGTATGATCTTAAATGTTAATGATTGGATTGGAAAAGGATTAAGAAAGTTTATTGGATTTTTTGAGTTGTTTATGGGTTGGATTGCAAGGATTTGATATCAATATTTTTATTACTGTCGTTGTTGGTATTGCTGTGATAACAGGAGGTTAATTAGAATTTCGGGTTAGGCGAGTTATATAGGGGAAATGCTGCCCGATTTCCGTTAAGTTCTTAACTAATGAAAGTCCTAATCAAGAAAGTATGAATTAACGAATGATTCCTATAAGTGATGGGTTGCAGATTTATAAGCTAGAAAGTATAGTTTACTAACGATAGCGTTACTTTCATATCGAATAGGCTAAAGGGGCGGCGAAGCGAACTTGACTACGGTTAACCTATAACTTGTATATAAAGCTAACCCTTCTTTCTTTTTGGCATGATCTTTATGAAACAAACAGACGACATATGTATAACTTCAAAGAAATTCCTATTCTCAGAGCCACTAGGATGGCTAATGTCTTTGATTTCCAGAACTTTCTTCATGATGTCTTGATACGTGTCTATGATTCCTAAAGTTCTATTTTGATATAATCCATTGTGACATTCGAAGGGTACTTGGTTATTGTCCTGATTTTCATATGATGGTTCATTTTAATTATTCTATCGAGTCTCAGATATGATTTAGTTGCATATGGTTTCTCACTACTCTGCTCGTACATGCCTCAATATATCTTTCACTGAGTCCCGGGCCAGGATACGTTTTCATGCACAGTTTCACTACATTGTTCACCGAGTCCCTCACTAGAGGGCCGGGTACGGTATATATATATATATATATATATATGTATATGATGGTGTTATGATGTGATGATGTGATGGTGTTATGATGTGATGATGTGATGATGTGATGGTGTTATGATGTGATTATGGCACCAAGGATGGTATGTGGCGACGTTATTCACCGAGTCCCATAATGGGCCGGATATGATATATGATATTGATATACATGATTTTCATTTCATAAGGCAAGTGTATTGATATTTTAAAAGTCATACTTGTTTCTGGTAATCTCTATTTCAGTTATGATCATCTTTGCTATATTTCATGCTTTATATACTCAGTACATATTCCGTACTGACCCCCTTTCTTCGAGGGGCTGCGTTTCATGCCCGCAAGTACAGACAGTCAGTTTGGTGAACCTTCAGCATAGGACTTCTACTCAGCTGTCTTGGAGAGCTCCGTTGTTCCGGAGCCTAGACTTTTGGTACAGATCTTATAATGTATAGGTATATGTTTATCCAGGGGTACGGCGGGGCCCTGTCCCGTCATATTTCACTATCGATGCTCTTAGAGGTCTGTAGACATATGTCTGGGTTGTGTATAAGTTTGTTCAGCTGTGTCTATACGATGTGCTATGGATATGTTTGTATGTAGTGGCAGCCTTGTTGGCTTGCACATGATATTGATATGTAGTTGCAGCCTTGTCGGCTTGCGTATCATTTTATGATTTGATCAGTTGTGACTCCTCAGGAGACAATTATCTGGACATATATATATGATGACGTTATGAACCTTCGGAGTTCTTTTGCAAGTTTCCATATTGTTCATAGTTTCAATTTGGCTATATCTAACAGGTACGTATATGAGTGTCCAGCTCGGGCACTAGTCATGGCCCACGGGGTTGGGTCGTGACAATGTTTCAGGCTGTTAGCTGGATTGGTAGACTCCATTCGGTTCGGAGTGATACCGCATCAGAGTATGTTCTCATGAGCTGAGTCATGCACATTATGGGTATGTTGGGGTCCTGTCCCAACTTAGGTTTTGATATCATATCTTATGTTAGAGACTTTTGCAAACAGATTGATGTATACAGTACATTAGCCATGTAAGCAGCTATACAAGCCGATGTAGCATTATGCATTACTTTACGGTTTCATATTAGTACAGATTCTTACTTAAGTTAAGGAAGACGAAAAAGAATGTTATGAAAAGCTTTCATTATGCATATCATTTTGCGATTAAGAGTCCGATAAGATTATGAGTATAATGAGAACCAGCGGGTTCACTCGGCTCTAACTGAGGGTCGGGTGCCCATCATGCCCTATCACAATTGGGGTGTGACAAAGTGGTAACAGAACAGTTCGTCCTAGGTGTTGTCTGCAAAGTCATGTCTAGTAGAGTCTTGTTTATGGTGTGTTGCATGCCACATCTATAAATGGGAGGCTACAGGGCATTTAGCATGGTTACTCTTCTTTCATATCTAAGATCGTGCGATAGAGGCAAGTCATAGGAAATGAGGTTCCTTATACTAACCCTTGATTTCAGCAGAAGAAAGGTATCGACAGAAGAAAGTGATGGACGATATTGAAAGTTACAGAGGTAAGTCAGCGCTCGTACAACAGCGGAATTGATTAAATGTATCTCTTGATGATAAGTTCGGTTGTAATTTTGTGAACTAAACAAATTGAATGAATCAGTACGAAAGGATATATGTCAGATAAGGTAAGAATATTGAGGTATGATTGAAATGCAAAGCTGAAAGATGGAAGGGAAAGTAAATAGGAAGGCATAACAGGGTAGATCGCTAAAGGATCAGGTACATCTCGAGGTGTGATATATGAGGTAAGTTTCGACATCCTTGTATTTTACTTGAAATTGAGAGCCCTGTGTGGCTGAGATATGTTGTGTGTATATATATATATCTATATATATATATATATATATATATATATATATATATATATATATAGACATCCTTGGTATTTGTTGCTTGCAGGTTTTGGATAGTAAGAAATATAGAGGAAACGCTGCCGAAATTTTCCTAGAATTTAAAGGAGATAAGATGTAAGCTTGTAATATGTCCTAATGGGAAAAAGCTGTTGGGTAAAAAGAAGTGGAAGGATGGGATTAAGTTAGGAGTATCGTTGACAATTACAAGATATGAGTTAAATATTGTTAAATTGATAGTAACGGCAATTATAAGATCGACATTGATATGGTAAGGAGATATACTAGAGTAAATTAGGGAGATTGGTAGTACTAAAACTGACTAGAAAGACAAAGGGTAACTTCAATAGAGTGTGATACGGGAGTATTAATTGGACGGATAAGCACAAGTAAGGTACAACAAGTTATTTTGCAAATAGAGTAACAACATGAGTGAGACAGGGGTACGAAGTACGAAGGGTTATAACGAATGTAAATACCTTAGTAAGACAACTTATATGATGAGTGTAATAGGGCTGATCAGAAAGAATGTTACTCCATGAGGTTTATTCCATTTTATATGCAGGCTTGCGAATGAGATCAAGAAGTGGCGCTCTATAGAGATGATTGCGATCAGGATATAATGAGAACATAGCAAGAACTGTGATACAAAGTAAGTAAAGTATAGCGAAGAAACGACTAAAGATGCGACATGTTCTATATGAATAAAGAGCGAATGCAAGTGTGAAACCAATTAGCGAGCCATGGGGCAGTAGATAAGAAAGCTTATAAGACCTTTTTAAAGGAATAATCCAACATAGAGGGTTCGCAATGACCAAAATGATAGCAAGCAAAAGGAAAAAGAAAGTCAACTTGAAAAAGAAATCAGAGAAAAGTGAGGTGGCAAAGTAGTAACAGCATGTGACTTGTATAATCGAGAGCATGAGTGATATTTTTGGCTAGATGTAAAATACCAAGACTACGGAAAGATGAATAACGAGATAGAACGATTGTTAGGAAAAGGATCAACAGAATAAGATGTATTGAGGAGGGAAGAAGGTAAAACAATAAATATGGGTATAGGAAGAAAAGGAAATATGTGAAGTACGCTCGCTTAAGAAGGAGTCGTAGTATGAGAAAAGGGAAGATGTATCTTCTATGAATATCCTATACCAAGACAGAACGAGTAAGGTATATAGAGGACTAAGTTAGAGAGAAGCCATGAGTTAGGAGTTTACCATATAACGATAAAGCGATAAAGCAAGGCTATCGTCAACGACATATACAATAGGATTATGATTGGTTTTGAAATCAATGTTGAGTGCAATGCAAAAGTAAAAGAGTATGAGGGATAAGGGGTATTAGTTGCGCATGAGCATTAGACCCTTGAAAACAAGGATTGCGGGCTAAGGGAAAATGCATTTACGGTTACTATAAGTCGATTACGGGAAAGAGAGGAATAACTCGAGACAACGCTATAAGCGACATTACATGGATGGTACGGATAGCTAGACATACTACTATTTAGAATGTCCCTATGTGACAAAAGTTATTCATTAGAGCGGATGTAGACATTGACTCATAACAAACGGTTGGGGCTAAGTAAAATGCATCCTTGTTTAGATTGCTATGTTGGTTGTGTTACTGCAAGATGAGTATGTTAAGACTTCACACATGAATTACTGTAGCTATAAATGATGGGAAATGGCATGAATATGATCCAGTATAGTAAGAGAATTGAGGAAAAAGGATACATGAATTCAAGATTTGAAGTGAGAAAACGGATTATAGAATGGTAGAAGTAAGACCCTTAAAGGGGGGAAGCGAGTAAGGAAAGTACCAGTGTAGAGATTGAAACGATGAACCTTAAGATGTGACAGATATAGACTCTAAAACAAAAGGTGAGAGTTATGTGGAACGGAGTCTAATAGCTAGCAAATAAATGAACGAGAATTAAGTGGGCATCTGAGACTGTACTGGAAATCATTCGTGAAGACCTTGAAAAACGTGACATTGAGAGCAAATAACTCAAGGGATATTGTAAAAGATAGTGATGCTATACTAGAATAGAGGTAAAGGCACTAACGGTAGAGTCGTTTGTTAATGATATTGTGATTTATAAGTGACTATTATGAAGGGACCTAAATGTTTCTATAGTAGAACATAAGATGTGATAATCAAGGGACAAATAAAGGAAAGAAGAGAGTATGACGAGATAAGTTACTACACCGAGCCTTGTCATGGCCGGGTATGCGAAACCACCGAACCTTCAAGGTCAAAAATGGATATGAATATGGACATGAATATGTATATGGATACGGATACGAATATGGATACGGATATGGATATATGTATATGTATAGATATGTATGTACATGAATCACGCAAAAACGGTTACGTAACTTGCAAGTATTTACATGTCGCAAATGAAACCAATTGGGTACTTAAAAAGAGGAGTAAGAGGTAAGCAAGAATAGTGTGGTCATGATACTCCGGGTCAGTTGAGGGAAAATATATGGTAAATTGATAACGTTGAGTTGGAATTGTCGTCAACGACAAATAGGAAAATTTCTCTGAATATGATATAAGTACATGTTATATGTTTCCTACGGTAGTCTTAAGGTGTGTTATGTTAATTACGAATTTGATAGGATCATTGAATAAAGGAGGTTTTACCAGAAGACTATCATGCCCTGGAACTTTCATTTTGTCTCATTGTGGTTATAGCGAATTTCCAACAGTTTACCAAAGGGTTATGAAATTCTCGAAAATTATGAGGCCTTTGATAAGTCGACGACGGACACCTATGACATGGCACCTCGGATTGAATTTACCTAGACTCTACAGATGTGGACCAATACCATTATCATGGTCATATGGAAGGACGGAAGTGGAGGAGATCTACAAACCATGTCAAACTTAATACCATTATTGAGCAATAAAAAGGATCGACTAGTCCGGGTATCAAGGAGGATCATATCGGGAAAGTGACTCACTTATATCTCTTGAAAGGATATTCCTAAGGAAACGAGGGAGTATTGCAACCGAGAGTCATTACCAAGAATAAAACTCATTTTCAACTATTCAAAGGGAATGTTATAGATAGTGCATGTCAGACGACTAAAATGATAACTTCAAGAAGAATGTACCCTGTGGACTATGTGACCTAAATAAAGATTGGAAGTAGACCTATAGGAAGTAGTGAGGGAAGAACTGATGTATGCTTGATGAAGATATTAGGAAAGAACGCCGAAGTAGAAGAAATGCATTGGGAACGAAAGAGGGTACGAAGCCCAAGCATACGCATTTATCTCCACTCCGAGAAGAGGTTCAAGATGAGACACTGTTACCCCATGAATGCAATACTTTACTTTTAATACTTTTTGTCGTGTGTGGCCATATTGTGTGATGTGATATCATAGCCCAGAGTGGTGATGTTATTGTGGGCTGTTGTGACAGGAAGGTAGCGCCATATCACAGGGGAAACCTTGGCGAAATTCCTGTAGAATTCCCGAGAGCTTAACATTTGAAGACGAATGTTTTTAAAGGGGGGAAGAATGTTACGACTCAGAAAAATTTTCCGTTGATGCATAGTGAATAGACTAACGAAGGGCACGAAGTATACGATTTTTCAATTAGTAAGAAATAGCATTTGATGATCCTAATTGAGACTTCAAAGGCAGTCGAGGTAAGAGAAGAAAGTTTTCCAAGAAAGGCAAGGTATACATTATGTATCGGGAAAGATCTATGAGTAACAAGTTAATGATGACTTAATGATGTCTTGGAGAAGAGTTATAACGTCCCCTAGATTTTTAATGAGGTGTTAAACAAGTGTTAAGAAGGTTCCGTAAGGATTAGAGATCAAACGAGTCGACGAGAACGAGTTCGGAAAAATTGGGCATTATACGGCCCAACATACTGGTCATATAAAATATACTGGCCGTATGTTAGGCCATATATTCTGCCCAGAATGGCATCCCTCACTGGACCAAATGTACGGCCAGACATACGGTTCATATAAATTATACGGACCGTATATTGGTCCGTAGAACTGTGTCGGGACAGGTTTAAAATTAATATAAGGACCCCAACCTCATTCAATTCATTTCATTTTCTCACTCCACACTTCAAGAACACTCTATAAAGCACTCCACCCTTCTTCCACAAGAACCCAAGAGAAATTCATGAACAACTTCATCAAACCAAGAGAATCAAGTGTAAGAAACTAATTAGGGTTTATCTAAGTCAAGAAATCCCATTGGAAGTGAACTAGGGTTTTGGCTCAAGTGAAGTATTTCCACTCAAAGCTCATTCCCACACTATTTAAGGTAAGTTTTATGATCATTCCATATTGTTTAGGGTATTGAGGGGTTGCAAGACTTGGATTATGAAAGGAGATAGAAAATGGGTTACAAAGGTGAGAATAATGATATTTTGAGTAGTAGTTGGGAATGAGTCATGATTCTTGATATGTTATGATTATAAATAGGTTATAAATGACAATAAGAACATGGGATAAACATTATATGTGAGAAAACGTAATAGTTATGAGTCTATGTTCATAAAGGGCCTCATATGTGGTAAAGGTAAAAGATATGTTACGAGTATCACAACGATGATAATAGTGATGATGATAATGACAATAGTGATAACGATAATGATGACAATGACAATAGTGATAACGATAATGATGACAATGACAATAGTGATAACGATATTGATGACGATGACAATAGTGATAACGATAATGATAACGATGATAATAGTGATGATGATAATGATGACAATGATAATAGCGATGATGATAAAGATGATGATGATTTAATAATAGAAATCAGTAGTTTATATACTTTGTGTCACCCCGATAGTGTCGAAATGTTTCTCTCAGATACATATGTATGTTATAAATGTATGAATGCTATGTTGTGACACCGAGCCTTTATGGCCGAGTATGATATATATTGTGCGTACACCACTGCAGTTGGGTACGTATAACACTTAGCCTTGGTAGGGCCAGGTACGGATAACACTGAGCCTTGGTAGGGCCAGGTACGTATAACACCAAGATTTATTATGGTTGATACGTAAGACACCGAACCTATATGGTCAGGTATGATACTACTATGTGCTCAAATGCATGAAATGAAAGTTTCCAAATAGAAAGAGGATAAGTAAGTATAACGAGCATTGCTAGAGGAATACCTAGCTCTTTCATTTCATAACTCGTCCATACTATGTTATTTCATATGCTTTCGTTATGTCATTGATTATGCTTTACATACTCAGTACATTATCCGTACTGACGTCCCTTTGCCTGGGGGCGCTGTGTTTCATACCACACAGCCCCATATAGCTTTGCAGAAAAGTTATCCAGGAGTTTGACTATAGTATGTTCCAGGCTGTTAGCTGGATTGGTAGACTCCATTCAGTTCGGAGTGATACCGCGTCGGAGTATGTTCTCATGAGCTGAGTCATGCACATTATGGGTATGTTGGGGTCCTGTCCCAACTTAGGTTTTGATATCATATCTTATGTTAGAGACTTTTGTAGACAGAGTCATGTATACAGTACATTAGCCATGTAAGCAGTTATACAAGCCGATGTAACATTATGCATTACTTTACGGTTTCATATTATTATAGATTCTTACGTAAGTTAAGGAAGACGAAAAAGAATGTTATGACTAAGGCACTACAAATCTAAGAATATACATCCCAACTTCATAACCGAAGGCTTAACATGCTTTCTCCGTCAATAACTAACCCTACATATGCTTCGCTTACTGGAGTCTAACTGAAAGGTAAATGGGCAACAAGTACAACATATAAGCCATGGTTCGAGCCCAATCACGCTAATAAGTCACTAGTTCACACGATCAAACAAACGCGTCAGGTTCAATATCACAAATGGCGACATGCCACACATAACAGTACCAACCTAGAAATATCCATCCCAACACCATGTCTGAAGACCTAAGCATGGTTTCTCCATCAATCTCTACCATTCACATATGAAATCCTAATCGAAGTCTAACTCAAGTAAGCCGTAACCCACCTCGAGGCCGAGCAGGTGCCGCGAATGTCCACTTGAACTTCACCTTCCAATCCAGAGAGAAATGCCGAGACGGGAGGGGTCTAGGAAATGCTAGTAATTTGATTAAGCAAGTGTTAAGAATATATGATTGGCACAACCCAAGAAGGAATCTAGAATACTTAAGATACGACCCCGAGCCTACGAGGGTAAAATCGAAAGTTCTTCTTAAACTAGCTTTCAAAGTCTCCATTGATTAATAACCTAATTTCCATAGTCATCTAAACCCAAACAAGCCATCAATTTATTTTATCTTTAAAACCCCCAATTTTAAGAAAACCCAAGAACTTACCCATTTGCAAAACCATTGTAGAAAGTAGGAGCTTTGTGTTGGAATAACTAGCCTAAACTAGAAGCTATGAAATCCTTCCAACTAATCCATGATTTAATTTAAGAAAGCCATTTTTCCCCATCTAGGGTTTTACAAGTCAAGAAACCTCCCAAATTATTAAACCCTAGCATTAAATCCTTAATAAGTAAAAGAGGAGACTAAAGAATGATAAAGTAATAAGATTTAGGACTCACCCTTCCCAATGACATAAAGGGATACCCTCTGAAAATGCTCCCAAACCATCTTGGAATAAATGTTGGGTGGAAAATCGAGTCCAATCCCGAAATGGAGAATTAAATACTAGATCTGTCCAGCGATTCCCGCTGGGGAGATGCTAGGCGCGCTGGGCAGTCACACTCCAGTGAAAGAATCACCCGCGGAGATGGACTGATTTAACTCAGCCTCTTTTCGTTGAGACAGAAGAGATAGTGGCGGGGCGAATTTGCAGGCGCGGCCCACCTATCGCTGGGGCAAAGGAACTGCACCGGGACATTCTAGATTGATTTAAATTTATTTCCAACTTGACCAAAGGTCAACCTTAACTGAAAATCCCATGCTTATAACTATCAGTGCGAGGCCGAACAAGGATTGTTTTAGGGAAATATTAAGGAAAGTTAGCAATGACCAAATGGATCGTTACAATAACCATTTAACTAAAAGTGTGCAGTCAAAACCAATTGAGCACATTGACATGAACTAATGTTAAATACAGTCACAGATGCCGAACTATAGTTTTAAATGCAGTCATAGCTGCCAAACCACTACATAAACTTAACACCAACCCAAAAACATTTTTACAATGCAGTCAAAACAAACAAAAGTACACAAAAATAAGAAACATTGCATCAGACATTATAGGATTAAGCAGTGGAGCTTCCTTTGCTTAATTGTGCAGCTCTGGACCTTGACTGAATCTGCTCCCCCCCCCCCCCCCTCCCCCCCGCCGCCAATTTCTTGAAGCTGCCTGGAAGTCATAGCTGATGTTCCCTTCCATTTTACACCACTTGTTGGCTTATGCCCAAGATCTCCAGTGACCACTGATGAACTCTTGATATTTCTAAACCTTTCACTTGGCAATCCAGGCTGCTCAAATGAAAAGTGACAATCTTAGTACTACTTGTTATTGTTACTAAATCCTAGAAAATGATATTTAAGTAATAATAAATTTACGTTATTGATAGTTTGTCCAATTTGTGCGTGCAACACCCCCATTCCGACCATCCTTGGCCTGCTAGTAGTAACATTCTACAAAACAAAAAAATATATTAGCAACTAATTTATAACCTATACATGAAGTAGGTGAAATTACATTACCTTTTCTGCTGAACGCTTTGGTCTACCCCTTCCTCTTCAAGTTGGAGCAGTAACATTTCTTCTTGGCTATGGATTTGGGACAGCAACAGCGAAACTTGAACTTGGGCCAGCAACAAAACTTGAACTTGGGCCAGCAGCAGTAGGCTCCCTAAGACATTTTAATTTGTTGTGACCCGCGTTATGACACTTGCTGTATGTCATTTCAATCCCTATTTTGGATAGTTTCTCATTTTTCTAATTTTTAGTTGGGTCTTTCCTCCTAATCTTCTTAGGCTTGTCTGGAAGCTTCCTAATTTCAGGTGGTATAATAGAAGGATTGATTGATGGTGGCCACATCTTCATATTCGGAACTGGCTGGATGAAGTGGTTGTATGTCTTCATGTAAGTTTCTCTATTATACCACTGATAAATGTAGTCTATTAGGTTCAACTTTTTATGGTGAGAGAAGCTATTGCATGAGGATATGGTATGCCTTTCAACATCCATGCGTTGCAGGTACAAGTCTGTCTAGGTACATCCATAATATGCATGTAATGTCGTTCACACACCTCATACCTTGTATCACAATTCCACTCAATGCTACACTTCATAGACCTTTTTGTGTTATCTCCCAGAAGTTTAACTACAATTAGAGAAATATAATGTAACGACTCGCTAAGTTGTTTTGAGTCTTTGCCCTAAAATTTCCCAAAATACCCTTCCCGAGGTTTAATTTTTGTGCCTTTATGACTTGCGGGGATGGGTAGTGCAGTTCTCGAGGTAATCAAGTGAGTTTCAGATTGATTTTGGTAAGTTTAGAAGTATTAGAAATAGATAAATGTGAAAGTTTGACCAAAGTCAACATCGTGGGTAAATGTGTCATTTTTGTGGTTTCATCCATTCCTTTAGGTCCGGAATGTCATTTATGACTTAGTCAAGACTTTAGTTTGGGTCCCTATGCGTTCGGGAGTGTTATGGGTACTTCGTTGGAAAGTTGGGTTTTGGAAGTGTTGGAGTTGACCTTGGTCAACCCCGGGTCAAGACGGCCTTTTTTGGGAAATCCAAGTGTGAGAACCATTTCATAGCGTGTTTTACGATAGAAATGCATATTTGGTTTGTGTCCAGGGGGTTCCGAATCATTTTCGGGTGTTTGGTTGAACTTCGGGGAAAACCAGATTTTTTGGTGTTTCAGTCATTTGGTTTCCTTCTCCATGTTCGCAGGGGAGGTCTCGCGTTCGCGAAGAAGATGGACCACAGACTCGCATTCGTGAGATGGGCTCGCATTCGCGGCAGGTTGTCACAACCCAATTCATGAATCGTGATGACACCTACACTGTCCCCCCAGGTAGGCAAATCATTTCCAAAATATTTTAGTCATTTATAAGAATTATACGGAAATAAAAAATGATTTAGCGAACATATTCAAATTATATAAATGACAAGTGCGGAAGTAATAATAACCCCTAAATATGGTCTGGACTAGTACAAGAGCCACTATTACATAGATACAACTCTGATAGAAAGTACAAATCTCAAATATCAATACTGTCTCAAAAATACAAAGTAGACAGTTAAATACAAAGAAGAGTTTCCAGGTTGTGGATCTAGCCCAAAAGCTCACGCTAGAATCTCTATCAAGCAGACTCGGATCACTCTCGAGGACAGGAACTGGAACTAGTAACAGACTCTGCACTCAAAGAAGAGTACAGCAAGAGTAGCATCAGTACAAACAACAAGTACTGGTAGGTACCATAGGCCGATAACAATTATTTCACACATATGAAGAAATACATCAACAAGTAGGCAGATAAGCAATCAAGCATACTCACAAATCACATTATCATAATAATCAAGTACTTCCACTGTTACGCCTCTCGTTCTCGTCGTAGTAGAACCTATGATTTCATAGTCGGGTATGCCCTTGGAATTGAGACTCGTCTCCAAGTTTTGGAGAAATAAAGTGCCTTACGCCATGTACAAAGGTACCAACAGGTATCCCGGGTGATTTACTGGGTTGGAAGTTGAACGAATCGAATCGACGCGACCTGAACTAAACTGGAGGAGTCTGCAGACACCAGTCATTGTCGACGGGTCATCGACATGGTCGACGTACAATCATTGTACGACATCGATAGGGTTCCGCAGCTTGGAAATCTGCAGGCGTAGGTCGACGGGCAAGTCAACGGGTCGTCGACCCGTCCGTCGAACCGCACCGCTGTAACATTTTTAATTCCAAGTATAAATATGTGGTTCACAACCTTATTTCTCATTTTCCTCCATTCCAAATCAATGAAACCCTAATATTTTATCTCCCAACATTTTCCATCATTATTAGTGGAGATTTGGTAAGATCCGAGCCCCGGAGACCCTTGCTTGTCAAGAAGAAGGTTGTTTCTAGGGTTTCTTCAAAGTTGTGAAGCTTAAGGAGTTAGAGTTGAAGTTGATCTTTGGAATCCTAGACCCCTCAAGGTATGTAAATGATCTCTACCCTTATATTTAAGTTGATTGCTGAGAGTTTTAGTTGTTTTAAGCAAAGAGAGGATATTTGTGGAAGTGGCAAGTTGATGAAGGTTAAGGTAGTGATTTGAGGCTAAGAGATGATTAAGGATAGATTTGAGTATATATATTTATATATAAGTGTTGTTATTGTTGTTGTGGTTGATGTTGGATTGAATGGGAAGTTGAAGGTTTGTTAAGCTTATAAGAGAAATCTTGCCCATAATCTATCAAGCTCTATTCGTATTCAAAATGATTAGTAAGCGAGGTAAATAGTCTGATAAAGGCCTACGTTATCTTGATTGTAGACTTCCAAGTTCGAGAGGTAGAAGTTGGACGATTGGGTGCACTTCAAGGTATGTCAAGGCTATCCTTTCCTTTTTTTGGCATGATGTTACGATATGAACCGACAAACGAGTAAGCGAGCTTCCATATTACTCTACTCTTATGAGCATTAGGAGTACTTCAGTCTTTGATGTTCATGTACCCCGTTCGTGATTGGTCCTTCTGTTCATGGGTCCAGTTTTATGTATACACTTATACATGCATTACATTCATTCATATATATATATATATATATATATATATATATATTGACCCGTGACCAGAAAGCGTTTTATACACAAGTATTATATGTATATGGGGTATGGAAAATGGTAGGCGTTATATACGCATTACCACCTGATCAGCTGGTGCACCTTGATGATGATATATGGATCGGGCCGTACATTCCTCGGCATTATTATTATTATATGATATATGGATCGGGCCATACGTTCCTTGGCATTATTATTATTATTATTATTATTATTATTATTATTATTATTATTATTATTATTATTATTATTATTATTATTATTATTATTATTATTATTATATGATATATGGATCGGGTTGTACATTCCTCGGCTTTACTATTATATGGGATATGGATCGGATTGAACGTTCCTCAGCACTATGACCTACATTTATGTATATGAGCATGATTACCATTGAGAGCATGCATATTATGCACCCACAGAGGCATTGTCAGTTGTACAGATTTATACAGATACATATAGATACTAGTTTATACAAGTATATGCAGACAGTTGTTTCAGCTTATGAGTTCAGATTTTATTCATGATTCTTATATACACATGATTGTTCTTACGCCTTTCATACTCAGTACATTATCCATACTGACTCCCTGTTTCTTGGGGCGCTGCGTTCATGCCCGTAGGTTCAGGTAGACCGACAGGTGGTCCAGCTTAGTAGGACTTCTATCCAGCAGTGGTCAGTGTGCTCCATTGATCCGGAGTTGCAGTCTAATTTAGTATGCTAGCCCTTTTGTGATGTATATGCATATGGTGATGACGGGGCCCTGTCCCGTCCTTTTTATAGCTTTCATTCTAGTAGAGGTCTGTAGACAGTTGTATGTATTAGTCAGATGATGTATCCTTGTCAGCTCCCATTCTTTTGTGTACAATATATGTAGCGGCCTAGCTAGCTTGCACTGTTTTTCAGTATGTATGTGTAGGTACGGTCTGTATAGAGTTTATAATGTTATTCTTTCATGAGGCAGTAAGAGATCAGTTTATGCCATTTATAGGCTCTTGATGTTCAGTATAGTTCAGATATGTGTTTAGGGGTGTTTGGTCACTAGAGGTCAGACACTTGTCACGACTCATCGGTTTGGATTGTGACAGAAGTGGTATCAGAGCAGTTTCGTCCTAGGGTTTTCTACAGACCATGTCTAGTAGAGTCTTGTTTATGAGCGTGTTGTGCATCACACTTATAAACAGGAGGCTATAGGACATTTAGGATGATGTCATTCTTTCTCTCCTAGATATTGCGATAGAGCCATGTGTTAAGCGTTCGGTTCTGACAAATTGTTCTGATTTCAGCGATGCTCTACAAGAAAGCTACAACTGCCCAGAAGGACAAGAGAGCAGCCGGTGAGGCCACTAGCCATACTCGATAGGCCACGAGGGCCCAGGATTAGATTCAGAGTGAGAGGCCATCTGAGACATCGCATACCCCGCCTCTAGCATCTGCCCCAGTTCCTTAGCCGGATGCACCGGGCCAGGATGTGAGGGATGCTATACAGTTATTGACCAGATTAGTAGCCGCCAAGGGTCAGCGGCAGGGACTTCGTGTTGACCATCCAGATAGGACTAGTAGTTCGAGGGTTAAGACCTTCCTTGGGCTAGGTCCTTCAGAGTTTTCAGTGATAAAGCAAACTATGGACCCCAGGATTTTATTGATGGTATGCAGAGGACCTTAAGGGTTATGCACGCGGATGAGGTCGAGTCTGTAGAGTTGGCTTCGTATAGGCTCCGTGATATTGCAGTACAGTGGTATCAGACTTGGGAGTTATCTAGAGGGGACAATGCCCCTCCAGCTGTTTGGCGAGAGTTCTCAGATGCTTTTATTCGCCATTATCTACCTCCCGAGGCCAGGCGAGCCCGAGCAGATAGATTTATGTGTATTGAGCAGGGCAGTATGAGTTTCCAGGAGTATTGTGTGTATTTTGATTCTATGGCCAGATATGCTCCAGCCATGGTGGCGGAGATGGAGGACAGAGTTCATCGTTTTGTGGCCGGTCTAGGGCCGCATTTGATAGATGCTTGTATGACTGTTGCATTACAGCCAGGCATGGATATCTCCCGTATACAAGCATATGCACAGAATCTAGAAGATCGTAAGCGTCAAAGAAGAACAGATCATGACCGTGACCGGGGCCATGGCAAAAGGGCCAGGACTTTAGAGATTGAGGGTGAGTCTAGGGGAGGACAGAGACCGCAGGTCCGAGGTTTGATCTGTCTTCTTATTCTGGAGCGGGCCAGAGTTCTAGAGCATCAGGCTCTCAGTACAGATCGGAGTCAGGCCAGATGAGGCCCCTTTTGTCGCGGTGTGTCCAGTGTGGCAAGTTACATGCCGGTCAGTGTTGGCTGGACTCAGATGTTTGTTATGTTTATGGCCATCCAGTTTATAGGATACGGCAGTGTCCGATGAGGGAGAGTGGGGGTATGGTTCAGCCCACAGGGTCTGTGGCCGGTTCTTCTTCTGTGGTGTGCCCTTCAGGGCAAGTTTTTCAGACATCAGCACGGTGAGGTAGAGGGAGGAGTGGAGCATCCAGCTCGAGTGGTTCTCAGCACCGCATATATGCACTAGCCAGTAGATAGGACCGTGAGACATCTCCTGATGTTGTTATAGGTATATTATCAGTTTCCTCCTATGATGTTTATGCACTGATTGACCCAGGTTCCACTTTATCATATGTTACGCCCTTTGTTGCTGGCAAGTTTGGGATAGAACCCGAGTTGATTAAACCTTTTAAGGTATTTACGCCCGTTGGTGATCCGGTTATAGGTAGGCGAGTATACCGGGTTTGTGTTGTTATAGTTTGTGACCGCCAAACCGTAGCAGATTTGATTGACTTAGATATGATTGATTTTGATATTATTATGGACATGGAATGGTTGGCTTCTTATTATGCCAATGTTGATTGTAAAGCAAAGATGGTTTGATTTAAGTTCGTAGGCGAGCCCGTCCTAGAGTGGAAGGGCAACGCTGCTTCGCCTAGGGGTAGGTTTATTTCCTACCTTAAAGCAAGAAAGATGATCAGAAAAGGGTATATTTTGCACCTAGTTCGAGTCCAGGATGTACAAGCAGAGTCACCGACCCTTCAGTCTGTTCCTGTGGTTAATGAGTTTCCAGAAGTATTTCCAGATGAGCTTCCAGGCATTCCCCCAGAGAGGGAGATTGATTTTACCATTGACCTATTTCCAGATACTCAGCCAATATCTATTCCTCCTTATAGGATGGCACCTGCGGAGCTGAAAGAATTGAAGGAGCAGTTGAAGGATTTGCTTGAAAGGGCTTTATTAGGCCCATCACATCACCATGGGGAGCACGGGTATAATTTGTAAGAAAGAAGGATGTCTCTTTGCAAATGTGTATTGATTATAGGCAATTGAATAAAGTGACTGTAAAGAATAAGTATCCGCTCCCGAGGATTGATGATTTATTTGACCAGTTGCAAGGTGCCAGGTACTTCTCGAAGATAGACTTGAGGTTAGGATACCACCAATTTAGGGTGAAGGAAGAGGACATCCCGAAGATGGCATTCCGGACTAGATATGGCCACTATGAGTTTCGTGTTATGTCGTTCGGGCAAACTAATTCCCCGGCCATATTCACGGATTTAATGAATCGTGTATTCATCCCTTTTTAGATTTGTTTGTGATTATGTTTATAGATGATATTCTGGTTTATTCGCCGTCAGAGGTTGATCATGCAGAGCACCTACGAGCAGTGCTTGGAATTCTTTGAGGTAGAGAGCGGTATGCCAAGTTTTTCAAGTGTGAGTTCTTGTTGAACTCTATGGCTTTTCTGTGTCACATTATTTCGGAGGAAGGCATTAGAGTGGATGCCCAAAAGATTGAGGCTGTGAAGAATTGGCCAAGGCCCACGGCACCAACAGAGATATGTAGCTTCTTAGGCCTGGCAGGATATTATAGAAGGTTCGTAGAAGGATTTTCTTCTCTTTCAGCCCGGTTGACTAAGTTGACTCAAAAATCAGCTAAGTTCCAATGGATAGATGCTTGTGAGCAGAGCTTTCAGACGTTGAAGGATAAGTTGACTTCAGAACTAGTTTTGACTCTTCCAGAAGGAGCAGATGGCTATGTGGTATATTGTGATGTTTCAGGTGTTAGATTGGGTTGTGTGTTGATGCAGCACAGTAAGGTTGTCGCTTATGCTTCTAGGCAGTTGAAGAAGCACGAGAAAAATTATCCAACCCATGATCTTGAGTTAGCGACAGTGATTCATGCTTTGAAAATATGGAGGCACTACTTATACGGTGTCCATGTTGTTATCTATACTGATCATAAGAGTCTCCAGTACATCTTTAAGCAGAAAGACTTGAACTTACGTCAAAGGCGATAGCTATAGTTGCTGAAGGATTATGATATGGATATTTTGTACCATCCTGGGAAAGCTAATGTAGTAGCCGATGCCCTTAGTCGTAAATCCATAGGTAGCTTGTCATATGTGTCACCAGAGAAAAAAGAAATAGTCCGTGAAGTTCATCAATTAGCTAGCCTCGGAGTACGATTGATAGATTCAAGTGATGCAGGAGTTACTGTTCAAGACACAGCGGTGTCATCTTTGGTAGTAGAGATAAAGGAGTGTCAGTATGAGGATCCTTTTTTAGTTCATTACCGAGATACAGCACTTCAGAAGGAAAATACACCCTTTGTAATTACAGGAGATAGAGTACTCCGATATAGAGATAGATTGTGCGTCCCTAATGTTGCAGGGCTTCGTCAGCATGTTATGGGGGAAGCACATCACTCTCGCTATTTTATTCACCTAGGATCAACAAAGATGTACCACGATCTCAAGGAAGTTTATTGGTGGGATGGTATGAAAAGAGATATAGCAGAATTTGTTGCTCAGTGTCCAAATTGTCAGCAGGTCAAAATAGAGCACCAGAAGCCCAGAGGTCTGTTGCAGGCTATGGAGATTCTGACATGGAAGAGGGAGGTAATTAATATGGACTTTATTATAGGGTTGCCCCATACTCAGTGGAAGTGTGATTCGATATGGGTCATAGTTGATAGGCTTACAAAGTCAGCCCATTTTCTGCCTATCAGAACTACTTATGCAGCTGAGGATTACGCGAAGCTTTATCTTAAGGAGATTGTACAACTTCATGGTGTTCCCGCGACCATTATCTCAGATAGGGGAACACAGTTTACAACTAATTTCTGGAAGTCTTTTTGGGATGAATTAGGGACTCAGGTGAGTCTTAGTACTGCGTTTCATCCGCAAACAGACGAACAAGCGGAGTGTACTATATAGACACTCGAGGATATGTTGAGAGCTTGTGTGATTGACTTCCAAGGTAGTTGGGATGATCATTTGCCTCTTATCGAGTTTTCCTATAAAAACAGTTACCATTTCAGTATTCAGATGGCTCCTTATGAGGCATTATATGGGCGGAGATATAGATCGTCCATAGGATGGTTTGATGTCGGGGAGAATCAGTTAGTAGGCCCGGACTTAATTCAGCAAGCAGCTGATGAGGTGAAAGTTATTCGAGAGAGATTTCTAACAGCTCAGAGTCGACAGAAATCCTATGCGGATAATCAGCGGCGTAAGCTAGCGTTTGAGATAGACGATTGGGTGTTCCTGAAAGTTTCGCCTATGAAGGGAGTGACGAGGTTTGGCAAGAAGGGTAAGTTGAGCCCTCGACATATTGGGCCATATAAGGTCATTCGTACTATGGGCACGGTGGCATATGAGCTAGAATTGCCTTCTGAGTTAGAGTCGGTACATCCGATATTTCATGTGTCTATTCTTCGTAAATGTATCAGAGATCCTTCAAGAGTTGTACCAGTGGATGATATCCAGGTGACCGAGCAGTTATCATACGAAGAGGTTCCAGTGGCTATATTGGACAGGCAGGTTCTTTAGTTACGAACCAAGAATGTAGCTTCAGTTAAAGTTTTATGAAGGAATAAGAATGTTGAGGAGAAGACTTGGGAAGCAGAAGAAGCACCGAAGAATAAGTACCAACATTTGTTTCCAGCAGTACAGGAGGTTCAGTCTAAGGCATCATCACCCCCAGGTATTAACCAACTTTCAGCTATCGTGATTGGTCGTGTGAGGCCATGTATTATATGTAGTAGTATATGGCCCTGTGTGGTATTATTTTGGGTTGCTGTGTGCAGGTCGGATTGGTATGAGTACAGGGGAAACTCTGCCGAAATTTTTATAGCCCATGATTTTATGAACATTCGGGGACAAATGTTCCTAAGCGAGGCAGAATGTTACGCTTCTCGTTCTCGTCATAGTAGAACCTATGGTTTCATAGTCGAGTATGCCCTTGAAATTGAGACTCGTGTCCAAGTTTTGGAGATAGAAAGTGCCTTACCCCATGTACAAATGTACCAGCAGGTATCCCGGGTGATTTACTGGGTTGGAAGTTGAACGAATTGAATCGACGCGACCTGAACTGAACTGGAGGGGTCTGCAGACACCGGTTATCGTCGACGGGTCATCGATATGGTCGACGTACCGTCGTTGTGTGGCGTCGACAGGGTTCAGCAGCTTGGAAATCTGCAGGTGTAGGTCTACGGGCAAGTCGACGAGATGTTGACATGTCGACGGGTGGTCGACCCGACCGTCGAACTGCACCGCTGTAACCTTTTTAATTCCAAGTATAAATATGTAGTTCACGACCTTATTTCTCATTTTCCACCATTCCAAATCAGTAAAACCCTAATATTTTCTCTCCTAACATTTTCCATCATTATTAGTGGAGATTTGGTAAGATCCGAGCCCCGTTGACCCGTGCTTGTCAAGAAGAAGGTTGTTTCTAGGGTTTCTTCAAGTTGTGAAGCTTAAGTTGTTGGAGTTAAAGTTGATCTTTGGAATCTTAGAACCCTCAAGGTATGTAAATGATATGTACCCTTATAGTTAAGTTGATTGCCGAGAGTTTTAGAGGTTTTAAGCGAAGAGAGGGTATTTGGGGAAGTGGTAAGTTGATGAAGGTTAAGGTAGTGTTTTGAGGCTATTTTAAGAGATGATTGGGGATAGATTTGAGTATATATTTATATATAAGTGTTGTTATTGTTGTTGTGGTGATGTTGGATCGAATAGAAAGTTGAAGGGTTGTTAAGCTTATAATGGAAATGTTGCTTATAATTTGTCAAGCTCTATTCGTATTTAAAATGATTAGTAAACGAGGTAAATAGTCTGATTAAGACCTACGTTATCTTGATTGTAGACTTACAAGTTCGAGAGATAGAAGTTGGACGATTGGGGTATACTTCAAGGTATGTTAAGGCTATCCTTTCCTTCTTTTGGCATGATCTTACGATATGAACCGACAATTGAGTAAGCGAGCTTCCATATTACTCTACTCTTAGAAGCATTAGGAGTACTTCAGTCTTTGATGTTCATGTACCCCGTTTATGATTGCTCCTTCTGTTCATGGGTCCAGTTTTATGTATACAGTTATTCATGAATTACATTCATTCATATATATATATATATATACCCCCGACCAGAAGGCGTTATATACGAAAGTATTATATGTATATGGGGTATGAAAAATGGTAGGCGTTATATACGCATTACCACCTGATCGGCTGGTGCACCTTGATGATGATATATGGATCGGACCGTACGTTCCTTGGGCATTATTATTATTATTATATGATATTATGATCAAGCCATACGTTCCTCGGCATTATTATTATTATATGATATATATGGATCGGGCCATACGTTCCTCGGCATTATTATTATTATATGGGATATGGATCGGGCTGAACGTTCTTCAGCACTATGGCCTAAATTTATGTATATTAGAATGATTACCATTGAGAACATGCATATTATTCGCCCACAGAGCATATTATACGCCCACAGAAGCATTGTCAGTTGTACAGATACATACAGATACTAGTTCATACAAGTACATGCAGACAGTTATTTCAGCTTATGAGTTCAGATTTTATTCATGATTCTTATATATACATGATTGTTCTTACGCCTTTCATACTCAGTACATTATCCGTACTAACTCCCCGTTGCTCGGGGGCTGCATTCATGCCCGCAGGTTCAGGTAGACCGACAGGTGGTCCCGCTTAGTAGGACTTCTGTCTAGCAGTGGTCAGTACGCTCCATTGATTCAGAGTTTCAGTCTATTTTTGTATGCTAGCCCTTTTGAGATGTATATGCATATGGGTATGACGAGGCCCTATCCTATCCTTTCTACAACTTTCATTCCAATAGAGGTCTGTAGACAGTTGCATGTATTGGTCCGATGATGTAGCCTTGTCAGCTCCCATTCTTTTGTGTACAGTATATGTAGCAGCCTAGCTGGCTCGCATTGTTTTTCAGTATGTATGTGTACGTACGGTCTGTACAGAGTTTATAATGTTATTCTTTCATGAGGCAGTAAGAGATCAGTTTATGCCATTTATGGACCCTTAATGTTCAATATGGTTTAGAGGTGTTTGGTCACTAGAGGTCAGACACTCGTCACGACTCATCGGTTTGGGTCGTGACATCCACCCACACATACATCATACAAAAACTCACTTTCCAAGTCGTAAGCCTAGGGGAAGCTTCTAAACCACAATTCAGTCGAGTCTCAATAATCTCAAATCAATAATCACAAATCCAAGTTCTGAACCTAGGCAAAGTCACTAATCTACATTCTGGTCCAGTCCATAATCAGATCTATGCCACAACAATGGTACAAACAAACCATACCAAATCAGAAATAAAGAGTCATATAATGACGCAGGATAAAATGTAATGACGTGAAATGCAATACAATGCAATGCACTAGCAAATACCTCTAACCTGTACACACATGCTAAAGGCATTGATCGCACAATAGTCATGACTATCCCCTTAACCAATTAATCATTCAATTAACCAATTTACAACTTAAAGAACATCAGAATCAATAATAAATATCTAAGTCATGCCATAGATAATAAATAAGTGTGGAATACTACATATTACACCGCCAAAATCTGAAAGTCACCGTACAAGGTCTCTAACCATAAATAATGTCTAAGAAATACATAAGTGTCTAAATATAACAATAATTCTGGAAATGGAATAGACATCCAATAAGATAGATCTTCTGGCGGCATGGAATAGATAGGAGCTCACCCTCGAATCTGGTCAGGAAGTAGCCTCAGGCCAGATGCGAGGTCTAGAAGATGACTCCGGAACGCAATATGCACTCAAAAAGGGTACAGCAAGGTAGTATCAATACAAACACTATGTACTGATAGATATCATAGGCCGGCTAAAATTAGTATTATGCATACATTTGTAAAACGAGCAAGATAAACAGAGAGGTACAACAACACAACAACAACAACAACCAATCAACAGGAATCACAGGAATAAGATGATGTCCAATGAAATGCAACCAATGATAAGTATCTCAACCGTACACACATGCTAAAGGCCTTGTTCGCACAATAGTCATGACCCGCGGGGGACCCATAGTGTCCATGTACCACTCGCTCTGGAACTGACCTCGGATCACGAGCCCATAACTAGGCCACATCCTCACCCCCTGCCAAATATGCCTTATATAGTTCATACCCAAGCTGTCTCAAGATATGGTTCAAGTCTAAAACCCAATGTGAAGCACCACTCCAATGTAAGCATGATCAATCAATAATATCAATGCCAAGGAAGTAGAAGTCACAATACTATCAGTCATAACAAGACTCAGATAAATCAACTCAACAATAGCATGAAACATACAAGCTATATCAATCAACACGAAGATAGTATATATCAACCCCTTCCTTCTAATAACACGACAAGTACATCGTATGGTTCAATATATAAAGTAACAGCGACAAGCCCACATAATCAGAAGTCATACCAACCTAGATAATATCCAACCAAACTTTATGCCTGAAAGCCTAATCATGCTTTCTCCCATCAACTCTACTATATATACAATCGACGAATCAAAGTCTAACTCAAGTAAGCCGTAACCTACCTCGAATGCAGAACTGGAACGCAAGCTACTCCATCCGAGCCTTACGTAAAGCCTCGGAATGCTCAAAGTCTAGCAATAGCAGCGCTAAGCAAGTAATAGACCATCTAATTGGAAGAAGAATCGATTTGGGGAAGAATACACAAAATACCCCTAACGAATTGTATGGGTAAAACCGGAAATTAAGAGTGAAATTACCCTACCTTTAGTCCTAACAATCATAATCCTCAATTCATAGGATTCTAATCACTATAGACCCTTCAATTTCATAATTTAGTCAAAACCCCCAAATATGGGTGAAACCCTAAGTCTCATAAATAGGTTCTTGAATTATAGAACAAATCTATCCTAAAATGTGTTAATCTACACTTCTATATGATAAAAACAGTAAGTTAATCAACCATAAACAAGTTATACTAAGGGTTTCATGATTAGTAGTCTAAGTCTCAACACCCAACACTCTAGGACCTTAAACCACCATGGATACTCAAGGAAGGAAGGTAGATAAGCAAGATAAATGTTTAGAACTTACCCTCAGAGATGATTCCACCAAGTCTCTTCAATATTTACCTCCCCAAGCTCTTAGAATTAGGTTTTGAGAATGCTGGACTAATGGTTAGAACTTGGGAATATAAAAGGAGTTTCTGGTCCCGTCGATCCGCTGCAGCAGTCACCAGGATCGCTACGGTGATCCCGCTGTAGCGGCCGGGCCTTCCGCTATAGCGGAACTCATTAAAGGTCATCCCCCCATCGTGGCAGCCAGGACTGCGCCATAGCGGCCCCGATATGGCAGTCAGATCCGCCATGGCGGAAACAAAAAGTCCATTCCACCGCTATGGTGGTCAAAACCCCGCAACAGCGATACCGCCATGGCGACACTATGCCCATCGTAGCGGTCACACCAGAACCAGCAAAATCTTATTTTTTCACAAGTCTTTCCCGAAATCCCGACATGAATCTAAGGCCTCCATACATAAACTAAATATCCACACACACATAAAAATGCGCTATCAACTCACCCGTGGCCTCGGAATTCCCAACGGAGGTCTAATTTACCAAGTCAACCCCCAAACGAATAAAACCAAGTTTCCAACCAACTACTCGAAATGTAATCAAATGCCTCGGGAACCGAACCATCCAACCCCACCAAGTCACCAAGTCAACCCCCAACCGGATAAAATCAAGTTTCCAACCTACTACTCGACACGTAATCAAATGCCTCGGGAACCAAACCATCCACCCCCCCCCCCCCCCAAGTTATAATCAACCCTCTAGACCTTACGGAATCGACGAAAATCTGAAAAAGGTTTGTTTACCCAAAAGTCAACTATTGGTCAACTACTTTCACTTAAGGATTCTAAATTCTTCATTTTTCACTAGAACTGCTTTATAGTCTCGGGAATCGGTCAATAGGGGTAAAATGGGCAAAATACACATAACGACCTGACAGTAGGTCGTTACAAGATGTGCCTTATATTTATAGTGTATGCAAGATGAGTATTCAACTATGGTTCAAGTATAGAAACCCCAATTTGGAACATCAACACAGATGTAAGCATGAGGAATAAGAATGAATGCATAATGCTCAACCATTCAATAAATCGACGAACCAGCTTAATCAGCATAGAGAGTCTATGACACCCTTTACTTCTATATATATCAAGTACACCTCACAACTAAGTTTTGTGTCACCAAAGTGCTCTATTTTCTCACTAGCCATCATCAGTACCAAGTAAAAATTTGATATCAATATACATGTGAAATGAGAGTGTATGCCATACATGATATCCTCATCAACAGTAAATCATAATCAAGATTTCAACCATGTATTGTCATAATTATACAACACGATTCAGGCCTAATCTCATTATCCTTCCTTTCTCCGATGATAAATGACACAATAAGAGAGAAATGAGTGCAACAGGTATCACAACATAGCAATTAAGGCAACAAGCCTAATCACAATAACAGGGCAACAAGCCACAATCAACAACAACCAACCTGATAGAATTCCATCCCAACTCTATACCCGAAGGCCTAGCATGCTTTCCCCGTCAATATCTAACTCCCACATATGTTTCAGTAATTGGAGTCTAACCGAAAGGTAAGCCGTAACCTACCTCGATGCCGAGCTGGTGCCACGAACCGCCAAATATAAGCTTGCCCTTCCGAAGTGCCTCGGATCGCTCGTAGTCTAACAATTAGCAATGCTAAGAAAGCAATGACTACAATAAACCAACTAATCGAAAAAAGAATTGATTCGGGAAAAGTTAATCAAAATACCCCTAATGAGTCACGAGGGCAAACGGGAAATTAAAGGTGAAGTTACCTTACCCAAAGTCTCATTAGCCAATATCCTAAATCACATGAAGTTCTAATCCCAAATGGTACCTCAATTTCAACAAATCAATCAAAACCCCCAAACTAGTAAGAACCCTTATTTCTAGGATGTGATTTAAGAACTCAAAAGAAGATTCAAGACTAGAATGTTATAATCATCTCATTAAGTATTAGAAATCATAATTAACCCAACTTAAATTGATTAAGAGAGGTTTAAAATCAAGCTTAGGGTTTGTAGACCCTTCTTCCCCAAAATTCATACAAGAACTACCATGGAAGCTTAAGTAGAAAAAGGAATAAAAGATTAGGGAGAAGAGAACTTACCCCAAGATGCTTCCACCAAGAATTTCTTCAAGAATCGCCCTACCTTTTAGTATAAGGTTCTTAGGTGTCGAGAACTAAAGATTCGGACTTAGCGATTTAAAATGAGAACTGATCCTGTTATCTCGCCACGGCGATCGAAAGGACCGCCATGGATGGACCTCCCTGGCGGTAAGACTTCCCTGGCGCAACGTCATTAAAAGGCAGACACTTTTCATAGCAGGCATGACTCTGCCTTCGTGGGCGTGCTATGGCGCTACTGGGCTCGCCATGGCGAGAACACAAGATATCAGATTTTCTTGTTTTTCACAAAGTCCATCCCAAAATCCCGACATTAACCCGAGGCCTTCTGGACACAAACCAGATATGCACACACTCTTAAAAACACGCTACGATCTCACCCGTGACCTCAAAATTCCCAACGGAGGTCTAATTGACCAAGTCAACCCCTAAACGACTAGAATCAAGTTTCGGACCAAGCAACCAAAACGCACCCAAATGTTTCGAGCGCACACACATAAAAACACGCTACAAACTCACCCGTGACTTCAAAATCCCCAACGGAGGTCTAATTTACCAAGTCAACCCCAAACGGCTAGAATCAAGTTTCCGACCAAGTAACCAAAATGCACCCAAATGCCTCAAGAACCGAACCAACCACCCACCAAGTAATAATCGACCCTCCGAACCTTACGGAATTGACGAAATTCTGAAAAAGGTCTGTTTACCCAAAAGTCAACTATTGGTCAAACGCTTTTCACTTTAAGGCTCTATTTCACATAAGTCATCATAAAACTCGCCCGACTACCTCGGGAACTGTACCACTGATCCCCGCGGGTCAAAATCTTACTAACAGGGCTCGAGGAAGGGTCAACGAGGGTAAACGGGTCAAAACTGCAATAACAACCAAATGGGTCGTTACATCATATATCAATTAAACAATTGTTTGTCCTCGAACAAAGAAAGAGAGTATGAAAGCTGACGATAACCAAGGAACCTATATTATAACCACCCGGAAGCCTCTATGGCAAGAAGTACACCAAACACACTGCCCGTTCACCTCATCAGTCAAACTTCCTTAATTTAACTCAAAGATCCAATTTTCATATTTTCTATACTCGAATTTCCTTCACAACTGATGCCCGAATATAAGAACTGTTTCTGCTGGAGTTCTCTGATTCGATATAACCTTACCTTTGAACGCGACCAATAGGTCCTACAACATTTCTCAAAATGACACGAACCTTTAGATAAAGACACAATCATAGCCCACTCTGAACTAGTAAACTACTCTGATTCTGCTAACCTTGCTTTCACCCTTCTAAAGTCGTTCTTCGCACCACAATTTCTTAGAAACACACGAACACAAGTCCAAAACCATGACTTACTCTAGCCAGAAAAGAATACTTCCTTTATCGAAGCAACTTTAAGCAATTCCATCAAACTGATCTTAGCCATAGCCGAATTCGCTAGTTCCAATTCTTCTTAAATCTTGAAATCACCATACTGGAAGCACACCCACTGAATACCTCACCGAGCCAAGTCCATAGGAAATAGTTTGATCACTCTAAAGACCTCTCAAAACCATAGTAACTCCTCGAATCATTAGTAAACCCGACGTAAACCATTATAACTATCTGAATAACTGACCCTGGTAAAATATCACCATGTCTACTCGCAAGCCTCAATAAAGCTCGATAAACCTGTCATACCTCAAATATGAACTATAACCCATCGAATCCGTGAAGGTGATTTGCTAGGAAACTCATAAGTCCTTCTAGAAAACATACATAGTCCATCAAGCTTAATTCGAACAATTCTAACCCGGACAAATGCACAACCCTTAAATACCACCAATGGTCACTCGAACTGACTCTAAACTTCCCGAAACCAATAACAGTCCCATCACCCTTCTGGGGAGACTAATTCTAGTCCTTTAATATTCTGAAAATGGTCACTCAAGATATCCGATTACCCAACACATAACACACTACCACGAATACGGTCTAATCTCAAAAATACAACTCTAACCTTCACATTATAGGGATTTCAAGAATTCCTCTCCTTTAATCCACACTAAGTCATCCGCCGTAGAGTATTACAAATTATCCAATTGTGTCTCATATAACCCACTTCCATAAGCCTTAACATGTTGGTTACCTGAAATTTGCTTCTCACTAGTCGCTGATCACGAGACCTCATGAAACTCTATCATATCACTTAGTCCATTTCTGTAGACTCCCTCCTTTAAGCGTACTCATGATCACACCTCCTCTGAAATATGTAAGGCATCATCTCTACAACCTATACTGACCCAAGTAATCCCAAAGATGTACCTTATTTTTACTGATTCTCGATCAACTATACCTTTTCCAGACTCTTCAATTCCCCAATTCCAATCAAATCAATCATCGTCACTGTCTAACCATTTCTCGAACCCACATCAATAGAATACCGCATAATCATAAATCTTGCAAACTAGCCGAGTCAATCCTAGAGATAGTAGCATGTCACACACTCTACACCCGAGAGTTCCCTTAACACACTCAACTCTAAAACTACAAACTTTCTAAATCCAGCATATCACATACGCAGTCCTACTACTGCTCTGATGTATATCCACCAAGGTGCCTTTGCTCAAATTCTGAAATGTTCTCTACAACTCGAATTAGTTCGAACCTTATCATGAATTTACAACATCAATGCCTTTAAACTCTACTCTTCCACGAAGAATCACCTCTTGCCTTACTTGTCGAACCGGAACACCGCTAACCATTCACGCGATTATTCCTTTCATTCAATCAACTCAACCGAGTAGTAAAACCAGTAGTAGTAGGATGTCACAACCATACCAGAAGGTCATGACGGGCACCCGTAGCTAACCTACCGAGTACCTGAAAATGTACATCTCCTAGTCATATCTAAGTGGGCCATAAAGCTAACTCATAGATATCATAATATGTAAGGGGCGCAAGACAAAAAGATATATATATATATATATATATATATATATATATATATATATATATATATATATATATATATATATATATATATATATATATATATATATATATATATATATATATATACAAACACACACACACACACGCACACGAGCCGACATGGCCGCCAAATGATATAACAAAATATGGACCGAGAAGGTCACAGAACAACTAACTGTATATATATGTCTACGAGCCTCTACATGGGTACATAACATAATAAGGATACGACAGGACCCCGCCATGCCCAAATGTACACAAAAGGATCATACCAAGATGAGTTGCACCTCTGGGACAGGTGGAGTGCTTATATACCAACGCTGAGATGGCAGCCTAAAGATCTGTACTGTCTCCCTGTTTACCTGCGGGCATGAACGCAGCATCCACAACCAAGAGGACGTCAATACGAATAATGTACTAAATATGTAAGGAATAAATAACAACATAATAAAGATATGAAAATAATAAGAGATAAGAGAGATAACTTGTAAATCTGAATGTGTCTTAAGGCGGATGTCATGCATACTAACTTTTTCCTAAAAAAAAACATTTTCAAACATCTATATATATAATACCGTACCCGACCATATAGGCTTGGTGTTATCCGTACCCGACCATAATAGGATCGGTGTTATCCATACCCAACTGCAGTGGTGTGCACAATAGGTGTCATACCCAGCCGACTATAGCGCGGCTCGGTGTGAGAAAATAGCTACATATATATAAAGCATGCATGAGAGCCCAAAAGAAAAGCAAAAACTCTATCGGAGTGACATAAGGTCGGTAAACGTCCGATGATTATGGACCTATCATCATCATCATATCTCACCTTGAAGGAACAATAATCATAAGATGAGATCAACATCAATGAATAAGATCAAGAACCATAAAACAAAGATCAATAATCATGAGAAAATTTTCAACAATATCGTAAGAACACCAAGAACCATAAGCTTCTAGCATTTCTATGAGAGGAATCATTATGGGCATCGTTTGTGTAAGTTCATAACAATAGGATGATGCCTTAAGAAATAAAGGGGACAGCCTTAACATACCTTGTCGTCTTCTTAACTACTCAACGCTTATCCTCCCGAACTTGCAAATCTATCAAGATGATTCGCCCGAAGGTCAAGTCATTGAAACCCTCATAAGGTCAAACTAAATTAATTGGTAAGCTAGCGAAATTCGGGTAACATTTCTCCCTATATCACTTACTTACTCCAAACTTCAAAACAACTCCCAAACAACAATATCAACATCAAAATTCCATAGTCAAGAGGTTGTATTCAAATTAGACTCAAATCAATCCAAAAATCCCTTTCAAAAATCAATCCATAGCCATCAAATTCAACTAAATACCTCATGACTTCTCTACCATGATTCTCTTTACTTTAAGACTTACTAAACCTCCAAATCAACTCAACATAAGAAATAAGATAAAGAACAAACCTTATACTTGAACAACTTTAGCCACACGCAACTTTCCTCAAGGTCAAACTTACCACAACTCCAAATAGAAGCAAGAACAACCATTTTCTATGAATTAGTTTAGGGTTTCAAGGTTTGATCTTCACTTGAGTTAGCTTGGGATATTTATGAATGAGTAGAGATGGTTGAGAGAGCTTGGAGGATCTAGAAGAATCTAATTTTTAGATGAAATAATGACCCAAGGTCGTGGCCTTTAATTTATAAAAAAGGAAATTTTCCACTGCCTCCACTTCGACGGTCAACTCGACGAACCGTCGAGCTTCTCGACGACCGTCGAGTGGTGGCGTCAAATTGCCTAATCAGAGCTGACTCCCTGATGGTGGTTGGTGGAGATTGGCAGACCGTCGACCATCTATGTTCCATCAAAATGTGCGTCAAACTGCCCTACTATCACACTCAGTTTCTTTTAATTCGTTCCACCTCCAATTTTTCAGATAATATTTAGGTGTAACTTAAACTGTCATACACACAAAATGAACATGTAGAATCTCTTATGACCTTGACAAAAACTTCACTTTCTAAATTCACATTGGCTCACTCACGATAAAACTCAACGTATAAAGTACGGGGTATAACATCTTCCTCCCCTTAGGAACATTCGTCCTCGAATGTTAGACTCTTAGGGGTTTTACAAAACTTTCGACAGAGTCTCCCCTATAATTGTATCCCTACCAACCTGTCACAACAACCCAAACACACAAGGCCACGACAAGCAATAACAATAATGGCCTCACACGACCAGAAATCATAAGAAAGGAAACATTACGTACCTAAAGACGATGGTGTCTCTATCTGAACCTCCTCTGGGAGCGGAAACAAGTGCGGATACTTGGATCTCATATCTTCTTTAGCTTCCCAAGTCATTTCCTCAACATTCTTGTTCCTCCAAAGGACTTTAATTGATGCTACATCTTTATTCCTTAATCTTTGAACCTGCCTATCTAGAATGGCAATGTGAACATCTTCATATGATAGTTTCTCGGTAACATGAATATTATCTACAGGTACCATTCTGGAAGAATCTCCAATACACTTACGAAGCATTAATACATGGAATACCGGATGAACTTCATCTAAGCCCGAAGGTAGATCTAACTCATAGGCCACCTGGCCTACTCTATGTACAATCTTGTAAGGTCTAATATACCGAGGACTAAGTTTACCCTTCTTACCAAATCTCATAACGCCCTTCATAGGTGACACCTTCAGCAATAATCAATCATCAACTTGGAACTCTAAGTCTTGTCGACGATTATCTGCATAAGACTTTTGACGACTCTGAGCTGCCAATAATCAATCCTGAAGAAGCTTGACCTTCTCAACTGCTTGCTGAATCAAATCTGGCCCTACTAACTTAGTCTCCCCCACTTCGAACCATCCGATAGATGACCTACACTTCTGCCCATATAGAGCTTCATATGGGGCCATCTTTATACTGGAATGAGAACTATTATTATACACAAACTCAATAAATGGAAAATGGTCGTCCCAACTACGTTTGAAGTCTAACACACATGCCCGTAGCATATCTTCGAGGGTATGAATAGTATGCTCAGTCTGTCCGTCTGTCTGGGATGAAATGTTGTACTAAGACTCACTTGAGTCCCCAAACCCTTCTAGAAAGACTTACATAAATTAGTGTAAACTGCACACCTCTGTCGGAGATGATAGATACTAGAACACCATGAAGTCGAACTATCTCCTTAATATAAAGCTTCGCATAATCCTCGGCTGAGTAAGTAGCCCTGATAGGCAGAAAATGAGCTGATTTTGTAAATCTATCAACAATCACCCAGATGGAATCAAACTAACACAGAGAACGGGGCAAGCCTGTAATTAATTACATATTAATTTCCTTCCATTTCCACGTCAGAATTTCGATAGCTTGCAATAACCCATCGGGCTTCTGATGTTCAATCTTCACTTATTGGCAATTAGGACACTAGGCCACGAACTCTGCTACGTCTTTCTCTATTCAATCCCACCAATAGACTTCCTTAATATCATGATACATCTTCGTTGTCCTCGGATGAATAGAATAATGGGAACAGTGAGCCTCTCCCAAAATTTGGCAACATAACCCTGCAACATCAGGAACACACAGTCCGCCTCGATATTTGAGAACTCCATCTCTAGAAATCTCAAATGGTTACTTCTTCTACTGAAGGGTTGTATCTCTATATGAACTAGTGCAGGATCCTCGTACCGGTGCCCCTACACATCAGCTACTAAAGATGGGACTGCCGCATCATGAATGGTAATTCCCATATCGCCCGAGTCCGATAATCAAACTCCTAGGCTACCTAACTGCTGAAGCTCACGAGCTAACTCCCTTTTCTCTGGATCGAAATCACATAAACTACCCATGGATCTTCGACTAAGGGCATCGGTTACCACATTCGCCTTTCCAGGATGATACAAAATATTAACATTATAATCTTTTAATAACTCTAACCATTGCCTCTGCCGCAAATTCAACTCCTTCTGCATGAAAATATACTAGAGACTCTTATGATCTATATAAATATTCACATGAACACCATATAAGTAATACCTCCAAATCATCAATGTATGAATCACCGCGGCTAACTCTAGATCATGTGTTGGGTAGTACTTCTTATACTTCCTCAACTGCCATGAAGCGTAAGCAATAACTTTATCATGTTGCATCAACAATCAACCTAGCCCAACGCCTGAAGCATCACAATAAATAACATAGACCTCCGATCCTTCTGAAAGTGTCAAAACTGGAGCTGAAGTCAATCTGTTCTTCAACTCTTGAAAACTTCGTCACAAGCATCCGTCCACTGGAACTTAGCTGATTTCTGAGTTAGCTTCAGCAGTAGTGCAGAAATGGAAGAAAACCCTCTATAAATATCCTGTAATAACCTACCGAACCTAGAAAACTGTGAACTTCCGTGGGTGTTATGGGTCTTGGCCAAGTCTTCACAGCTTCAATCTTTTGTATATCCATCAGCCAAAATAATGTGCCCCAGAAATGTCACAGAATTCAACCAGAACTCAAATTTAGAGAACTTTGCATACAGCTTCCGAGCTTGAAGAACTTTGAGGACAGCGCGTAAATTATCCGCATGCTCTGCCTTAGATCGAGAGTACACCAGAATATTATTAATAAACACAATCACAAACAGATCTAGGAAGGTCCCGAATACACTGTTTATCAAATCCATAAATACCGTCGGTGCATTAGTCAACCCGAACGACATTACCCGAAACTCGAAATGACCATATCTGGTTTTGAAGGTTGTCTTCAAAATATCCTTCTCTTTGACTCTCACTTGGTGATACCCCGATCTTAAATCTATCTTTCAGAACCATTTAGCACCCTGCAACTGATCAAACAAATCATCAATCCTCGGGAGTGGATACTTATTCTTTATTTTTACCTTATTCAACTGTCTGTAGTCGATACAAATCCGCAACGATCCATCCTTCTTTCTTACAAGCAACACAGGTGCTCCCCACGGCAACGAACTAGTCCTGATAAAGCCTTTCTCGAGCAAATCCTTCAGTTGCTCCTTCAAATCTCTCAATTCAGCATGTGTCATTCTAGAAAGAGGAATAGATATTGGCCTAGTATTTGATAACACATCAATGGAAAAATAAATCTCCCGTTCTGGTGAAAGACATGGAAGCTCGTTCGAGAACACATCTAGAAATTCATTAACAATTGAAATGGAATGAAGAGTCTGCGGCTTCGCATCTGTATCCTAAACCCGGACTAGATCATAAATACAACCCTTAGCAATCATCTTCCTTGCCTTGAGATAGGAAATAAACCTACCTTTCGGCGATGTTGTATTACTTTTCCACTCTAGAACTGGCTCTCCTGGAAACTGAAATCGAACCATCTTTGTTCTACAATCAATATTAGCATAACAGGAGGCCAACCAATCCATACCCGTAATGACATCAAAGTCTACCATATCTAACTCAATCAAATCTGCCATAGTATGATGATCACAAACTATAACTACACAATCTCTATATACCTGTCTAGCTATCACTAGATCACCAACGGGTGTAGACACCTCAAAAGGTTTAATCAACTCGGGTTCCACCCTAAACTGACTAGCGATAAAAGGAGTAACAATACGACAATGTAGAACCCGGATCAATCAATGCCGCAGTTTAGTATAAGGAGCAGATTCCCGCTCGAGGGAAATTCTTTTTATTGCGTTCCCGGCTTTGGGCTCTCTCAATCAAAGGATGGTCTCTATCAATCTCCAGGCCGAAGTCAGTCTTAAACTCCGCGCATACACATCATGAGAAGATACTGATAGTATACCTGTAACAACATCAGGTGAAGACTCGAGATCCTGCCGACCAGCCAATGCATAAATGTGGTTCTGAGGACCACTCGAGCTGGATGCTCCCCCTATACCTTTACCACGACCTGCCGAAGTCTGAGAACCTTGCCCCGGAGGGCGTACAGATGATGACAAACCAACTACTGATCCTGTAGGCTGAACCATACCTCTACCACCTCTCGATAGATACTCACGCATAAGGTGACCTGGCTGACCACAGGCATAACAAGCATCTGAACCCAAACGACACGGTCCCATATGTAGCTTACCACACTGAGCACATCGTGGTAAGGGTGGCCTCATCTAGCCTAAATGACCTCTATACTAAGATCCTGAGGCTCTGGAACCCTAACCTGATCCTGAATAAGCAGATCGATCAAATCTCTATCTTGCAAACCATGGAGGTACACTAGCAACTGAATGGCCTTGAGTGTCTAGAATACTGCTACCTCAGACCCCGTCTGAACTCACTAACAGCACCGAAAGAACTAGTTCTCTTACTATAACCCCTATCATGCTCACGCCCAACCCTCCGCCGCTGCTGACGCTCCTCAAGATTCTGAGTGTGTGCCTAAATACGAGAAATAACCATACCTGTCTGAAGCAAGTCCGTCAAGAAGCCATCAATCAAATGTGGTCCCATTCTACTCACGAACTGATAAATACGATCTCCCATAGCTGGAGCATACCTAGCCTATGAATTAAAGCGAAGACTATACTCTCAAACACTCATGCTCTCCTATATAAGGTTCACGAACCTGTTAGCTCTGGCTAGTCGAATCTCTAGCGGCAAATAATATCGAAGAAAGGCATCTACGAACTCCTGCCACACGGGTGGAGGTGCATTAACTCCTCTGGACGACACCCAAGTCTCATACCAATAAACGACAACATCCGGTAATCTATAAGAAGCTAACTCCACTGACTCAGTGTCTGAAGCATGCATCACCCGCAATGTCCTCACCATTCCATCTATAAAGTTTTTTAGGACCTCATCTGGTTTCAACCCAAAGAATTTTGGAGGGTCTAAATTAATAAAATCTCAAACTCTGGCACAGAAAACCCTGTCACCATAACCCGTACCCTGACACTGGACCAGAGCGGCTACTAATTGGGTCAACAACTGAATAGCCTGTCGCATCTCCTGACCCGAGGTAACAGGTGGAGGAATTGAGGGTGTTGGAGCTAGAGATGAGACTCCTCTATGCTTCTCTGGAGTGGGTGAAGTATGGGAGGACCGAGATGGAACCTCATTCTGGGACTTGCCCCCCTCAACATCTATAGGCGATACTTGTCCAATCCTCCTACCTACTACTGACTTGCCCTTCTGGGCGGCTGATGCTTTTCTCATCATAGGAATTACTGAAATCATACCATATGGTCAGAAAAGGGAAATCCTTGTAACACGGCTCTATCGTACGATCTAAGATGAGAAAGAAAGGTCAATTGTTCCTAAATGCCCTGCAGCCTCCCGTTTATAAGTGTGGCGTGCTTCACACCCATAAATAAGACTCTTCTGGACATGGCTCGTAGACAAACCCTAGGACGAACTACTCTGATACAACTTTTGTCACGACCCAACCAGAGGGCCATGACGGGCACCCGGAGATAACCTACCGAGCACCTCAAAACGTACATCTCTTAGTCATATCTGAGGGGGCCATAAAGATAACTCATAGATATCATAATCTGTAAGGGGTGCAAGCCCAAAAGATATCTATATGTGTACATCATCAAACTGTTCCCATATATTCGAGCCGACATGGCTGCCAAATGATATAAAAAAATATGGACCGAGAAGGTCACAAAACAACTAACTGTATATATATGTCTACGACTCTCTATATGGCTTACATAACATAATAAGAATAGGACAGGACCCCGCATTGCCTAAATGTACACAAAAGGATCATACCAAGATGAGCTGCAACTCCGGGACAAGTGGAGTGCTCCTATACCAACGCTGAGATGGCAGCCTAAAGATCTGTACCGTCTCCCTGTTTACCTGTGGACAGTAACGCAGCGTCCACAAACAAGAAGACGTTAGTACGAATAATGTACTGAGTATGTAAGGCATGAATAACAATATAATAAAGATATGAAAGTAATAAGAGATAAGAGAGATAACCTGTAAATCTGAATGACTCTTAAGGCAGATGTCATGCATACTTACTTTTTCAAAAAAAAACATTTTCAGACATCTATATATATAATACAGTACCCGGCCATATAGGCTCGGTGTTATCCGTACCCAACTATAGTGGTGTGCACAATAGGTTGCGTACCCGACCAACTATAGCGCGGCTCGGTGTGAGAAAATAGCTACATATATATAAAGCATTCATGAGAGACCAAAAGAAAAGCTAAAACTCTATCAGAGTGACATAAGGTCGATAAACATCCGATGACCATTATCAAACTATCATCATCATCACATCTCACCTTGAAGGAACAATAATCATAAGATAAGATCAACATCAATGAATAAGATCAAGAACCATAAAACAAAGATCAATAATCATGAGAAAATTTTCAACAATATCATAAGAACATCAAGAACCATAAGTGTTACACCTTGGAAATCCTCCGTACATGTACAGTGAATGGGTGAGCGAAGGACATAACATATGCGATGTTTTGACGAGCAAGGAATGATATAAATGGCCCTAATTAAGATTCTCAAGACATCTGAGGTGAGGAACGAAAGTTAGTAAAGAAAAGCAAACCATATGTTGTGTATCAGATGAAAATAATGGGTAACGATTCTGTGATGGCATAATGATGGTTAGAGACATGTTATAACATCCCTAAGATTGGTATTGAGGTGCTAAGCAAGTACTAAGAAGTTTCCATAAGGATCGGAGATCAAACGAGTCGACGAGAACAAGTCTCGAAAAACTGGGCAAACATACGGCCAGACATACTGGCCGTATAAAATCCACGGACCGTATGTCCAACCGTGGATTTGGACCAGCACAATATATCTCACTGGACCAAACATACGGTCAGTAAAAATTATACGGACCGTATGTTGGTCTGTATAAAGTCCCTCGGCCAGATTTCAATTTTAAATATAAGGGACCCTTTCCATTTTATTTTCATTTCATTTCCACTCTTCACTTCAAGAACCCTCTAGAGAATACTCTAACATTCATCCATAAGAAAAATTCAAGGGGAATTGAAGATCAACAACATAAAATCCATGGAGCAAAGCATATGAAACTCAAGTAGGATTCATCTTCTTCAAGAAACCCCTAAGGAGGCGAAATGAAACTTAGGTGCAAGAGGAAGAATTCCATTCAAAGCTTGTTCCACCATCATCTAAGGTATGTTTCATGATTTTACTATGTTGCTTAAGGTATTGGAAGGCTAAGATTGTTACACCTCGGAAGATTCCCCGTACGTGTACTATGAATAGGACATCGAAGGTCATAGTGTATACGACATTTCGATGAGTAGGAATAGTGTTTGATAACCCCAACGAGATTTCAAAATCATTCGAGATAAGGAAAGGAAGTTGTTAAGGAAAGCGAGTCGTAAGTCGTATATCGAGTAGGAATAATGAGCAACGAGTTGGTGAGGGCATAATGGTGTCTTAGAGACATGCAATGACGTCCCTTAGATTGGTATTGAAGTATTAAACAAGTGTTAAGAAGGTTCCATAAGGATCGGAGATCGAACGAGGCAACGAGAACGAAAACGGAACCACTGGGCATTATACGGTCCAACCTACAGACCGTTTAATTTATACTGGCCGTATAATTGGCCAATGAAGGGACCAGCTACTGGACCAATTGTACGCCCATACATACGGTCCGTATAAATAGTACGGACCGCATGTTGGTCCGTATAACGGGTCTCGGCCAGCTTTTAAATTAAGTGTAAGGGGTCATTTTTCATTTCACCCATTTCATTTCCCACTTCTTCCAACTCAAGAAGCCTCTAGAACTTTCCCTACTCTTCAACCACAAGAGAAATCCAAGGGAAACTAAGATCAACAACACATAATCCGTGAAATAAAGTGTATGAAAACTAAGTAGGGTTCATCTTCCTCAAAGAAAATCAAAAGAGGTGAAGAAGGGTTTTGATGCTAAGGTAGAAACTCAACTCAAGGCTTGTTCAACCAACATCCAAGGTAATTTTTATGATCATTTCGTGTTGTTTTTAAGGTATTGGAAGGCTTAGATGCTTGAAATGTAGAAGAACATAGAAAGTAGGTCATTATTGAGTGAATAGTGACATAATTGAATGATAGTGGAATTGAATCATGAAAGTTGAAGAGTTGTGATTATGAATACATTATAATGATGTGTATATTGTGAAACTAGTATTGAATGCGTGAAAACACAATGATGAGCTATGAGGATAAATATGGGAAAATTGGACGAAAATGGTGGATTTTGCTAAATATGCATAAATGATGAATGTTGATTGTGATATTGTGAGTAGGATTGTGAATGTTGGGAGTTGATATAGAACATGGAAAAAGTAGTATAAACAAAGGAAGTTCTACCCAATATTTCCTAGAATTAACGATGCGTTCTTGTAGTCAATTAACTAATGTTAATCTGAATTCTCTCATGAAGGTAACGACGTGATATATAAGGGGAACAACTGAGCGATAGCTTAGTTAAACGACCAAGGTATGTGAGGCTAGTCCTTTCTTTCTAATGGCATGAGCCTTATGGCTCGAATTCCTATCCTCTTCATGAGCTTCTACATTCCGAAAGGTTGAAAGCCTATATCCATAAATGTCTATATAAGATAAGAGATATGGTACGATGATGCTAGATTGATGATAATGTTATTTATTGCCCACACTCACCTTATGTTTTAGTTCCTTCAAGGTGAGGCAGAATGTCAATAATTGCTCCATAATGAAATCGGGGGATCACGACCTTACGTCACCCCGATAGAGTAAAGTTGATCTTGAGCCTTATACATGTACTATGATAAGATAAGTATTTTATAAGGATCATATTATTAAAAGTATTTTATGATAAGCATGTCATGAGCATTTCACACCGGGCCTAGTTGGTCGGGCAGTCACCGCCAAGGCGGGTAGCTATACGGATACACCATGACCTTTTGGCATGGGCAGACACCACTAGTGAGCGGCATGAGATGGTACCCCGGACACGGAGGCCTGGACGTGAGCTTATATTATTGATTATCACACCGTTCCGGTAAGGACGGGCAGCTTGCATGTCATGCATACATGATTTGATGATGAGTATGAGTAAGACAGCCTGTATCACTTCTTTCATGACTATCGTTCAAAATCAGATGTTCATATTGATGTTCTCATTATATTATTGTTGTCCTTCTTCATTGTTTATGCCTCTCATACTCGGTACAATATTCTTACTGACGTCCTTTCCTTTGGACGTTGTGTTCATGCCCACAGGTAGACAGGGAGGCGAGCTTGATCCAGATTCTTAGGAGCTGTCAGCGGACTGAAAGCACTCCATTGTTCGGAGGTGCTTATGATTATTCCTTTGGTATATTTACATTTTGAGCACGACGGAGTCTTGTTCCATCTATATGTACAGCATGTCAGTAAAGGCTCGTAGATGCGCAGTATGGGTAGTATGGTCTCACATTTTTCATGTATATGTGTACGTATTATTTTGATATACTAAAGATCCCTATATATGTAAAAGTATTTATGTTTCCCTATAAACTATGACTTTTCCATGCTTTGAGTTAAAAGAAATAAAAAGGGCATTAATCGAGTAAAGTGAGTAATAGAGCGAGCGGTGCTCGGAGGTTAGCCCCGGGTACCCGTCGCGGCCCCTAGCTGGGTCGTGACAAAAGTGGTATCAAAGCAGTTCGTCCTAGGAAGTGTCTACGAGCCGTGTCTAGTAGAGTCTTGTTTATGGTGTGTAGCGCGCCACGCTAATAAACAAGAGGCTACAGGGCATTTAGGAAAATGACCATCTTTCTTCTTATGAGATCGTGCGATAGAGCCATGTCTAAGATTATATCCCTCCTAAAAGTGTGTTATGATTTCAGAATATGCCGCAAAAAAAAAAAAGCTACCGCCGCCCAGAAGGGCAAAGCTACGACAAAAAGGCGAGTAGAAAGAGAGCCTCCGCTGAATGTAGAGGAGGGCGAATCACAGAATAAGGCCTCGCCCCAGGTGGAAGAGCAAAAGGGAGCCTCAGTCCCAATTCCTCCACCAGTTACTTCGGGCCAACAAGTGACCGAAGCTATTCATTTGTTGGCGCAATTGGTTGCCACTCAGGCACAGCGGCAGAGTGCGGGCTCGAGCGATCGTTCAGCCAGTACGAGAGCCCGTGATTTTTTAACTTTGAACCCTCCGGAATTTTTCGGGTCGAAGCCGAATGAGGACCCGCAAGGCTTTATTGATGAGATGCTGAGGACGCTGAAACTTATGCATGCTTCTGAGACTGATTCGGTAGAGCTGGCCTCTTATAGACTCCGCGATGTGGCGGTATTATGGTACAACAATTGGATGGCCTCAAGGGGAGAGAATGCACCTCCTCCGGTTTGGCAGGAATTCGTGGATGCCTTTATTCGTCATTATTTACCCCCCGAGGTCCGCCGAGCTAGAGCGGACAGGTTTTTGAATCTAAAGCAAGGAAGTATGAGTGCTCGGGAGTATAGTATGCAGTTTAATTCTCTGGCCAGGTATGCCCCGGCTATGGTGACCGACATGGGCGACCGTGTACACAGGTTCGTGAGTGGTTTGGGGTCACATTTGTTTAGAGATTGTCTGACGGCCTCTTTGCAAGATGGGATGGATATTTCCCGAATACAGGCACATGCTCAGAATCTTGAGGAACGACAACAGCAGCAAAGAAGTGTCCGTGATAATGACAGAAGGCAAGGTAAGAGAGCTAGGTCTATGGGAGCGAGCAGTGAATATAGAAGGGGACCGAGACAGATGCATTCTAGGCACTCAGGTCAGTCGGCGACTAGTGCGCCTCCCAGATTCCCGGATAAAAGAGTTGACCGTTCTTTTCAGTTAGGATAGGGCCAGAGTTCGAGGGTCTCAGATTTTCAGTCTAGGGGAGATTTTGGTCAGCAGAGACCTTTAGTACCGCGGTGCAGCCAGTGCGGTAGAATGCATTCCGGGAAGTGCCGACAGGGTTCCGATGCTTGTTATGCCTGCGGGCAAGTCGGCCATATGATGAGAGATTACCACTCAGCGATAGGTAGAGCTGGGACTCAGCCTACTGGATCAGCAGTTGGGTCTTCTTCAGTACACCCGACAGCGCAGACTTCTCAGACTACAGCAGGTAGAGGCAGAGGCAGAGGGGGAGCATCTACTTCAGGTGCTGTTCCGCCCCGCGTATATGCTTTGGCAAGGTGACAGGATCTTAAGTCCTCCCCAGATGTTGTCACAGGTACCTTGACTATATTTTCCCTTGACGTATATGCTTTGATTGATCCGGGTTCTACCTTCTCATATATTACTCTGTATATTGTTGATTGTATTGGGGTAAGACCCGAGCTAATTACACCTTTCGAGGTGTTTACTCCGGTTGGTGATCCCGTAATAGCGAGGCAAGTATATAAGAATTATGTGACCGACAGACAAGGGCCGATTTGATTGAACTGGAAATGATAGACTTCGACGTAATAATGGGTATGGATTGGTTAGCGTCGTGTTACGCAAATGTTGATTGCCGAACGAAAATGGTTCGATTCCAGTTTCCGGGAGAGCCCGTACTTGAATGGAAGGGTAATACATCATCCCCAAAGAGTAGGTTTATTTCCTATCTCAAGGCGATGAAGATGATAGCCAAGGGCTACATTTACCATCTAGTTCGAGTTCACGACACGGAGGCAAGGCCACCAGTTTTCCAATATGTCCCGGTAGTAAATGAATTCCCAGATGTATTTCCAGATGAACTTCCGGGTCTTCCTCCAGAAAGGGAAATCGATTTTGCTATTGACGTATTACCAGACACCGAGCCTATTTCTATCCCTCTGTATCGAATGGCTCCGACAGAATTAAAAGAGTTAAAGGCACAGCTAAAAGATTTACTTGAGAAGGGGTTTATAAGGCCCAGTTCTTAGCCGTGGGGAGCACCGGTATTGTTTGTAAAAAAGAAAGACGGATCGCTACGAATGTGTATCGACTACAGGCAATTGAATAAGGTGACAATAAATAATAAATACCCTCTTCCCAGAATCGATGATTTATTTGATCAGCTGCACTGTGCCAAATGGTTCTCAAAAATAGATTTGCGATCGGGTTACCATCAAGTGAGGGTTAGAGAAGCTGATATCCCTAAGACTGCCTTCAGGACAAGATATGGTCACTACGAGTTCCGAGTGATGTCGTTTGGGTTGACAAATGTCCCAGCGGTATTCATGAATTTAATGAATAATGTGTTCAAGCCATTCTTGGATCTCTTCGTGATAGTATTTATCGACGATATTCTGGTATATTCTCGCACAGAATCAGAACATGCAGACCACCTAAGAATTGTTCTTGGCATTCTCCGAGCCCGAGAATTACATGCGAAGTTCTCAAAGTGCGAGTTTTGGCTAAATTCTGTGGCATTTCTAGGCCATGTTATTTCAGATGATGGCATCCGAGTCGACACTCAGAAAATAGAAGCTGTGAAGACTTGGCCAAGGCCTACGATGCCTACAGAAGTTCGTAGTTTTCTGGGTTTGGCAGGTTATTATCGAAGATTCGTAGAGGGTTTTTCATCTATTTCAGCCCCATTAACGAAGCTAACCCAGAAGTCGGCGAAATTTCAGTGGAATGATGCTTGTGAGCATAGTTTCCAAGAGCTAAAAGACAGATTGACCTCAGCTCCAGTGTTAATGCTTCCAGAAGGTCCGGATGGTTATGTGGTGTATTGTGATGCTTCCGGTGTGGGACTAGGATGTGTACTGATGCAACATGGGAGAGTTATTGCCTACGCTTCGAGACAGTTGCGAAAACATGAACAGAATTATCCAACTCATGATCTTGAATTGGCTGCAATCATTCATGCATTAAAGATATGGAGACATTATTTGTATGGTGTGCACGTCGATATCTATACAGATCACAAGAGTCTCCAACATATTTTCAAGCAGAAGGAGTTGAATCTACGGCAGAGGCGGTGGTTAGAATTGTTAAAGGATTATGATGTGGATATTTTATACCACCCCGGGAAAGCGAATGTGGTAGCAGACGCGCTTAGCCGTCGATCAATGGGCAGTTTAAGTGAAGTCCCTTCAGAAAAGAAAGAAATGGTTCGTGAGCTCTATCAACTAGCAAATCTTGGGGTACGTGTAATTAATTCAGGTAAGGCAGGAATTAGTGTTAGTGATCCTACAGTCAAGCCCTTGAATGCGGAGATAAAAGAACGCCAATATGAAGATCCACAAATGCGTCATCACAGGGATGTATCCTGTGGAAAAGAGAAGTCTCCATTTGAAGTTTCCATAGATGGAGTTCTTAGATGCCGAGACAGACTGTGTGTACCGGATGTGGCAGGATTACGCCGATGGATTCTAGAGGAAGCACACCATTCTCGGTATTCCATTCATCCAGGTGCAACCAAGATGTATCGTGATCTCAAATTGTTGTATTGGTGGGATGGCCTGAAATGAGACATAGCAGCATTCGTGGCACAATGCCCAAATTGCCAACAAGTGAAAGCCGAACATCAAAACCCAGGAGGCTTATTGCAAGCAATGGAGATTCCTACATGAAAATGGGAAGAAATTAATATGGATTTCGTTGTAGGATTACCTCGATCCCGAGGAAAATACGATTCTATATGGGTGATCGTGGACAGACTCACAAAAGCCGCTCATTTCCTCCCAGTCAGAACCACGTATTCGGCAGAAAACTATGCTAGGTTGTACTTGAAGGAAATTGTGCGACTTCATGGAATTCCTTTGGCTATTATTACAGACAGAGGGGCCCAGTTTACAGCTAAGTTTTGGAAGTCCTTCCAAGAAGGTTTGGGTACTCAAGTTAAGTTCAGCACGGCGTTTCATTCGCAGACTGATGGACAAGCCGAGCGTACTATTCATACTTTGGAGGATATGTTACCAGCGTGTGTGTTAGATTTTGGCGGTAGTTGGGATAAGCATTTACCCCTTATTGAATTTGCTTATAACAATAGCTACCATTCCGGTATTCAAATGGCTCCATATGAAGCTTTGTATGGAAGGAAAAGTAGATCTCCAGTTGGATGGTTTGAGGCCGAAGAAGCATAATTAATAGGCCCCGATTTGATTCAACAAGCAGTCGAAAAAGTCAAGATCATCCGAGACCGATTGTTAACAGCCCAAAGTCGTCAAAAGTCGTATGCGGACAATCGCCGACGAGACTTGGAATTTCAAGCCAATGATTGGGTATTTTTGAAAGTTTCTCCTATAAAGGGAGTAATGAGATTTGATAAAAAGGGGAAGTTGAGTCCAAGATACATTGGACCTTATCGAATCATCCGTAAAGTGGGTCGAGTAGCCTATAAGCTAGATTTGCCTTTAGAGCTCGAGTCCGTACACCCAGTTTTTCATGTTTCAATGCTCCGCAAGTGTATCGGAGATCCAACGAGAATAGTTCCGGTTGATGATGTGCAGGTGACAGAAAAATTGACCTATGAGGAAGTGCCAGTTGTTATTTTAGATAGACAGGTGCGAAGGCTCCGGAATAAAGAGGTCGCTTCAGTCAAAGTTCTATGGAGAAACAACAACCGGGAAGAAATGACTTGGGAAGCGGAAGAGAAGATAAAATCCAAATATCCGCACTTATTCCAATCTCCAGAAGAGGTTCGTGATGACACGCCGAGATCACAAGGTATGTATACTTACTTTGATGCTTTTGGTCGTGTGTGGCCACAGAAATGTTAATATTGTGATATAGCCCTGCGTGGCGATGATATTATGGGTTGCTGTGACAGGTTGGTAGTGCCAAATTACAGGGAAAACTCTGGCGAAATTTTTGTAAAATCCCGAGTGTTTAACATTCGAGGACGAATGTTCCCAAAGGAGGGAAACATGTTACACCTTGGAAGATTCCCCGTACGTGTACTATTAATAGGACAACGAAGGTCATAGCGTATACGACATTTCGATGAGTAGGAATAGTGTTTGATAACCCCAAACGAGATTTCAAAACCATTCGAGATAAGGAAAGGAAGTTGTTAAGGAAAGCGAGTCGTAAGTCGTATATCGAGTAGGAATAACGAGCAACGAGTTGGTGAGGGCATAATGGTGTCTTAGAGACATGCAATGACGTCCCTTAGATTGGTATTGAAGTATTAAACAAGTGTTAAGAAGGTTCCATAAGGATCGGAGATCGAACGAGACAACGAGAACGAAAACGGAACCACTGGGCATTATACGGTCCAACCTACGGACCGTATAATTTATACTGGCCGTATAATTGGCCAACGAAGGGACCAGCTACTGGACCAATTGTACGCCCATACATACGGTCCGCATAAATAGTACGGACCGTATGTTGGTCCGTATAACGGGTCTCGGCCAGCTTTTAAATTAAGTGTAAGGGATCATTTTTCATTTCACCCATTTCATTTCCCACTTCTTCCAACTCAAGAAGCCTCTAGAACTTTCCCTACTCTTCAACCACAAGAGAAATCCAAGGGAAACTAAGATGAACAACACATAATCCGTGAAATAAAGTGTATGAAAACTAAGTAGGGTTCATCTTCCTCAAAGAAAATCAAAGGAGGTGAAGAAGGGTTTTGATGCTAAGGTAGAAACTCAACTCAAGGCTTGTTCAACTAATATCCAAGGTAAGTTTTATGATCATTTCATTTCGTTTAAGGTATTGGAAGGCTTAGATACTTTAAATGTAGAAGAACATAGATAGTAGGTCATTATTGAGTGAATAGTGACATAATTGAATGATAGTGGAATTGAATCATGAAAGTTGAAGAGTTGTGATTATGAATACGTTATAATGATGTGTATATCATGAAACAAGTATTGAATGCGTGAAAACACAAAGATGAGCTATGAGGATAAATATGGGAAAATTGGAGGAAAATGGTGGATTTTGCTAAATATGCATAAATGATGAATGTTGATTGTGATATTGTGAGTAGTATTGTGAATGTTGGGAGTTGATATAGAACATGGAAAAAGTAGTATAAACAAAGGAAGTCCTGCCCAATGTTTCCTAGAATTAACGATGCGTTCTTGTAGTCAATTAACTAATGTTAATTCGAATTCTCTCATGAAGGTAACGACATGATATCGAAGGGGAACAAGTGAGCGATAGATTAGTTAAATGACCAAGGTATGTGAGGCTAGTCCTTTATTTCTAATGGCATGAGTCTTATGGCTCGAATTCTTATCCTCTTCATGAGCTTCTACATTCCGAAAGGTTGAAAGCCTATATCCATAAATGTCTATATAAGATAAGAGATATGGTACGATGATGCTAGATTGATGATAATGTTATTTATTGCCCACACTCACCTTATGTGTTAGTTCCTTCAAGGTGAGGTAGAATGTCAATAATTGCTCCATAATGAAATCGGGGGATCACGGCCTTACGTCACCCCGATAGAGTAAAGTTGATCTTGAGCCTTATGCATGTACTATGATAAGATAAGTATTTTATAAGGATCATATTATTAAAAGTATTTTATGATAATCATGTCATGAGCATTTCACATCGGGCCTAGTTGGTCGGGCAGTCACCGCCAAGGCGGGCAGCTATACGGATACACCATGACCTTTTGGCATGAGCAGACACCACTAGTGGGCGGCATGAGATGATAACCCGGACGCGGGCTTATATTATTGATTATCACACCGTTCCGGTAAGGACGGGCAGCTTGCATGTCATGCATACTTGATTTGATGATGAGTATGAGTAAGACAGCCTGTATCACTTTTTTCATGACTATCGTTCAGAATCAGATGTTCATATTGATGCTCTCATTATATTATTGTTGTCCTTCTTCATTGTTTATGCCTCTCATACTCGGTACAATATTCGTACTGACGTCCTTTTCTTTGGACGCTGTGTTCATGCCCACAGGTAGACAGGGAGGCGAGCTTGATCCAGATTCTTAGGAGCTGTCAGCGGACTGAAAGCACTCCATTGTTCGGAGGTGCTTATTATTATTCCTTTGGTATATATACATTTTGGGCACGACGGAGTCTTGTTCCGTCTATATGTACAACATGTCAGTAGAGGCTCGTAGATGCGCAGTGTGGGTAGTATGGTCTCACATTTTTCATGTATATGTGTACGTATTATTTTGATATACTAAAGATCCCTATATAAGTAAAAGTATTTATGTTTCCCTATAAACTATGACTTTTCCATGCTTTGAGTTAAAAGAAATAAAAAGGGCATTAATCGAGTAAAGTGAGTAATAGAGCGAGCGGTGCTCGGTGGTTTGCCCCGGGTACCCGTCGTGGCCCCTAGCTGGGTCGTGACAAAGATGCTTGGATTGTAGAAAAAACATGGAAAATGAGTTTTTAAAAGGATGAGTAGTGTCACAATTGAATGGTAGTTGGATGGAAATCATGAAAGTTGATATGTTGTGATCATGAATACATTATAAGTAACGTTTAGACCATGGGATAAGTGTGACGTATGAGGAGATGTGATGATAGGCTAAAACACTAAATGAGGAGAAATTGGAGGAAATTGGTGGATTTTGCTAAATGTATATAAGCGATGATTGTTGGTTTCTATATTGTGATTATTGTTGTGAATGTTTAGGAGCTGAAATAGAATATGAGAAGCGTAATAGAAACAAAGGAGATGTTGCCCAATTTTCCCTAGAAATAGAAGCCCATTTTTATAATTGCTTAACTAACGACGGCATGAACTCTCTTGAAGGTATATACTAGTGCATCATAAGGGAAGCGAGCAAGCGATAAGAATGGTAAACGTCCAAGGTTTGTGAGGCTAGTCCTTTTCTTCCATGGCATGAATCCTAGGACATGATTCTTCTTTCATCCTCATGATTCTCCTACATTCCTAAAGGCTAAGAGTCTAAGATCATGAATAATTATACGAGATAAGAGAAATGTTATGAGTTTAGTAGTGATATGATGTCATTCCTTGCTTATACTCACCTCACACATTAATCCCTTCGAGGTGAGGCAGAATGGTTATAAATGTTCATAATGGAATCGAGGGTTCACGACCTTCTGTCACCTCGATAAAGTGTAGTTTTTCTAGAGTCTTCCTGTATATACTATGATGAGCATATATGATGAGCATGTTATGATGAGAACGATTTTATGTTTAAAGGTTTCAAATGTTACGATTTCAAAGACGACATGAGAATGTTGAGCCATCTATTGACTTCTCGATTTTATTCATGAATGATGCCTACATTTTCTCTAAGATTCCAAAAACATATGGATTGACTTCTTATAAGATTATGACCCTATCTTATATTTCCTCTTGATGTTATTATTCATATCTGTATTCTTCATTGATAGTCCCACCTTATAATAATTATTCCTTCAAGGTGAGACATGACGATCATGATTAATCCATAATATAGTCGGAGGTTACCGACCTTACGTCACTCCGATAGAGCCATAGCTTTTTCTTGGGCTCTCATGCATGCTATGTATATTTTATAAGTATATGATATGTATATGTATTCAGGGGACATGGGGAAAGGTGAGGTGCTATAGACGCATAGCCACCTGGTCAGCTGGCATATTATGATCTCATCCTAGACGCTGGATTTATGGGTGATGGATCGGGCCGTACGTTCCACGGCATTATATTGATATATGATGATATACGGATCGGGCTGCACGTTCCGCAGCAATATATGATACGATGTTTTATGAGTATGCATGCATGAATCCGCCTTAAGAGGCAAGCAGTTACTTTATCTTCTTATTCTCTCCTTTATTTCTTGATGTATGCCTTACATACTCAGTACAATGTTCGTACTGACATCCTTTTCTTTTTGGATGTTGTGCTCATGCCCACAGGTAGACAGGGAGACGCTGCAGATCCGTAGGAGCCATCTACAGATTTACAGGAGCACTCCACTATTCCGGAGGTGCTATTCGATTGATCCTTTTGTGTATATTGGTATATGTCATCCAATAGAGGCTCGTAGATACTCGATGTGGGTTATGTGGTTCCATGACATGGATAGTATGTATGTATACGAGTATATTGAAATATGTTCTTGTGTTAGAGCATTATATTTTGTAATGAAAGCCAGATCCCTTTTAAAGTTAACAAGGAATCGATGAATGATTGTTAAATGGGTTAAGGAAATGATAGCACGAGCGGTGCTCGGTGGTTAGCCCCGGGTACCCGTCGCGGCCCAGCTGGGTCGTGACAATAAGCTTCTTGCATTTCTATAAGAGGAATCATTATGGACATCGTTTATGTATTTCATAACAATAGGATCATGCCTTAAGAAATAAAGGGGACAGCCTTAACATACCTTGTCATCTCCTTAACTACTCAACGCCTATCCTCCCGAACTTGCAAATATACATTCAAGATGATTCACACTAAGGTCAAGTCATTGAAACCCTCATAAGGTCAAACTAAATTAATTGGTAAGCTAGCGAAATTCGGGCAACATTTCCCCCTATATCACTTACTTACTCCAAACTTCAAAACAACTCCCAAACAATAATATCAACATCAACAATTCCATAGTCAAGAGATTATATTCAAATTAGACTCAAATCAATCCAAAAATCCCTTTCAAAAATCAATCCATAGCCATCAACTTCAACTTAATACCTCATGACTTCTCTACCATGATTCTCTTTACTTTAAGACTTACTAGACCTCCAAATCAACTCAACATAAGCAATAAGATGAAGAACATACCTTATACTTGAAGAAATTTTGCCACACGCAACTTTCGTCAAGGCCAAACTTACCACAACTCAAAATAGAAGCAAGAACAACCACTTTCTGTGAATTAGTTTAGGGTTTCAAGGTTTGATCTTCACTTGAATTAGCTTGGGATGTTTATGAATGAGTAGAGATGGTTGAGAGAGCTTGGAGGATCTAGAAGAATTGGATTTTTGGATGAAATAATGACCCAAGGTCGTGGCCTTTAATTTATAAAAAGGGAAATTTTCCACCGCCTTCACTTCAATGGTCAACTCGATGAACCGTCAAGCTGCTCGACGATCATTGAGTGGTTGCATCAAACTTCCTAATCAGAGCTGACTCTCTGATTGTGGTTCGATGGTGGATATTGACGGACCGTCGACCATCTACGGTGCGTCAAAATAGGCATCGAACTACCCTGGTGTTACACTCAGTTTCTTTTAATTCGTTCCACCTCCAATCTTTCCAATACTTGTTAGACGTAACTTAAACTCTCATACTCACAAAATGAACATGTAGAATCTCTTATGACCTTGACAAAACCTTCACTTTTGAATTCCACGTCGGCTAACTCACTGCGAAACTCAACGTATAAAGTACGGGGTATAACATCGGAACTAGCTGAACTTACACAATAGGTACAAGTCTCTCAACCTAATCCAATATTATATGCAACACCCGATAGTTCCTTGAGTACTAAAACTTTGCACTTGACCAATAGTAAAGTCGTTCTTATTAGTCAAGCCCCGGCTCCCATTAGCCCACGGCATAACCAAACAACTCGACACTGAACCCTTATGTCTATTCTACCATGCATGACCAACATAATCCTCAAACCAACTAGCTATCGATTCCACGATATCCTTATCATTCCTCTAAACACAAAGACCCGGTGAACATACCCTTTACTGAAGGACCAGGACCACAACTGCCTAACATCTTAAGTTTCCACTCGTCATAAGTAACATTGCCTTCCGATCTAACACCGATAAACACCTTCCTGCAAGAACCCATAAACCACTACCATATAGTCACGTCGAAACCCAACTTAACTTCGTACAACCAAATACGAAATCCACTCTCGTACTTATTGCAACCTTAACCTGACGAGCACGTCAGATTCCAATTGTTCCCTTCCTAATAGCGGAGATTAATCTGTCCAAATCCTCTTTCTTATGCCTCCGTCCCATTAACACGAAAGTGCTCATACCCAAATACCTTAATAAATCTTACTTTGCTACTCGTTTTCCACAAAAGTAATCCTTCATGTCTTTATTTTCAACTTCTCATCTTTATTACACGTGGTCACTATACCTTTGCCCAAATTCGATGATTCTTACTAAACTTACACTCGTGCCATGCACGCCATCATACTACCCTGACGAAGTTGATTCTTATTCCCAAAACCAATCATATCTCTAATAAACCATTCTGGTTAAGTCATAAATACACTTTTGCGACTTTCGAGCAACTCAACACTGAAAACATGGAGATCATATGACCCTTTGCACCATCTCTCCCGTTTCTCAAGAAAACCCCCACAACGAACGAGTCTTAACAACCCTTTCCATACAACTGAAACCTCAAGTCATAGCTGGATACTGAACATAATCATGCATCCAAATCAGGATGACACATCTTGTACCATACCAAGCTATGTCATAATAAAACCGCTCGCATAAGAATTTAGGAACGAGTTTCCACCATTCGTGGAAGAATAAGCTAAGAAAATTCAGATGCTAATTGAAATCGACTAGATACCAATGTTAATGAAGTAGCACGAAAAAATGAAAAAATTGGAAGTTTCCTAATGTCCTATAGCCTCTCGTAGAGAAGTACGGAGCTCATCGTACCGATCCGCAAGACCTTACTAGTCATGCTCTTGTACTTGTAAGACCAGTAACCTAGGGCTCTGATACCAACTTGTCACGACCCAATTCGTAAATCGTGATGGTACCTAAATTGTCCCTCTAGGTAGGAAAACCATTCCCAAATCATTTTAGTGATTTATAAGAATTATGCATAAATAAATAAAGATTTAGCTGACAGATTCAAATTATATAAATGATAAGTGCGGAAGTAATAATAACCCCAACATATGGTCTGGACTAGTACAAGAGCCACTACTACGCAGATACAAGTCTAATAGGAAGTACAAATCTCAAATATCAATACTGTCTCAAAAATACAAAGTAGACAGTTAAATACAAAGAAGAGTTTCCAGGTTGTGGATCTAGCCCAAAAGCTCACCCTGGAATCTCTGTCAAATAGACTTGAATCATTCTCGAGGACGGGAACTGGAACTAGTAACAGACTCTGCACTCAAAGTAGAGTACAACAAGAGTAGCATCAGTACGAGCAACAAGTACTGGTAAGTATCATAGACCGACAACAATTAGTTCACGCATATGAAGAAAGAAATCAACAAGTAGGCAGCTAACCAATCAGGCATCCTCACAAATCACATTATCATAATAATCAAGGACTTCCACCTACACATATGTCATACAAAAACTCACTTTCCAAGTCATAAGCCTAGGTGAAGCTTTTAAACCACAAGTCTGTCGAGTCTCAATAATCTCAAATCGATAATCACAAATCCAAATTCTGAACCTAGGCAGAGTCACTAATCTACAATCTGGTCCAGTCTATAATCAGATTTATGCCATAACAACGGGACAAACAAACCATACCAAATCAGAAATAACGAGTCATATGATGATGCAGGACAAAATGTAAATATATGCAATGCAATACAATGCAATGCACTGGCCAAATACCTCAAACATATACACACATAGTAAAGGCATTGATCGCACAATAGTCATGACCCGCAGGGGACCCATGGCGTCTATGTACCACTTGCTCCAGAACAGACCTCGGATCACAAGTTCACACAATAGGTCACATCCTTACCCCCTGTCAAATGTGCCTTATACATATCACAAGATAGGCCACATCCTCAACCCCTGTCAGATGTGTCTTATACATACATACATACATACATATATATATATATATATATATATATATATATATATATTGTATGCAAGATGAGTATTCAAATATTGTTCAAGCATAGAAACCCCAATTTGGAACATCAACACAGATGTAAGCATGAGGAATGAGAATGAATGCATAATATTCAACCATGGAATAAATCGACGAACCAACAATTAACATAGATAGTCTATGACACCCTTTACTTCCAAATATAGCAAGTACACCTCACAACTAAGTCTTGTACCACCAAAGTGCTCCATTTTCTCACTAGTCATCATCAGTACCAAGTCAAAGTTCGATATCAATCTACATGTGAAATGAGAATGTATGCCATGCATGATATCATCATAAACATTAAATCATAATCAAGATTTCAACCGTGTATTATCATAATTATACAACACGATTCAGGCCTAATCTCATTATCCTTCCTTTCTCCGATGATAAATGACACAACAAGATAGAAATGAGTGCAACACGTATCACAACACAGCAATTAAGGAAACAAGCCTAATCACAATAACAGGGCAACAAGCCACAATCAACAATAACCAACCTAACAGAATTCCTGTTACACCCCGTAGGTTCGTACGTGAAAATTTATAAGTGTTGGACCTTCTAAGTACGGTTGCTGGAGTTACCTTCAAGCATATATGAGATTATATGTGCCAACCTTATAGTTACGAGGTTTTAAGTTCATATAATAAGCTATGGAAGATTCTGGGATCAAGCAAATCGAAGAAAATAAGTTTGTTGAAAATTTGGAAAAGGTTGACAGAATTTTGGGTCTCCTTTGGAGGGGTATATCTCCTAGTATATTAATAGTTTTAAGGTGTTTCAAAATCCTAAAATGAAGTTCGTTGAGTCTAGTGCCCAACTCAACAAACTGCTCGTCGATACGATATCGGAGCAGAGAATTATGGATGTTACAAGTTCAGCTGACAGAGCAGAAACGCGTGCTACAGTAACTACTACAGTAACCGACTGCTACAGTGACCCGACCCGAATTTGAACCAATATAAAAGGGGCTTACCCCCTCTTTTTTCAGCCAAAATTTCTTCCTTAATAATTCCTTTCCTTCAACTGACCCTTAAAGTTTCTGATTCCTTAGTTCGGTTAATAAATTAGGAGTCAACTCTTAACTAAGGGTCTTTGTCCTGCAGCGAATTCAAATCGCCTTGTTCTTTCTTTATCTATAACCTCCATTCCTCCCCCCCCCCCCCCCCCTCCCTTTTAAGGGAAGCCATTATTTTACTCGTTCCATGAGGGTTCATTGTCACCTACTTGTTTCGACCAAACGCAATATCCTTTGATCATTTCCTTTGGGGTTCTCCCTTTATTTTTTTGACCTTTGCCCGACTCTCACTAAATAAGTCTAATGCACTTATCTGTTGTTTCGATTTATCAGTCAAGTGGATCTCTTAATTCCTTAAATGCTCGTCTCCTCTATTTATATCCTTGAATCCTTTTCTTGCGATCTTATCTCCGTCTACTTTCATGACTTCTCCTTGCATTTCCTTAGCTCATCTTACTTCATAGCTCCCTATTACTTTTTGATTTCCCCATTGTCGGGTGTCATAATTCCTCCACTACCTTATTTAGCCAATCCTTGTCTTCGTCGTGAAATACCTACAAAGTTCATCTTGTCATTCATTTCTTACTTCCCTTCTTAATACCATAGCTTGCTCGTATGCTCATGTATGTCTACTCCTCGTATTTTCGTCCTGTTTCCTTTATAATCGTATCTCTATTCCAAGTCCACTGTCTAATGCCATCACTTTCTACCTTTGGCCAACCTTACTAATTTATTAAACTTCCCCTTTTGGTCGATGGTCACATAACTTCCTTTAATCAATTCATAACCGCAGTTTCTCGTATTTCTGTGCTCCTTGATTTCCTTTGCTCTTAAGGTGCTCTTTCCCGTCTGCCACTTAATAATATCTACCTAGAAGTCTGGAAAACATTCCACTATGAGTACAAACCCATCTTGATCTCGTATATATATATACTTCTAGGATGAAACTTTCCCGTACTCATTAACTTCCTTCTCTATATTAGTATTTCTTTGTTACCTCTTACTAACCAGTCCAATCTATAAATCGTAATACCTTATTTGAGTTCCTAATGCCAACTTTCCTTATATTTCCAATAGATCTCAATCCCCCCGAAATCTCGGATGCAACTCATTCTAGTTTTGTTAACTGCTAATCATTTTTCCCTCCAAGGTTCCTCCTTTAAATTAAATTAAAATCATTCTAAAACTTCTCCTTGAAAGCGTCTCATAGTTGTTCCTTCAATCATGACTTACCAAACGGCTGATGGTCATATTTTTCCTTTGCTCTTTCTCTAACAATTCAATTTGTGAAAACATCCCAACTCTATAACAGAAGGCCTAGCATGCTTTCCCCATCAATATCCAACTCCCACATATGTTTCACTAATTGGAGTCCAACCGAAAGGTAAGCCGTAACCTATCTCGATGTGGAGCTGGTGCCACGAACCGCCAAATCTGAGTCTTGCCCTTCTGAATCGCCTCGGATCACTCGTAATCTAACAATTAGCAATGCTAAGTAAGCAATAACTATCATAAACCAAATAATCGGAGAAAAATCAACTCAGGAAAAGTTAAACAAAATACCCAAAATACCCCTAACAAGTCATGAGGGCAAAATGGGAAATTAAAGGTGAAGTTACCTTACCCGAAGTCTCATTAGTTAATATCCTTAATCACATGAAGTTCTAAACCCAAATGGTACCTCAATTTCAGCAAATCATCCAAAACCCCCAAACTAGTAAGAACCCTTATTTCTTGGATGTGATTTAAGAACTTAAAAGAAGATTCAAGCCTAGAAGCTAATAATCCTTTGATTAAGTATCTAATCAAAATTTACCCAACTCAAATTGATTAAGAGAGGTTTAAAATCAACCTTAGGGTTTATAGACCCTTATTCCCTAAAATTCATATAAGAACTACCATGGAAGCTTAATTAGAAAAAGAATACAAGATTAGGGAGATGAGAACTTACCCCGAAGATGCCTCCACCAAGAATTTCTTAAGAATCGCCCTAATTGCTCTTAGTATAAGGTTCCTAGGTGTAGGGAACTAATGATTTGGACTTAGGGATTTAAAATAAGAACTGATCCCGTCATCTCGCCACGGAGATCAAAAGGTTAGCTATGGTGGTCCCGCCCTGGTGGTAATACTTCCCGCCATGGCGGAAGTTCATTAAAAGGCAGACACTCACCATAGCAAGCATGACTCTGCCGTGGCAGGCTCTCTATGGCGCTACTGGGCTCGCTATGGCGAGAACACCAATCACCAAATTTTCTGGTTTTTCACAAAGTCCATCCCAAAATACCGACATCAACCCGAGGCCTCCAGAACACAAACTAGATATGCAGACACATTTAAAAAGACACTAAAAACTCACCCGTGGTCTCAAAATTCCCAATGGAGGTCTAATTTCCCAAGTCAACCCCCAAACGGCTAGAATCAAGTTTCCAACCAAGTACCCAAAACATACCCAAACATCTCAGGAACAGAACCAACCATCCCACCAAGTCATAATCGACCATCCGGACCTTACGAAATCAACGGAATTTCGAAAAAGGTTTGTTTATCTAAAAGTCAACTATTGGTCAAACGCTTTTATTTTAAGGCTTTATTTCACATAAGTCATCATAAAACTCGCCTAACTACCTCGGGAACCATACCACCTATCCCTGTGGGTCAAAATCGTACTAACAGGACTCAGGGAAGGGTCAACGAAGGTAAATGGGTCAAAGCTGTCATAACGACCAAACGGGTCGTTACACGGATAGTTGGGATCTGTGCCGGGTTGGCCTAGTCATCGCGTTCACGATCGTGATGAGCAGGGTTGGGTCAAACATCGTGTTCCTGAGGGTAGCTCGCGTTCGCGATGATTAGTCACCTGAACTGTGATTAAAACCCTCAAATCGTTTTTTATTCCCCATTCACCATTTTATAAACTAGAGAACAAGATCACATTTATACATTGGGGTAAAAGCTTAACCTTCATCTAATCATATTACATTGATTTCTTCCTTTAGATTAAGCTTGAATTCATGATTTCTAGAGTAGAAATTGGAGGTTTTTCCAAAGAAATGGGTTTAATGAACTTATGAAAATTGATTAGAACTTGATGATTTTTTGGATTTGGACTATCCAAGCTATGGGTAAGATGATTTTAGGGTTGTCTTTTTGGGCATTATTTTGGGTTACGGACCAAACCTTAGCAATATGAGTGTTGTTGGATTTATATGATCATGTAGATTACTAATTTGACCATATTAGGCCCGTATTCATGATAAAATTACCGTTTTACCCATGGGGTATGGGACGGGGTTTTCGGTTGGCTTTTTGAACCCGAATTCATTATATAGTTTTATGGGTATCATTAGACTCATATTCTCACGTAAATATCATATTTGATCAAAGTGGGCTCGTTTAGAGGCTCATAGGAAGGTCAAGGTCGTGGAGTGATTCTTCGGCTTCAGATTCAGACAAGTTGAGACTTACTAGACCCTTTATGTAGTGTTCTATGTTGGTAAACATAATAAAGGGCGTAATGGGAAATTGGGGGTCCCCTACTCGTGAGATGCGAGCACTTATGCGGGTATCGATGTATCTGCATAGGTAATTGAAACATAAAAGTACTATAATTGTGATGGAGATTGTTACACCCCGTATCTTCGAAGAGCACTTACCAAATTTGAAACATAAGTACGTTGAGTTAGGGTTAAGTAAAACCACTTTGGAATATAAGGAGCAATAATTATCAAGCATATTTAATAAGTGAAGGATGTATATAAGATATACCGGAAGGTTTATAAGGAAATGAGTGGAAGAAATGAAGTAGTACGACTTCGGAGAAAGGATGGGTAATGTTTTATGTGCAAATTTTGGTCCAACTTGCGGGACGTATATCTCTTAGCATATGAAGTGTTTTAAGGTGAAACAAAAGCCTAAAATGAATTTCGTCGGGTCTAGTTTTCAACTCAACAAACCGCTCGTCTATTGGACTTCAGAGTAGAGAACTATAGACGTTACAAGTGCAGCTGACAGAACAGAAACGTGTGCTACAGTACTGCTACAGTACCCGACCTGCTACAGTTCTGCTACAGTAAATGCTACAGTGAACCCGACCCGAATTTGACCCATATAAAAAGGGTAAGGACCCCTTTTTTCACCAGATTTTGCTAGAAATTTCCAAAAATTGAAGAGAGAGAGAGAGAGGGGAACAAAAAGTGAGCAATATTTAAGTGACGGAGTATCAGTTTAGGTTCTGAGAGCGCGTGATCATGATTCTAGCATTGTGGTGTGGTGGATTCTAGCGTGGACTCAAAGAGGATATTGGAGAACTTGCTATTTCAACGAGAATAAGGTATGAATCTTCTTCTAATTACGTTGATACCGGTTTATTCGCGAAGATAAAGTCGTGAAATAATTGTGTAGTAAGTTGGTTAGTTATGGAAGTTGAAAAACAGTGTGTTGGCTGTTTTATGGTACATATTGGTAATGGAAATGATGTTATTGATGTTGGTATTGTTGTTGTTATTGTTGGCTGCTGAATTGAGATTTTGGGCTAGGCATATAAATAGAAGAGATGCTGCCGAAATTTTGGCAGATTCTAGCAAGATTTATTTAGAGGCTTAGGATAAGTATATAACAACAAGCCTAACAATAGAATGAATGGTTTTATATGTAGACTTCAAGACAGGATGTAGGTTGGAAAGTCGAGAAGCGATCTTCCAGGTGTGTTAAGGCTAGTCCCCTTCTTTCAAAGGCATGATTCTTATGTTATGATTCCACATACGTTTCCATAACCTTCTTATTTCCAAGAGTTAGAAACTCAAGATTCTTAAAAGCTTCCTATGATACTAAAGATGAGATGTTTTCCATAATGTCTTTACCCTCAAAAGTTGAAGTTTCATTATTCCAAGAGTTTCTTATGACGCTAAAGATGAGTATGCTTTATAAGGATAGAGAAGATGAGATGTTTTCTATGATGCGCATGATGACAATGATTTTGATTCTAGAAGTTCCAAAGCTTATGATTTTAATGCTATTATGAGATTATCGAATTTATTTCATGATTTCCATGAATTGCTCATTGTTGTTGGTCTCACCTCATGAATTGTTCCTTCGAGGTGAGATATATCGATGATGATTATTCCATAATATAAATCGGAGGTTACCGACCTTACGTCACTCCGATAGAGTTGTAGCTTTCACTTGGGCTCTCATGCATGCTTTATAATTATGTATGTATTTTAATAACACCGTGCCTACATGGTCGGGCAGTATAACACCGTCCCTACATGGCCGGACAATATAACACCGTGCCTACATGGCCGGGCAGTATAACACCGTGCCTACATGGCCGGGCAGTATAACACCGCACCGTCCAATAGGCGGCCAGGCAGACACACCACTGCAGTGGGCAGTTTATGATTACCCCGGATGCGGGAGGCCTGGACGCGGGCTAATGACGATCACACCGTGCCTAAATGGCCGGGCAGCATTGCACCGTACCTATATGGTCGAGCAGTTTACTTGTAAATATTTATATGTTCTTTCAAAAGGTAAGGTTAGCATGCATGATATCAACCTTAAGAGGCAAACAGAGGTACGGGTTATTTCCTTACTCTATGTCGTGCTGTGCTTTACGACTCTTACTATGATCTTATAGTATTATTCATGCCTTGCATACTCGGTACACTATTCGTACTGTCGTCCCTTCTTGTGGACGTTGCGTTCATGCCTCGCAGGTGTATACAGATTAGTAGAGGATATTGCTAGAAGATGTTCCAGCTAGATTGGCGAGCTCCATTTCCTTCCGGAGTGTTGCCGAGTCATAGTATTTATGTTATGGTATCTTGATTGATGTTAGAGATCTTGCAGACAGAGTCATGTATATAGCATGTCAGTTTTGTAAGCGGCTCTGCAAGCCGACGTATCATTATGCATCATGTTACAAATTTCATATGATTAAAGATTTTACTCTATTTGAGAATGACGAAAAGAATGTTTTTGAAAAACTTTCATTATGAATTTCATTTCGTGATTTAAGAGTCCAGTGAGGTTATGAACATAACGAGAACCAACGGGTTCGCTCGGCTCTGAGTAAAGGGTCGGGTGCCCATCACGCCCTATCAGGATTGGGGTGTGACAAATTGGTATCAGAGCAGTTCGTCCTAGGGGTTGTCTGCAAAGTCGTGTCCAGTAAAGTCTTGTTTATGGTGTGAAGCGCGCCACATTTATAAACAAGAGGTTACGGGGCATCTAGGGTGGTTACTCTTCTTTCACATCTATGATCGTGCGATAGAGTCAAGTCATAGGAAATGAGATTCCTTATACTAACCTTTGATCTTAGCAGAAGCACAGTATCGACGGGAGAAAATGAGCGATGATATGGGAAGTCACAGAGGTAAGTGTTACACCCCGCATCTTCGAAGAGCACTTATCAAATTTGAAGCATAAGTACGTTGAGTTATGGTTAAGTAAAATCACATTGGAATGTAAAGAGCAAGAATTATTAAGTATATTTAATGAGTGAAGGTTATATATAAGGTATACCGGGAGGTTTTATAAGGAAATGAGTGGAAGAAATGGAGTAGTACGACTTTGGAGAAAGGATGGGTGAAGTTTTGTGTGAAACTTTTGGTCCAACGTGAGGGGCGAATATCTCATAGCATATGAAGTGTTTTGAAGTGAAACAAAAGCCTAAAATTAAATTCGTCGAGTCTAGTTTCCAACGCAACAAACCGCTCGTCGATAGGACATCGGAGTAGAGAATTATGGACGTTACAAGAGCAGAAACGCGTGCTACAGTACAGACTTGCTACAGCACTGCTACAGTAAACTGCTACAGTGAACCCGACCCGGATTGACCCGAATTTGACACTTATAAAAAGGGTAAGACCCTCTTTTTTTCACCAGATTTTAGCCCAGAAAGTTCTAGAAATTGAAGAGAGAGAGAGAGAGAGAGGGAAACAAAAAGTAAGCAATTTTCAAGTGACGGAGTATTAATCGAAGCTCGGATAAACGCATAGATGTGATTCTAGTATGGTTTTGCGGTGGATTCAAGGTGGATATTGAAGATATCGTTGTTTTAAAAAATATAAGCTATGAATCTCTCCTTATTAATATTACTTTTGGTTTATTTACGAAGATAGAGTGATGAAATGGTTGTATAATAAAGTTGTTGGTTGAGAAATTGGACAACTATCGTGTGGGATGTTTTGTGGAATATTTTGGTATTGATGATGATATTGTTGATGTTGGTGCTGTTGTAGTTGTTGTTTTGTTGGTATTGTGATTTCGGGCTAGGCATATAAACAAGGGAGGTGCTGCCCGAATTTCGGCAGATTATAAGTTGATTTATTTGAAGGACTAAAACAAGCGTATAATGATGAGTCTAACGATTGTGTAAATCCTCTTAAATGTAGACTTGCGAGCTTGGACAAATAAGCGTAGCCAATAGGAGGTGGAACAGGTATGATAAGGCTCGTCCCTTTCTTTCAAAGGCATGATTCCTATGGTATGATTTCATAAATGTTTCCGTAACCTTCTTGTTTTCAAAAACTAAAAGTCCATGGTTCTTAAAGATTCTCATGATGTGGAGGATAAGAATGATTTTATGATGGTGACAATGATAATGATGATTTCGTGTTTTAAGAACTCAAGTTTATGATTTCAAAGCGAATATGAGAATGTGGAGCTACTTCTAGATTTTCTCAATTTTACTCATTGATAATGACTCGACTTCTAAAGGCTCCAAAGTGTATGTAAAGCTATCACTTCTTTCTTTATGGCATGAACTACATAAAGTGAGCGAACGACGAACATACATGACTTCAATGAACTCTAATTCTTAGTGGTACTTGACATGATAGTTGTCTTTGATTCTCGAGTGTTTGTTCATTCTGATTATTCTGTTGAGTCTCAGATGATGATTTAGTTTGCATATGGTTGCTCATGATATTCTACTCGTGCATAACGTTAATATATCATTCACCGAGTCTCGGGCCGGGTACGTATTCGTGCACAGTTTCATTGCATTGTTCACCGAGTCCCTCACTAGAGGGCCGGGTACGGTATATATATGATTATTTCACTGAGTCCCTCACTAGAGGGCCGGGTACGGTATATATATGATGATTTCACCGAGTCCCTCACTAGAGGGCCGGGTACGGTATATTATATATATGTATGACTCTTATCTCATAAGGCACAGATGCATTGGTATCCTTGATTATCATACTTGTCTCCTGTCATCTTCTACTCAGACATGATCTTCATTATTGTAATTCATACTTTACATACTCAGTACATTTTCCGTACTGACCCCCTTTCTTCGAGGGCTGCATTTCATGCCCGCAGGTACAGACACTCAGTTTGGTGATGCTCCGGCTTAGGACTTCTGCCCAGCTGCTTGAAGAGCTCCATTGTTCCGGAGCTTGAGTTATTTTGGTACAGACCCTTTTGACATAGACCTGCTTACACTCTTAGAGGTCTGTAGACATATGTGGGTTGTGTATATACGGTTTGGTCAGTTATATCGATGTAGTTCTTCTTGGACGTCCCCGTGTATAGCGGCAGCCTTGTAGGCTTGCATATTTGTTATGTTTTGGTTAACCGTGACTTCTCAACAGACAGGTTCTTTCTGATGTATGATATGATGAGTTCACAACATGCTTTTACAGAGTGCCATATTGTTTTCAGTTTCAGTCTGATTATATCTAGCGGGTCGTATACGGGTGCCCAGCTCGGGCATTAGTCATGGCCCATCGGTTTGGGTCGTAATAAAAGTGGTATCAGAGTAGTTCATCCTTGGAGTGTCTACAGACCGTGTCTAGTAGGGTCTTGTTTATCGGTGTGTTGTACACCATATTTATAAACAGGAAGTTACAGGACATTTAGGATGTCATCTTTCTTTCTGATCATAGATCGTGCAGTAGAGCCAATGATAGGATAGCTCATTCTTGGTACGATTTTTGTTAAATTGCAGGATTGTATTGGAGAAGAGGACAATTTCAGTTAATGGAAGCGTAAGTGAGGCTCCGAAGGGGGACATGAGACCCGTATCGCCCGTCGACTCAGGATCGAGAATGTCAGGAGGTATAAGAAAGACCATCAGTTATTCCATTGAGGCGGACCCATCGGAGGATGTGACTCCAGTAGGAGGAGACCCGACTGAGAAATCATATGATAAAGACCCGTTTAAGGGTCACGAGACTCCTGTGGAAGAAGACGTAATTGAGGAAGTACAAAGTTGGCACATCTAGATTTTCCTTACGTTTCAGCATTATGTTAGGCCAGACTAGTAGACGGTGGGAAGACAAGGATGAAGAGCACACTTCACTCTATAGCCTACCAGATCAGGCTAAGGACCGATCGGCTACAAGTATACGTGTTCTTATTGGAACTTCCTATGTGCGTATGTATTTACTTCAGGGTAATACTGAATAGTGATGAGCGAAAATCCTAAAGGGGATCAGTGACTTAAGTATTTGGAAGTAACTGCGATCAAGATGCCTTCGCCACCATTGGGAATCTTGAAAGCTAGGATGAAAAGTAGTCATACATGCAGATTGAATGTGAATATTGAGGATTTCAAAGGCCAAAATAGCATTTGCTTAGTCGGACGAGTAAGAGATCCTTTCTAATTCGGAGGGAGATGCATTACGAGAATGTTTTGGAATCTGTTAAAACTTCAAGTTGCTTTAGGTTATGTGAGGAAGGTCACGCAGTAAGGTGTATGCGATTATACCAGCACTAACGCACCGGATCCCATTAGCACTCCAAGGTTAAGCGTGCTGGGGTGAGAGAAATACTAGGATGGGTGACCCCCTGGGAAGTATATTAAGAGTCCTACAAATTCAGACATAAGACACAGATGAGAAGCTAGAGTAGCCTAAGGGAAATTGGAGTATGCGGAGTGGTTAGAAACCATAAAAGGTCGCGAAGGATAAGGAGGACTAAACCGGCAAAGAGAAAAAAAAAGTGCATCACAGCTCTAGAATTAGTATGAGTTCGAATAGTATTGGGAAGTACTTTGTAAGCGAGGCATTAATAAACATATATATATATATATATATATATATATATATATATATATATATATATATATATATATATATATATATATGTGTGTGTGTGTGTGTGTGTGTGTGTGTGTGTGTGTATGACATCTCATATGTGGCTGCGCCAACCGGTATATGTGTTCCAGTAACCGACGTTGCGGTATACTGAAGGCATCAATCGAACAGGGTAGTGAAGTTCAAGTGATAGATGTTACAAGGTAAGTTGATGATATTTTCACCACAGGTTAGAGTTGAAAAGTCCTAATGCAATAACATCAAGGAAAGGAAGAAAGTGAATAGATAGAAAGTAAAGATATTAGAATGTCTTAAGGAAAGGAACAAAAAGGGTAAGAAACGAGGGTAAGTGAAGCTTCCAAGAGGGATGACGGGTAAGGCAAGGGACTATTTGGATAAAATTCGAAGGTAGGCATGTGAAAGGGATAAAGTATAGTAGTGTGAAACAAAAGATGAATGTGTGGGGTAAGAAAACAGACTTCGATAAGTGGGACTAAAGGATAGTAATCACAAATAGGGATGTGAAGTAAGAGAGAGAATGATCAGGCCTTGCAACGATACTAAGAGATTTCTAGCTCTCGAGAGGTGTCTAAAGGGATAAATGTGTAGTCATACTGACACGGTTGCCTCGAAAACGAAGAATCTTTCCTAAAAGATAATTTAAGAATAGAATGGATTTGCACGTTTAAAGGAATATTTTACGAACGTTAGGGTCGATACTATAAAATAACAAGTGGAGAAGGCGCTCGGGGAGGAAGGAACTCAAGGAAGGTTTGAGGATGAAAGCAGGAAAGGTACACTAATGGGCTAGTCAAAAGAAGAAGAAAGGAAGAAAAGAAAGATTGAGCAATCACCAAGGACAAGCGAGAGGTTAATGAACTAACAAAGCTAACCGGGAGGTAGTACATCAATGACATGGGATGAGGATAAGGAATACCGAGGTTTAATTATAAAGGAAATAGAAGGATGTATGGGAAACATTCATGAGTATGGACTAGCCTTGGCGGCAGGAAGGAGAAGAAAGAAGAGGGTATATTTGCAAGGAATTCATGACACGAACAAGAAGTGGCAGAACACTGGAAGAACTACAACGCATAGGTGGTACGCACATAAGTAGTCAAGGAAAATTTCGGATAAGTGAGCCAAGAGAATAAAAGGATTGATAGTGGAAGGGGAAGAGTGTAGCATAATAACCCTCAATGATATATTGTAGACGTAGAGTGAAACCGGAAACTCAGAGTAAGAAGAATTTCAGTGATAATAGTTGTGGAGGAAGACGAGGGATAAAGAGAGCAAAGTGTGACCAAACATTCCGTAAAATGTTTTGATGGATTCCAATGTTTCCATTAACCCGTTGAGTCGGGAAATGTTCAGTCATAAAAGGTAGAAGTAGAAAGGCCTTAAAAAAGGCAGCAAGAATGGATTTGTAATGCATAAGCGCTTCGTTCAAATGAAAAGCCCTCGATTAGCAGAAAGGAAAATAAGTCAAGCTATATGATGAGAGAATTCCAGTATTATAAGAAACCAAATGAGTCGAAGGATCGTTAGGGTAGGCCGATAACTACTGATAATCGAGAGTTACTAGTGTATAAGAACACCCTTAAAAAGGGGGGAAAGGCAGATCTAGTCCTGAAATGAGGTATGGCATTGTCAAAAGTCCAAGGAAAGAAAGAGGTTAGCATAAGGAGGCCAAAATTCGGGACATAGTGGCATACTAAGAATGCATTAGGAGGGAGCAGGAACGAATTAAGGATAAGCATACCACAAAGCAGGTATGAAAAGGAATTAAAATGGATCAAGAGAATACTTCATGCGGATGTGAGATATGATATTTCTAAACCAGGGAAATTTGTGCTGAACCTAAATAGGCAGCAGCGTATCCTAAAGAGTAATAAAGAGAGTAAGAAAGCTCTGTAAGCTAACTACAAAGAGAATGATGAAATGGATGATGAGTACAAAGGACACTTTGGGTTACAACGAAAGAAAATCTTGATATTAAAGGAAAAATATAAGAGTCTTAACAAAGGGAGTAATGATAAGCGGTGTGGCGATCTCTAAAGAGAGGAAGAACGATGTAGGTGCAGATAGAAAGGCAGTAGCATCACCAAAAATTAGAAAGTATATCACCGGTCGCTAACCATACTGAGCATAAGCGTATGTCTTATAGAATTATATGAACCATCAGCGTAAGGTTATGCCCCGCAGATGGGAATGGACAACCGGAAAGCCAACAAGGAATGACAGCTAACTAAGTGATCACTGGAATAAGGAAGTCAAGGGTAAGTATACCATACCAATGTTGGAAAAGAAGTTATGGTAAAGTGAGAATTTCCCTAACCTTATAATTTTAAGTTATATTGCAAGATTTGAGGCAAAGGAAATAAAGGGAGAGTTTGACAAGAACTAAAAGAAATTGTAAGCCATAAACTAGTTCGAACTATGATTATTGGTTCATCACAATATATAATCCTGCCACGAGGAATAATAGAGATGGTGATGGAACATTAGGAATGTATGTATCTAAGAAATCGTATTGAGGATATGGTTATAACTGATCATGGAAAGGAATTAAGACGGATGGTCGAAGAAACGTAACCGTTAAGAGTAAGGATTTGTCAGTAGCAGAGTACCGCTGAACAAGCAACTGGATGTTAGTATAAGAAAATTTTCGATGAATTAGAGAGTTTGGCTGATGAATTAGGAGGGAATAATCTAGCACGTATCTAAGCTCAACAAGTACAAGTAAGGATAGCCAAGATAGCATCGGAGAAGTCAACAAAAGAAAGAAGAAAGTTCGGTATTCGAGCAAGGGAGTTATCCGTTAATAAAGAAATGAGGAACGAAGAGAAAGGACGCTCGCAGAACAGCGAGTAGCCGTGGCGTGGCTAGTTAAACCACAGGAATGAAGACAGAATAAGAATGGAATACTAGTTGACTTGTGATCAAATACATGAGGATTGAAGGTTGTACGACTCAAACATGAATTTGATAAGGAGCTAAGAAAGAACATGACGAAACTGACCAAACTATAGTATAAGTATATAGTAATCGAACAAAAATTCAATGAGGATCTTAAGGATCGGAGCACTACAACATTCGAGGACGAATGTTTTTAAGGGGGGAAGGATGTTACACCCCGCATCTTCGAAGAGCACTTATCACATTTGAAGCATAAGTACGTTGAGTTATGGTTAAGTAAAATCACATTAGAATGTAAAGAGCAAGCATTATTAAGTATATTTAATGAGTGAAGGTTGTATATAAGGTATACCGGAAGGTTTTATAAGGAAATGAGTGGAAGAAATGGAGTAGTACGACTTTGCAGAAAGGATGGGTGAAGTTTTATGTGAAACATTTGGTCCAACTTGAGGGGACAATATCTCTTATCATATGAAGTGTTTTGAAGTGAAACAAAAGCCTAAAATGCAACTCGTCGAGTCTAGTTTCCAACGCAACAAATCGTTCATCGATAGGACATCGGAGTAGAGAATTATGGACGTTACAAGTTTGGCTGATAGAGCAAAAACGCGTGCTACAGTACTGCTACAGTACGACTTGCTACATTACTGCTACAGTGAACCCGACCCGGACTTGACCCTTATAAAAAGGGTAAGACCCTATTTTTTTCACCAGATTTTAGCCCAGAAATTTCTAGAAATTGAAGAGAGAGAGAGAGAGAGAGGGAAACAAAAAGTAAGCAATTTTCAAGTGACGGAGTATTAATCGAAGCTCGGATAAACGCATAGATGTGATTCTAGTATGGTTTTGCGGTGGATTCAAGGTGGATATTGAAGATATCGCTGTTTTAAAAAATATAAGCTATGAATCTCTCCTTATTAATATTACTTTTGGTTTATTTACGAAGATAGAGTGATGAAATGGTTGTATAATAAAGTTGTTGGTTGAGAAATTGGACAACTATCGTGTGGGATGTTTTGTGGAATATTTTGGTATTGATGATGATGTTGTTGATGCTGGAGCTGTTGTAGTTGTTGTTTTGTTGGTATTGTGATTTCGGGCTAGGCATATAAACAGGGGAGGTGCTGCCCGAATTTCGGCAAATTATAAGTGGATTTATTTGAAGGACTAAGACAAGCGTATAATGATGAGTCTAACTATTGTGTAAATCCTCTTAAATGTAGACTTGCGAGTTTGGAGAAATAAGCGTAGCCAATAGGAGGTGGAACAGGTATGATAAGGCTCGTCTCTTTCTTTCGAAGGCATGATTCCTATGGTATGATTTCATAAATGTTTCTGTAACCTTCTTGTTTTCAAAAACTAAAAGTCCATGGTTCTTAAAGCTTCTCATGATGTGGAGGATAAGAATGATTTTATGATGGTGACAACGATAATGATGATTTCGTGTTTTAAGAACTCAAGTTTATGATTTCAAAGCGAATATGAGAATGTGGAGCTACTTCTTGATTTTCTCAATTTTACTCATTGATGATGACTCTACTTCTAAAGGCTCCAAAGTGTATGTAAATTTATCCCTTCTTTCTTTATGGTATGAACTACATAAAGTGAGCGAACGACGAACATACATGACTTCAATGAACTCTAATTCTCAGTGGTACTTGACACGATAGTTGTCTTTGATTCTCGAGTGTTTGTTCATTCTGATTATTTTGTTGAGTCTCAGATGATGATTTAGTTTGCATATGGTTGCTCATGATATTCTACTCGTGCATAACGTTAATATATCATTCATCGAGTCCCGGGCCGGGTACGTATTCGTGCACAGTTTCATTGCATTGTTCACCGAGTCCCTCACTAGAGGGCCGGGTACGGTATATATATGATTATTTCACCGAGTCCCTCACTAGAGGGCCGGGTAAGGTATATATATGATTATTTCACCGAGTCCCTCACTAGAGGGCCGGGTATGGTATATATATGATGATTTCACCGAGTCCCTCACTAGAGGGCCGGGTACGGTATATATATGATGATTTCATCGAGTCCCTCACTAGAGGGCCGGGTACGGTATATTATATATATGCATGACTCTCATCTCATAAGGCACAGATGCATTGGTATCCTTATTATCATACTTGTCTCCTGTCATCTTCTACTCAGACATGATTTTCATTATTGTACTCCATGCTTTACATACTCAGTACATTTTCCGTACAGACCCCCTTTCTTCGGGGGCTGCGTTTCATGCCCGCAGGTACAGACACTCGATTTAGTGATGCTCCGGCTTAGGACTTCTGCCCAGCTGCTTGAAGAGTTCTATTGTTCCGGAGCTTGAGTTATTTTGGTACAGACCCTTTTGACGTAGACCTGCTTACACTCTTAGAGGTCTGTAGACATATGTGGGTTTTGTATATACGGTTTGGTCAGCTATATCGATGTAGTTCTTCTTGAACGTCCCCATTTATAGCGGCAGCCTTGTAGGCTTGCATATTTGTTATGTTTTGGTTAACCGTGACTTCTCAGCAGACAAGTTCTTTCTGATGTATGATATGATGAGTTCACAACATGCTTTTACAGAGTGCCATATTGTTTTTAGTTTCAGTCTGAGTATATCTAGCGGGTCATATACGGGTGCCCAGCTCGGGCACTAGTCATGGCCCATCGGTTTGGGTCGTGACAGTAAGTCACTTCGTTGAGGCTACGTTATCAGAATATATATATATATATATATATGATAATGGATCGGTTGACATAGAGGTAAGTCAGTGTAAGTACAAGTAGAGGAATTGATCAATTGTATCTCTTGATGATGAGTTCAGTCATAAGTTTGTGAATTGGACAATTGAATGAATCAGTACAAAGGTAAGAAACGGCACGAAGGATGTGTGTCAGGTAAGGTAAGAATATTTCATGTACGATTGAGATGTAAAGATGAAGAATGAAAAGGGAAGGTAAACAAGAAGATATAACAGGGTAGATCGCAAAAGGATCAGGTACATTTCGAGGTGTGATATATGAGGTAAGTTTTGAAATCTTTGTTCTTTTACCGAAATTTGGGAGCCCCGGGTGGCTAGGATATGTCGTGTAGGTATATGTATATATATATATATATATATATATATATGTGTGTGTGTGTGTGTGTGTGTGTGTGTGTGTGTGTGTGTGTGCCCTGTGAGGCATTGCTGGTATTTGCAGCATGCAGGTTTTGGATAGTAAGAATTATAAAGGACTCTGCCAGAATTTTTCAAAATCAGGTCATTTGGTTAGGTACACCTAACAGGAAGAAGCGTGAAAAGGAAATATCGTAGATAGACAATAAGTGGGATGTGTTGCTTTAGAGGAGTTTTGGATTTGGCATGGCCTGAAGAATGATTTGTGAGGAAGGTGAGTTATACGAAGAGAAGGTTATTATGACAAATTCAAAGATAGTAAAGTATCGAAAGGATTATGAGATTAGTTATACATTTAAGTCAAGTTAAAGAGTATTACCGCATATAGATACGGCCTAATCTTGACATATTATAGATGTCGAAGCTATGGAGATAGTTATATACAAGTTGGATTGAGGGGAATAGTAGAGTTGCGTTAATAAGGCGATACAATATGAAGGGATTACGCGAAGAGTTGAGGCCAAAGGTAGGATGATAAGCGAAGGACATACGCCTATGATATTACAGATGAATTGAGGGAAAGTGCAAGGCAACTCAAGCTAGAATGTTAAGGAATGATAAGAGTGAAAGGACATAAGGCAAGCTATGAAATTATTGTTGAGTAAGCTAAAGAGAACATAACGAAATTGAGATCCAAAAAAGACCAAGGACAGAACTAGAGTGCAAAAGGAAAGGAAGCATTAAAAGATAACCAGAAGTGAAAGGAAAGAGAAAGGTAAGGATGATTACATGGAATGGTATTTATGGTAAAGAGAAATACCAGAGAAAATTGGGAAGATTGGTAGTACTAAAATATGATTTAAAAAGAGAAAGTTTAACTCTAATGGAGTGTGATACTGAAGTATCGATTGGGATGTATAACCACAAGTGAAATACGACGAGTCTATTAGTAAAATGAAGTAACAGCATGACAGAGACAGGGGCATAGAATACGAAGGTATGTAACGAATGTGAATAACTTGGTAAGACAACTTATGTGGTAAGTGTAATAGGGTCAATCAGAAAGAGTTATAGGTTAAGTATGCTTACTCCACGAGGTTTATTCTGTTTTATAAGCAGTGTTACGAATAACATCAAGAAGTGGTACACTACAGAATTGATTATGATTGGGATATAATGAGAACGTAGCAAGAACTGTAATACAAAGTAAGTAAAGTGTAGCCTGGAAACGACTAAAGAGGTGACATGTTATATGTGAATAGAGAGTGAATGCAACTGCGAAACCAATAAGCGAGCCATGAAGCAGTGGATAAGAAAGCTTATAAGACCTTGTTAGGGAAAGTTTAGCATAGAGGTTTCACAATGACAGGAGTGATAGCAAGCATGAGGGAAGAGGAAGTCAACTCGAAAAAGAAATCAGAGAAAGGTGACATAGCAAAGTAGTGGCGGAGAATCGAGATCACGAATGATATTTTGGCTGGATGTAAAGGACTAAGACTACGGAAAGATGAATGACTAAATAGAACAATTGTTAGGAAAAGGATCAGCATAATAAAGATGAGAGGGAATGAGTAGGATAAGTGTTGGAAGCGAAGAATGGATTGTATAGAAGTAATATATTTTGAAGGACAAAGCGGTACTGAGTTAAGAATAGGGTTCCTTGTGCGAGGAATAAAGGATTAATTATAAAACGGAGTAAGTATGGGTATAGAAAGAAAAGGAAACATGTGAAGTACACAAGCTTAAGAAGTAGTCATATTATGAGAAAAGGAAGATGTGTCTCCTACGGACACCCTATACTAAGACAGAACAAGTAAAGTACATAAAGGAATAAGTTGGAAAGAAAAATGTGGCTATGAGTTACGAGTTCACCATATGACGATAAAGCGATAAAGTAGGGCTATCACCAATAACAAGTAAAGATATGATTATGATTGTCTTTGAAATCAATGATGAGTACAACACAGGAATAAAAGAGTATGATGTACAAGGGGTATTAGTTGCGCATGAGACTTAGATCCTTGATAAGACAGATGGCGGTTTAAGGGAATTGAGGAAAGGGATACATGAATTCAAGATTGGAAGTGAGGTAATGGATTTGCGAATGATATAAGTAAGACCCTAAAAGGGGGGAAGCAAGTAAGGAAAGCATAAATGTAGAGATTGAAATGACGAATCCTAAGATGTGACAAGTATAGACCCTAAAACAAAAAGTGAGAGTTATACGGAAATGATATAGTTGTTATCGTTATACATTTCAGTAGGGACATTAAGTGAATCGATGAAAGGAACGTATTAGGCTTAAAATTGAAAGTAAGGATTGAAGATCGAAGTGTGGATTTGTTTTGAAGGCACTGTAAGGTAAGACTCATAAGGAGAAGGCGAGTGAATAGAGTGCAAAGATTCTAAACGCACTCAGATATGAAAAACAGATGTAGTTTGAAGTGAGAATTTTTGTAGAAGCGAGTTCAATAAGATCTAAGGGTGAGTCAGCAAAGGAATAGTGTGATTGAAGGGTATCTTTTGAGATTGGACTGAAAATAATTCGTGAAGAAGAAAAGAAATTGAACGATATTCCAGTGAAGGGGACAAAGATTGACAAGATATTGGAATAACTACGATGCTTACTATGGTATGATCACCCAGTAAAGGGAGACTACAAAACAGCGCGAGCTGGACAACTAAATGATCAGGTCGTAGAAAATAGATGCAATAGTGCATCGATTATGATAGCATTAAAGGAAGAATGATCCGATGAAGAGATGTACCCGAGAATGGGATCATGGACAGAGTACAAAACTAGTTTAAACATTCGAGGATGAATGTTTCTAAGGGGGGAAGGATGTTACACCCCGTATCTTCGAAGAACACTTACCAAATTTGAAACATAAGTACGTTGAGTTAGGGTTAAGTAAAACCACTTTGGAATATAAGGAGAAATAATTATCAAGTATATTTAATAAGTGAAGGATGTATATAAGATATACCAGAAGGTTTTATAAGGAAATGAGTGGAAGAAATGAAGTAGTACAACTTCGGAGAAAGGAAGGGTAATGTTTTGTGTGCAAATTTTGGTTCACCTTGTGGGACGTATATCTCTTATCATATGAAGTGTTTTAAGGTGAAACAAAATCCTAAAATGAAGTTCATCGAGTCTAGTTTCCAACGCAACAAACCACTCATCAATTAGACTTCGGAGTAGAGAATTATAGACGTTACAAGTTCAGCTGACAGAGCAGAAACGCGTGCTACAGTACTGCTACAGTACCGACTTGCTACAGGGCTGCTACAGTAAAATGCTATAGTGAACCCGACCCGAATTTGACCCTTATAAAAAGGGTAAGGACCCCTTTTTGTCACCAGATTTTGCTAGAAATTTCCAGAAATTGAAGAGAGAGAGAGAAAGGGAAACAAAAAAGTGAGCAATTTTTAAGCGACGGAGTATTAGTTGAAGTTCGGATAGTTCATGGTCGTGATTCTAGCATTGTGGTGTGGTGGATTCTAGCGTGGACTCAAAGAGGATATTGGAGATCATGCTATTTCAACGAGAATAAGGTATGAATCTTCTTCTAATTACGTTGATACCGGTTTATTCACGAAGATAAAGTCGTGAAATAATTGTGTAGTATGTTGGTTAGTTATGGAAGTTGGAAAACAGCGTGTGGCTGTTTTATGGTACATATTGGTGATGGAAATGATGTTATTGACATTGGTATTGTTGTTGTTGTTGTTGTTGTTGTTGTTAACTATTGAATTGAGATTTTGGGCTAGGCAAATAAATAGAGGAGATGCTGCCGAAATTTCGGCAGATTCTAGCAAGATTTATTTGGAGGCTTAGGATAAGTATATAACAACGAGCCTAACAATAGAATGAATGATTTTATATGTAGACTTCAAGACAGGAGGTAGGTTGGAAAGTCGAGAAGCGAGCTTCCAGGTATGTTAAGGCTAGTCCCCTTCTTTCAAAGGCATGATTCTTATGTTGTGATTCCACATACGTATCCATAACCTTCTTATTTCCAAGAGTTAGAAACTCATGATTCTTAAAAGCTTCCTATGATACTAAAGATGAGATGTTTTCCATAATGTCTTTACCCTCAAAAGTTGAAGTTTCATGATTCCAAGAGTTTCTTATGACGCTAAAGATGAGTATGCTTTATAAGGATAGAGAAGATGAGATGTTTTCTATGATGAGATGTTTTCTATGATGCGCATGATGACGATGGTTTTGATTCTAGAAGTTCCAAAGCTTATGATTTTAATGCTACTATGAGATTATCAAATTTATTTCGTGATTTCCTTGAATTGCTCATTGTTGTTGGTCTCACCTCATGAATTGTTCCTTCGAGGTGAGATATATCGATGATGATTATTCCATAATACAAATCGGAGGTTACCAACCTTACGTCACTCCGATAGAGTTGTAGCTTTCACTTGGGCTCTCATGCATGCTTTATAATTATGTATGTATTTTAATAACACCGTGCCTACATGGCCGGGCAGTATAACACCGCGCCGTCCAATAGGCGGTCGGGCAGACACACCACTGCAGTGGGCAGTTTATGATTACCCTGGATGCGGGAGGCCTAGACGCGGGCTAATAACGATCACACAGTGCCTAAATGGTCGGGCAGCATTACACCGTACCTATATGGTCGGACAGTTTACTTGTAAATATTTATATGTTGTTTCAAAAGGTAAGGTTAGCATGCATGATATCAACCTTAAGAGGCAAACAGAGGTACGGGTTATTTCCTTACTCTATGCCGTGCTATGCTTTACGACTCTTACTATGATCTTATAGTATTATTCATGCCTTGCATACTCGGTACACTATTCATACTGACATCCCTTCTTGTGGGCGCTGCGTTCATGCCACGCAGGTGTATACAGATGAGTAGAGGATATTTCTAGAAGATGTTCTAGTTGGATTGGCGAGCTCCATTTCCTTCCGGAGTGTTGCCGAGTCAGAGTATTTATGTTATGGTATCTTGATTGATGTTAGAGACTTTGCAGACAGAGTCACGTATATAGCATGTCAGTCTTGTAAGCCGCTCTGCAAGCCGACGTATCATTATGCATTATGTTACAAATTTCATATGATTACAGATTTTACTTGATTTGAGAACGACGAAAAGAATGTTTTTGAAAAGCTTTCATTATGCATTTCATTTCGTGATTTAAGAGTCCAGTGAGGTTATGAACATAACGAGAACCAGCGGGTTCGCTCGGCTCTGATTAAGGGGTCGGGTGCCCATCATGCCCTATCAGGATTGGGGTGTGACAGAGATTATGTGTTTAGCCTTCGGGCCATGGGAATGGTGGATAAATCCATTTAGGTTAGTATGATTGTTGTTTATTTGGGCCATGAGAGTTATGATTGACTGAATACATGTGATTTGTTGACTTGAGTAGCATTTATCACTCCACATCTCGTCTCATTTATGAAAAGGACTTATAATCTTGATATTGACTTGATATTATGCATTTACATGGTGTACGCATTTCCATTCATTCTTTCATGATACTATTAGCAGATGACTGGTAAGTTGCAATACAGGGGACTGGGAGGCCGGATATTGGATATGGTACATGGTTCGGAGTGATGAAAATATTTAGCCAACAGCTGGGACACTATGTGATCTGGGAGAACTTGTAACCCGGGTTGTTATATGCACCTCATGAGTCCCTCATGGGTCACGTGAAACCTACTACAAAAGCGTGTGTATACTGGTGCATGTGGCTATTGCATGCATGCATTCTTTTACATATCATACTATTTATGCTTGTTTGACATGATTTCATGCCATATGTGCATTAAACAATATAAATATGGGATATTTACTCTTGAATTTGACTTAACTAAGGAAAAGACTGAACCTTTTTGGCTAAGCTGGAATAGAGATGGATTATAAGAGTTGATATAGTGTTCACACCTTCTATACTTGTTGATTTCGTATGAATTATAAATTTGAACTAACAAATCAAGAAGAGAAGTATCGAAAGTACCAAGCCTCGCCATGATTATAGTTTAGGGTTGGTAAACGATGTTGCTGGTTACACGTGCTTCCCATACTCACTCTACACTTGCTGCACCTTTTGTGTCCATGTACTGATCCGGGCAAGAGTTGAGCACCATTCTTGGAGATTGTTGGAGTGTTTTGTGGAGTTTCAGGTTATGCTGATAAGGGTCCTATAGCACCGGACTTCACTCTATCTTTACTATTTCTGTCTTATCTTCATTTCAAATAGTTTATGTAATATTATCCAACCTTGTACTCGTAGTAGATGTTTATGTACTGTGACTTCCAGGTTTTGCAGGATTGTATTGACTTAGACTACTTTTATTCTTATTTTATTAGAGCATTTATGAGACTTACTATGGCTTCTGATATTTGGCACAAATATCTAGATTTAGTGTCATTTACACTTTACTTCTTAGCACTTTCATCGCAGTTTTGAATGCGAATTGTTGTTTATGAGCTTATGTTGGTATGTTTCTATGAATAGGTACAACAAGGACCAACGAAGGTTATTCCGAGCAGTTTCGAGTGATTCCGAGGCTGTGTACGTCGATTGAACATTGCGAAGGAAGTTGCAGTACTTGAAGGCAAAATCCGACCACTGAAGGGTCTCATGCGCTAGCCATGCGCCGCACAGCCAGCGCACAAGAACACCCTTCCTGACTCTCAGCCAGACCATGTGTTGGCCATGCGCCGCATAAGAAGAAAATAAAGTAGATCATGCGCTGGCCATGCGACGCACAGCCAGCGCACAAGCAGCGTCAGTTGTCCTATTCAGATCGGGATTGGGCCAACTTATCCCATATTTACCCTAGCATATAAATAGCTGTCTTTAACATTAGAATGACGGCTGGGACGAATTTTGAGACTTGTGAAACTCTCTCTAGGTTTTATTCCTCTTCTATTATTTTTCTTTACATCAAAAACCCTATGTTACTCATGAATTCTTGTTTCCATTATCGAATCATGTGTAACTAAACACTTAAATTCTGGGGTTGTGGCGTAGCCATGAATATTGACGTTTGACAAGTATTTCAACCTTAGTAGCTTGTTCGTATGCAATTGCTTCGTTACTTCTGTGTTTAATTTCTTAATTGTCTGCACAACAGTTGAGTTCTATTTACTCATTGATATACGTGCTTGGGAAAGACGTTGTTAATTTAAAGAAGAAGTAATGAGATTGTGATCTGAACATCCCTAAAGTTGGGCTAGGATTTGTGACTAGGATAGGAATATACTTAGTTACCACAATCAATTATATACCGTGCTCTTATTGCATTCTTGATAGGTCAATACCATAGGAATATAGGAGGAGAATTATCTTGAATCGGCGAGTAGTGGTTCGGAAGAATACTAGGAGATTAACAATCCGGTTAATTAGCTATTGTGAACAAAGTTGCTAAGGTATGATACTTGACTGACTCAATAGGATTGGTGAACCAATCACGACCCTGGAATACTTCTAAAAATCTTGATAAAAGCCATTCACAATTACGTTTTAAACACAATTTCTGGATACATTATTAGTTAATTACATTGTAGCATTTAGTTATAAAAGAACCAACACCTTTATTCTTCACTTGCATAGATAGTAAGCAATAGTTTATTTTCGTGAAATATTGGTCATAAGTCTCTGTGGGTTCGACATCCGATTTATTTAATCACTTTATTACTTGTACGACCACGTACACTTGCGTGTGCATTTGGACGCAACAAGTTTTTGGCGCCGTTGCCGGGGACTTAGAAATCAATTATTTTTGCCATAATAAATTTTATTGCTTCATTTTATCCAAGTGTTAACGTCTTGATCATAGTTGTTTCTTGATTGCAGGTACTTTACTCGAATGCAAAGGACTGCGAGTCAAAACAATCTTGAGGAATTGGATCCTGAGCCTGAACGTACTTTCAATCGGCGCAGGAGAGATTTGAATTTATTGCAGAACCCGCAGGCTATCGCAGTATTACCTGTGGTCATGGCTAATAATCAACCGGCGAAAGTGAGAGAGGTTGCAGTGCCTCGTGTGGCAGATGTCACTTCAAGCATTGTCAAGCCCACCATCGAATGGCACTTTAAGCTGAAGCATCCTATAATTCAGTTACTTCACTCTAGTGGGCAATTCACGGGAATGTCACATGAGGATCCTCAGCGTCACATCCATACTTTCTGCAGATCGTCGATACTTTTGCTACTGGAAGGGTCACTAAAGAATATGTGCGACTGACACTGTTCCCCTTCTCTCTATTGGGGAATGCGAGTAACTAGTTATTAGCAGAGCCCGCCAATTCTATCACAACGTGGGATGGCTTGGCGACTAAATTCTTGACAAGGTTCTTTCCACCAGCAAAGACCGCTCGCCTTCGAAGGGAGATCATGTCATTCAGGCAGAAAAATGGAGAAAAATTGTATCAAGCTTGGGAGACGTTTAAGGGTCTTCTTAGAGATTGTCCTCACCATCATCAGACGAATGAAGTTCTGGCACACACATTTATTGAGAGTCTGGATGCCCAACATAAGTCGTCACTAGACACTGCTGCAGGAGGGCAAGCCTTTGATCTAAGCTATGAAGAACTATTCACATTATTGAACAGGTTTACTCAGAGCACTCCAGACTGGCAGGATGATGCAGCTAGCAGTTCAGTTAGGAAAGCACCGGGCGTCTTTGAAGTAGACAATTTTACAACATTATCAGCACAGATTGATGCCATGCGCACCGAACTCAGGAAGTTAGCTGCTTCACAAGCGCCACCACAGGTGCATGCAGTGCAGCAAGCCATAGCCTTTTGTGATGTCTGTGGAGAGGGTCACAACAGTGATGAATGCCCTGCAAATCCCGCATCCATATACTTTATGGGTAATGCAGGCAAGGGGCAAGGAAATAACAATCAATACGGAAATTCCTACAACCCAAATTGGAGGAACCATCCGAATTTCAGGTGGAGTGACAACTCAGGTAATCAGAAGCAGAACTATCAGTCAGCACCTGCTCCTCAAGCTCCCACAAACAGTATGGAAGAAATGATAAAAAAGATGATGGGGGACATGCAGAAGATGATGATAGACCAGCAGAAGTTGATAGCAGATAATCAGAATCGCGATTTGGCTGTACGGAATCTAGAGAGGCAAATGGGATAGAAAGCTGGTGCACAAAATACTAGACCACCTGGAGGACTTCCAAGTGACACAGATGTGAATCCCGAGCCTTGAAATGCTGTAACTCTGCGAAATGGGCGAGAACTAGAGGAAGTGACTTCAAAGAAAACTGGTCGTGTAGAAGCTGAAAAAGAGAAGGCAGTCGAGGCACCAGTGGCAAAGCAGCCACAGGCCGCGGTTACAAAGCCACCGCCTCCATTCCGTCAACGTCTGGCAAGACAGAAAGAAGAAGCTACTTATTTGAAGTTTCTTGATTTGCTTAAGCAGGTACACGTGAACGTCCCCTTGGTCGATATGCTGCAGGGTATTCCAAAGTATGCTAAGTACATCAAAGATATTGTTACAAACAAGAGTCGTTTCACAGAGTATGCCACGGTTGCACTTACTGAGGAGTGCACTTCTCATATTCAGAACACGTTGCCCACAAAATTGAAGGATCCTAGAAGTTTCACTATTGAGATTTCTATTGGGACACAGGTTGTTGCTCGAGCACTTTGTGACCTAGGTGCAAGAATAAATCTGATGCCTTCGTCTATCTTCCGGAAGCTAAGTTTGGGAGTGCCCAGACCAACCACTATAGTTCTTCAGCTGGCAGACAGATCGTTAGCAAGACCCGAAGGCATTATTGAAGATGTATTGGTACAAGTAGGGTCGTTGATAATTCCTGCTGACTTTGTTATATTGGATTTCGAGCCAGACCCGGAAGTCCCATTTATTTTGGGACGTCCGTTCTTGGCCACAGGGAGAGCACTTATTGATGTAGCTGCTGGGCAGCTTACCATGCGAGTTCATGATAAAGTACAGGTCTTCAATGTATACCAAGCTCTGAAGATGCCTGCAATCTATGAGGAGTTGTCCGCCATTACTATTCTGAATGATGATACACGAAGGCCTCTCATCACCTCTCTTGATTCGTTGGAGAGATCCGTGGTGGGGCATGATATTTTTGGTAACACGGAGGCATTTGAGATGGTGCAGACTCTGGATATGGCAAGTATCTACATTCGGGCAGGCGAGTTTGAGCACTTAGACAGGACAATGGCAGTAACTCCAAAGTTATCAATTGAAGAGCCTCCGACATTGGAATTGAAGCCCCTGCCCGCCCATCTTAAATATACATTCTTGGGTGAGGGAGACACCTTGCCCGTGATATTGGCAGCAGAGTTGACCACCGAAGAGGTTAATATTTGTCTCAAAGTATTGAAGTCCCACAAAAGAGCATTGGGGTGGCAGATATCTGATATTCAGAGAATTAGCCCCGCGCTGTGCATGCACAAGATACTCATGGAGGATGATCATAAGCCTAGCGCACAGCATCAACGGAGACTAAACCCTGTGATGAAGGAGGTTGTCAAGAAAGAGGTAATCAAGTGGTTAGATTCAGGCATTATTTTTCCCATTTCAGACAGTAAGTGGGTGAGCCCGGTGCAATGCGTCCCGAAGAAAGGAGGGATGACAGTTGTGACAAATGACAAAAACTAGCTCATTCCTACTAGAACAATCACTGGATGGAGAATCAGCATGGATTATCGCAAGTTGAACGAGGCAACCAGAAAGGATCACTATCCTATCCCCTTCATAGATCAAATGCTAGACAGGTTAACAGGGCAAGAGTTTTATTGTTTTATGGATGGTTACTCTGGATATAATCAGATAGCTATTGCTCCGGAGGATCAGGAGAAGACCACGTTTACATGCCCATATGGCACAGATGCTTTCAAACGCACGCCATTTGGGTTGTGTAATGCACCCGCGACTTTCCAAAGGTGCATGATGGCTATTTTTTCAGAGATGGTTGAGGACTTCGTAGAAGTGTTCATGGATGATTTTTCGATATGCGGGAACTCTTTTGAGGTTTGCTTGCAGAATCTAGACCGAGTGCTGGCAAGATGTGAAGAAACTAACCTGGTCTTAAATTGGGAAAAATGTCACTTCATGGTCCGAGAAAGCATAGTCCTTGGGCACAAGGTTTCAAAGAGAGGGTTGGAGGTTGATTGTGCAAAAGTGGAGGTCATTGAGAAGCTGCCACCCCCCATATCAGTCAAGGGCGTGCGCAGTTTCCTCGGGCATGCAGGATTTTATAGGCGCTTCATAAAGGATTTTTCAAAGATCTCAAGTCCGATGTGCAGATTACTTGGAAAGGATGTGAAATTCATATTTGATGATGCATGTATGAAAGCCTTTGAAGGTCTAAAGAAGATATTGGTAACTGCACCAATAATCATTGCACCTGACTAGAACTTGCCATTCGAGTTAATGTGTGATGCAAGTGACAACGCTGTGGGGGCTGTGCTGGGTCAGCGACGAGAGAAAGTTTTTCATTCTATCTACTATGCTAGCAAGATGTTAGACGCTGCCCAATTGAATTACACTGTGACAGAGAAGGAGCTGCTAGCTGTGGTTTATGCGTTCGATAAGTTTCGGTCCTATCTTGTCGAAACACATGTTATTGTTTACGCAGACCATGCAGCTATTCGCTACTTGTTCAGCAAGAAGGATGCTAAACCCAGGTTGATTCGGTGGTTTCTTCTGTTGCAAGAATTTCATATTGAGATTAAAGATCGGAAGGGAGCGGAGAACCAAGTTGCGGACCACCTGTCTAGATTAGACAACCATAACCATTTTGTGGAGGATATTCCAATTCGGGAGTCTTTCCCTGACGAGCAGCTATTTGCAATTCCTGCTGCCGAAGTTCCATGGTATGCGGATATTGTGAACTTGATCGTAAGTGGGGTGTACCCACTTGAAGCCACTTCACAGCAGAGAAAGAAGTTGTATCATGACTCTCGGTTTTACATATGGGATGAGTCGTATTTGTTTAAGCAGGGAACTGATCAGCTAGTGAGGAGATGTATTCCACAGACTGAGGTGGGTCAAGTGTTGGAGATTTGTCATTCCTCCCCATACGGGGGACACTTTCAAGGTGATCGTACTGCGGCTAAGGTATTACAATCTGGCTTCTATTGGCCCACCGTCTTCAAAGATGCCCATGCATTTGTTAGGAGTTGTGATCGATGTCAACGAACGGGAAACAGCTCTAAGAGGCACGAGATGCCTCTGACGAACATATTAGAGGTGGAGATATTTGACGTTTGGGGCATCGACTTTATGGGGCCCTTCCCACCATCCTTCGGTAACAGGTACATTCTGCTTGCTGTCGATTATGTTTCAAAATGGGTAGAGGCAGTCCCTCTCCCAACCAATGATGCGAAGGTGGTGGTGAATTTTGGGTGAAAGAATATATTCGCGAGGTTTGGAACTCCACGGGCCATGATCAGCGATGGGGGTGCCCACTTCTGCAACAACATGCTGAAGAACCTTCTGGTGAAGTATGGGGTGAAGCATAAGGTGTCTACAGCTTACCACCCGCAGACATGCGGACAGGTAGAGGTCTCAAATAGAGAGGTCAAGCAAATATTAGAGAAAACTGTGAACGCTCAGAGGAAGGATTGGGCAATGAAGTTGGATGACGCTTTATGGGCATATCGCACAGCATATAAAACCCCCATCGGAGCTTCTCCTTACAGGTTAGTCTATGGGTAGGCATGTCATTTGCCGGTTGAGCTAGAGCACAAAGCATATTGGGCAATCAAAAAGCTCAATCTTGATATGAGCTTGGCCGGAGAGAAGAGGTTATTGCAGCTGCACGAGCTTGATGAATTCAGATTGGGGGCGTATAAGAATGCAAATCTGTACAAGGAGAAAACAAAGCGATGGCACGACAAGCATATACAGCATCGTGATTTCTCCCCTGGGCAGCAGGTACTACTCTTCAACTCTAGGCTGCGGTTGTTTCCGGGAAAACATAAGTCCCGATGGTCTGGCCCATTTGTGGTGTCGCAAATCACACCCCATGGGGCCATCGAAATACAAACTATGGATGGGGCGCGCAAGTTCTTGGTCAATGGACAGCGCCTCAAGCGATATTGGGGTGGAAATTTTGACAAGAAAAAGGAGCAAGTGCTCCTCGATGACGAGTAGAGAAGGATATGCGTCGTGCCGCGACGTTAACTCAGGCGCTTCTCGGGAGGCAACCCAAGTTTGTAATGTAACAAAAAAAAGTGTCGTGCCACGACCTTAACTAAGGCGCTGGTTGGGAGGTAACCCAACTTTTGTAGCATATATGCCATATGTGTGTTCATGTTGCAAGACCCAATAATATGCACGAACAATAAACACTTGAAGCCGATAATAAAACAGCTCCAGGTTTGTGTGTGCTATACCCATGCGTCGCATGGCAATCGGACACGGGGTAAGCAGGCTAAAATTTTGGCTAAGTCCAAAGTTCAGAGAGGGGTGCATTGTGCACTAACCATGCGTCGCATGGTCAGCGCATGATCAGCACTCAGAGCCAAAAGTTTGGCTAAGTCCAGAGTTCAGAAAGGGGTGTACTGTGCGCTGGTCATGCGACGCATGGCCAGCGCATGAAGGGAACTTAGAGCCAAAAAATTTCTAAGTATAAAGTTCAGAGAGGGGTGCATTGTGCGCTGGTCATGCGACGCATGGCCAGCGCATGAAGAGAAATCAGAGCAAAAATTTTCTAAGTGTCAAGTTCAGAAAGGGGGATCGTGTGCGCTGACCATGCGACGCATGGCCATCGCATGAGTCGGCCTAGTTCAAATTCTTTTAAAAAGAATAAGACACGGCCGACCCCCACTTAATCCCCACTTCTCACAAACCTCCCCCTCCCCCCCTCTCTAAAACTGCTCCCAACCGAACCCAAACTCAAAAACCCTTCTCCCAATCCCTTCCAACTCCAAGGAGAGTAGTGTCAATCATCTCCTCCACAACACAAGGTAAGAATTCGTGTGTTTTCATCAATGAAATTCCATTCTTTCTTTCCCCTTTTTGTTGGGTTGAGATATTGATAAATAAGGGTTTGTGGGTTGGGCGAATTTGTATGGGTGTTTTGGTATTGGGATGTTTGTAAAGAGTGTTTGATGCTATAACAATGATTCCCAAACATAAGGGAGGGTTTTACAACCCTCCATTGTTGCAAAACTTCAAGGGATAGTCCTATGCCCACAAGTTGCTTGATAAAATTCCTCAATCAAGTTTCATGTGATTTTTGTGAAGTCTTGAGTAGCAAATAAACATGAAATACCTTTCTAAACCATAGGGCACTTCCATGAACCCTCATAGGTCATTCAACATGCTTTTCCTTGTTTTGTAGCATAGTCTTTAATTCATTAATTTTGTCGTTTTAGGCCAAAAATTAGTTAACTTCTTTATTTTGAGTTTTGTGTATCATAGTCAGAAGTAAGTGTTGGAGAGTCACTAAATCCATGAGAGTACCCGAACATCAAGAAAGATGATCATTCAATGCATAAACACACAGCTTGCAATAAGTGTGGGGTCGTGACTTGGTTTAAAATTTGCTAACAAAGTTAGATGTTTGTGTTTTGAATCTCCACAGGTACAATGGTAAACAAAGTGTTATAGCCCGTATTTTGTATGTTCGGATAATTCGAGATAATTGCGAGAGGTTAAGGACAAGGCCATATTTTGATCTTGTTTAACACACAAGTTGTTTGTGAAAATTTTGATGTGGAAATGTTAGGTAAAGCTAGGGGTAAAAAGGAAAATTCACAAGGTGGCTCATGGAAATACCAAGGAGAGTTTTGGGGTTAAAAGTGAATTATGGGGACTTAAAAGTCTTGAAAAAAAAAGAGAAAGAAGGCCCATGTGGCCGTGCACTATAGAATGGGCCTTGGCCCAAATAAATGAATTATATGTGTGTATATAATATAACTTATTAGTCACATTTTTCATCTTTCACCACTTAGAAATTTCAAGAACCTTGGAGAGAAACAAAGGGGCCATTCAGCCATGACCACCAAAAATTGACATATCCCAATTCCATTCATTTAATATCCCTTTGGTGTCATTGAC